>NC_140943.1:125033164-125633164 GCF_014529385.1 Adiantum capillus-veneris
ATCCTTTTGCGAACGTGGGTTTAAAGCCTAAAATCCTCATGTGAGGTGCTCCAGTGAGTTGATATGCTTTGGAATACTGAAATATAACTGGAAAAGCTGGGGAAATGATGTCAAAGTTTTGCAAAAATAAAGATTTTTAAAACTAAATTCTTGCCATTATTATGTGGGGCTTTCTACTTGGCATAATATCAACTTGCTGGATTTCTGGCTGCGGCTGGTGTTTTAGCAGTTCAACTTACTAGCATTTCAGGTTATGAAGTGTTATTACTTTGTTTTTGGAACATAACTTTCTTGGCTTTTGAAGGATCAGATTAATCCGTATGTCATAACTAGGGATGCTAATCATAATATTAATTTCAGGTAGAAAAATCTTGAGCATTATTGTATAGCTTCCTCACAGCATGGTTTTGGTAAATTGGATTTGGGGATCCATTGGCACTCGTATTTGCCTATTTGATAACTAAAGTAGTCATTTGGTTAAAACTTGAGCAAGATGCTCAAACTTTGTATTACTACATTCTTTTTTGCAAGTGATACTGGCCTTTTTCACATTTATGGTGATATGTGTTTGACTATAGTTGTATGGTTGGAGCTGAGTATAGTCACTTTAGTAAATTTCAATAATGGGAACTGCTTTTCAACACTTTTCTCTTTGATGAATATATGCATAGTTTTTGAAAGTAGTGTTAAGATTTTACTTTGAACATACTCCAAAGGTTTTTTAAAAATAGATCCTTAATTCTCACGTGAGGGTCTCGAACGAGATGGCACTGGATTGGACTTTTGAAAATTCATTCAAATTACAAAGGAGATGCTGTCCAATTTTTTTTGGAATTAAATGAGCGTAAATAAATAGCTCATTACTTAAACTTAATAATTGATCTATGTTATGGTGTTAGTTTTTGTTGTAGTTTTTGACACCAATAACAAGGGGAGGGAGTCGTTGACACCTGTCTTCCCAAGTAATGCCAGTTCTGATAGGCTTGTGTTTCTTGGATGGTGATAGGTAAGAGATTCTTTCCTTGGGATTACAACAAAAACTGCAGCAGTAATAATAGAAGATCGTCCAATGTACCAGTTGGATCCTTCTCCATGTAGATGTAGTGGAAGCTTATCCCAAAGGATGGGCACATAGAGATACAACACTAAGATATTATATTGTAGTGATCAAAGATCAAATTTTTGATCTAAATGGTTGTATTATCCATTAGATACAGAATGCTGTATTGCTGTATATGAAATGATAATTGAGGTTTATGACATCTTGTTTTAAAATATTGTTAATTAATATATTATTTAATGCTATTATCTAAGTATGGTTTAATTATGAGGGGATTTTCATACTTAAACACACACACACACACACACACACACACACACACACACACACACACACACACACACACACACACACACACATTTCCATGGCACCACATCGAGAAGTACAAAGAATCATATTAATTTTGATATTTAGCATTTCGGAGAGTATTTGTAAGTACAAATTCTGAAACAGTCAATGAGCTGAAATACAAATTCCAGAGATAAGGGATCAAAATGTCCTCTAGATAACAGTCATGCTCATGACCTTCAAATGAGGGTGGGGAGAGAGTGGTGCCCGGTGGATTTAGCAACCCCTTACGGGGTGTGTCATCTATCAACAAAGTGTTGATAGCATTATGTGGGACATGGATTTGAAAAAAAAGGTTTATAGAATATCAATACATTTGGTTTGGTAGGGTTGTAGTTGCCTTCAATGTAAACACACTCCTTCTATGAATACAAAAAATCAAATTGCGAATGTTTGATTCCTGCTATGTTGCAAATCATATCTACAAGAGGATTGAGGTTTCTCTGTAGCATAGAGGACCATATGGCAACCCAGAACCTTGGAAGTAGAAACTGTATAAAATCCTTAGTTCTTTCTGCTCGCATATCCTGAAGTTGTGCAGGTTGATAACTTCTGCATGGGGATCATACGGCTCTCGAAACAACAACAATCCGTTGATGTCCAAAATAATCAATCTCTACAAACATTTGTAAAACAAATAAGTAGTTACACAATAGGTTGAGTTTCATATTCTTTAATATAGGTTATTACTGGAACAATCATAGGGATGTCTAGCAAGGGTCCATACTGGGTTTGTATACCACCAAGGTTGTCTTGTCAAGTGTTGACATCCTGGAGCGTCTTCTCTTGTTCTTCTGCTGTTCGAGACTCTTGTGTCTCCAGTGTTGAGGGCTCCATTGCATGTGAATTTTCTTCTAATGTGCTATGATGTGTTTGTGTGTCAGGCATAAAAGACTCTTGATTTTCAGGCTCAATAGGTGGAGGTGTGGTAGCGGTATGCTCTGCTTGGGGGTTATAGCGTTCTTTCTCAGCCCCTCCCTTTGCATAAACTTCATCCTTCTGAAACCCTCCAAGTGCAGAGGGAGTTTTAGCATTTATTTCTTTGTCAACCCCTTGATCTGTGTGATCTTGCTCCTGAGTGGGATTCCCCTTATTTGGACTTTTCTCCTTGTCAAACTGTCCCTCTACAACATTTCTCATCTCGGAAGTCCCTCCCTCCTCTTGCTCCTGTCCTTTCTTAGCTACCCTTATGGAATCTGTTTGCTGCAGTCCATCAACAGTCATCATTAACTCTACAACGTGGTCATCCAATAGGGTTTGTTCTGCATCCATGCTCACAGTATGTGAAATTGCAAGTAGATGCTGGATTAGGGTGGCACGATATCGATGAAAGTACTCTATGGTATAGTTCTCGAATTGCAATGCACTCTGTAAAAGACAAAACTTAAACAAAAAGGAACTGAGACACATTTTTGTCCAAACTGTCACAATGTTATAGTAATTTTGTGCAAAATGCATACCTTTGACATGAATGGATTTAATGCAAAAAAGCTATGCAGTATAAACTCAACATGGAGGAGGCATCTCCATCCACACGAGTTGCCATTTGTTATGGAATTGATATTTTACTATTTATTGCGGCTGACAGGTGGAAATTAAGGCTTGAATGAGCTAGGCTATTGCAAAAGGATATCGTATTTTATGTATATTTTATTATTCAAGTGCTCTTTTATGAGCTTTGGCCATTTATGCAGACCGGCTGGCCAATTTGTACTCAATTTGACCATTCAAGAAATCTTTAAATTAAATACGTGCAAGAGGGAAATGGTTACTCGTGCACGGGGGGAGATTGCACCCAGTGTCTGCGTAGCTCTTCTCTCCTCTCTTCTCTTCTCTCTTGCTGTGTCGGCGTAGCACTTCGCCCTAGGAGGTGCGCCTGCACGTGCTCTCTCTCTCTCTCTCTCTCTCTCTCTCTCTCTCTCTCTCTCTCTCTCTCTCTCTCTCTCTCTTCGTTCCTCACTCAAAATTTGTTACTATGGCTAATAAAATCTCTCTTTAACGTGACCAATATCTCTGATATATGTTGTTTTTAAATAAGGGTTTTCTTCAAATTCTCTTTACTTGGAATAACGGTTGCCTTGATAAATTCATCCTTCTCTTAGGGCTTGAAATACCAAACCCGAATTAAAGGTCATCTATAATTGAAATTTACGAAACAAATAGCTCGTGCATCCTAGAGATCTTGAACACAATTTGGTTTGAAAACATAGCTATATACTTAATATATATATATACATATATGCATATATATATATGTACATATATATATATATATACATATGTACATATATATATATATATATATACATATGTACATATATATATATATACATATGTACATATATATATATATATACATATGTACATATATATATATATGTATATATATATACATATATATGTATATATATATACATATATATATATATATGTACATATATATATATATATACATATATATATATACATATATATGTATATATATATACATATATATGTATATATGTATATATATATGTATATATATATATATGTACATATATATATATATATGTATGTATATATATATATATATATATTATATATATATATATATATGTACATATATATATATGTACATATGTATATATGTACATATGTATATATATATATATGTACATATGTATATATATATATATATACATATATATATATATATACATATATATATATATATATATATATATATATATATATATGTATTCTTATATAAGAATATATAAGAATACATGCATTATAAGAATATATATATATATATATTCTTATAATGCATGTTCTCTTCTAGTACATGTGATGATGCCAATATTGTTCATAAATCTCTTTCCACACAAGAAGGATAAGCTACCCACTAATTGCTTTACTGAGAGAAAAGTAATATTTGTCCACAGGTCATGAAGTTAGTGGTACTTAACAACTTGAATAATTCTAGAGTTTGTCATGAATATAGATGTTTATACTTCAATGGATTGTGATTTTTAAAAGAGTCTACCTGGCTCAATGTGCACATGATTAAGGGTCCTCATTTCTTTGTAAGTAGTAGGTGACCCTATAAACAAGTGATATACATATTCATTTATTTATTTAAAACAAAAAACATACAAAAAAATAAAATTATTATTGTTTTATTTTAACTTAAATGCTCCATCATCATATGGTATAATGCTAGTAAAATTTTTGTTACCTATTACTGATATAGTTTCATTTATTTGCTCTTGTATGACATCCATTCTATCAGTACTCCTCCGTAGCTGATCAAGGTAAACCATGATGAATAAAAGGTCATATAGTTAGAGTGTTTTTTTCCAATTTTATTTTGATCATAGTTTAAACAAAAGCCCCATTATTAGTTTCTTAATTGGAACTACTATTTGACCTTTCTTGTGGAATTGGAATTGGTATATGATGATTTCCTGTCGTGATAATATTTATGAAAGTGAACTTGAGATTGATGAAAATTGACTTATTGGATGATGAGTGTAACCAATGATATCCTGATTCATCAGGGTATGACATATACTGCTTATTCTAGTGGTATGGCAAGCCACTTCTCGAATGTGGCGATAGGGGTATTTTTCATTCTGAGAAAGGGAGAAATCTGGGAACTCAATATATATATTTCTGCATGCCATTGTGGAGGTAGCTAGCTCTTTATCAAAATACAAGACAAGTTGATGTTGTTAGTCTTTAGCCTCAAGGCTGAATAAAAATATGCTAGAGCTGGTGAAAGCATCTTACTTCAGGAAGATATATACAATTGAATCTGTGATTTGAGCATCTAGATCCCGCAATATATTGATATCCGTAGAATCTAACGCAAGCTATCTTCTTATACCATCTTCTAGCTGTATATCTCCTACTAATCCTTCCTCCATAGATGACAAAATTTTGTTGTTGCTGACATCGATTTCGTGTATTACAATGTGGTAGCTGTTAACCTCTTCTTCTATAGCATGTGCTACCTTTTCCTTCTCTTTTAGTTTATTTAACTCTTTTGCACACCGATTTTCCTACTCAGCCCTGGCCCTGGTTTTCCACATCGTGGGCGACCTCTACAATCTTCACCACCCGATGAACAAGATGATGAGGACTTGGTGTCCAATGAGGTTCCTGAGATTGACGAGGATATTAATCTTGAGGCAGAGGCTAAAGAGGTGCAACGAAGGAGAATCCTTACAGTCAAAACATATGACATCAAACAATCTTTAGATGTCTCTGGCTTTACTAAACTCATCCAAGAATACCTTCATGAAGGTTGTCAAGCATGAATCAAAAACTTGATGAACCCATTTTTGAAAAGTTGGAGGTTTAGCAAAATGCCATCACAACGGATGCAAAAACTCCCCATTCACTAATAAAAGCATTGTTGTTCTTAATTATAGCCATTGAAACCGTTAAGGTAGTCATAAAAATAAAAAATTTTCTGTCTTGCTATTGTATCACACAGAGTGGGAAGGAATTATTGATAGTGGCAACATTCACTTTCCTGTACTAGTTAGCCAAACCTTGAGGTTTCCATTTTCTTGGGAACCACTACAAATAGGTGATACTACCATGTAACCTTATACTTTAAAAACTACAGAGGTCCTTGCCTTGTGCTTGTAGCGCACTTTAAATTTTACTAATCATGTATTGACATGAGGGTGTATGTTACTAACATTTTACCTATGAGGTGAGAAGTGGCTACTATTGTAGATCGAATTTTTGCGCAGAACACACCACACCGTGTGAATGAGTCTTATAGGTGTGACATGTAAGAGGACGTCAAGGGCACTTTCACGAGTGGATGGAAGCTTCTTCTTCTTGCATATGTACACACTTCCAAAAGGGTTGTCTTTGGAGTGTCCAATTAACGTCACCACCCTTCTCTCAACCTGTTGACTTGGCCGCCTCTCTCTCTCTCTCTCTCTCTCTCTCTCTCTCTCTCTCTCATTTCTCAAATACTAAAAGAATTTTGGCCGAATTTCTGCTAATTGACATAATTGCTAAGGTAGCTTTGTAGCCAATGGGAAACTGGTTTCACTTCCGAAGGAAAATTTGCGCGTTTTTGCCTTTTAGAAGTCAATTAATTAATTGAAATTTGGGGTTTTTGAAGAGGTATGTGAGGAGGCAAGTAGTAATTATGACTGAAAACTGCAGCTAATCTTGCTGTGTATAGCCAACGTGGCTACATGTAAGTGGGTTGCAAGCAGAATATGTATAGCGCCAAATATTAATTAAACTCAAGGAAAATAATGACGAATTCTATCGAATTATCGTTTCAAATGGGTTGACGTAAGAAGCAGCTAAATTCTATGAGATAATGATGACTTGGGGATAAAATGAGAAATGACCGGGGCGTGAGAGACGGTGAAAGGTGATGGTTAATTCCAATGGACATGGGCCGGATTTAGAAACCCAATATTTTCAGGAGCGCATCGCGGGTTAATGGCAGGTGGGGATGGGATTCCTGCTCTCAATTATATCTTTGATAAATAAAAGACTGCTTACAGCGCCTCTTAAACGCTCTTATACCCGCTTAATTATGTATAATTATTTTTGTTTCGCTTATTTGTAAGTAGCACATGATGATCAGTACAGAGCCCCTGTATATAAATGAGTGATTGACGATGAAAAATTAACGATCTTTGCGCTAATCAGTTTCTTTGGTCATGCGTACTCACTTATCTCGTTAATGGGGCTGTCTGACTTAATAAATTGTGGGCTAATCTGAATTGGGTTTTGGATAGCGAATTCAATCAGGTGAGCAAATTATGAATTAGTAGCTTGCTGAGTTAAATAATTAGTATTTGATTTCTCTCCTGATTGCACTAATCTCTAATCACGTATGCTTTAATTCCATGCGTAAGTGCTGTGATCAAGCCCTAATTACGTGGTTAATCTGATCATCAGCTCTTGTATTGTGGTTTATAGTTAGTTCACAGAAATGGGGAGAGCGAAGATAGAGATAAAGAAGATAGAGAATCCGAGTGCAAGGCAGGTGTGCTTTTCTAAGAGGAGGGTGGGGCTGATCAAGAAAGCAAGTGAGCTTTCCATATTGTGTGGGTCAGAGGTTGGCATCATTGTCTTCTCACAAGCAGGCAAGGCCTTCTCATTTGGGCATCCCTGCATCGACTACGTCATCGACAAGACCCTCAAGCGCCCCGTCTCTGTCAACTCCGACAAGCTCGAGCACATCTGCCACCTTGAACGCGAGTACAACCAGCTCCTCCAAGAGCTCGAATCCGAAAAAGAACGATTCCACATCCTGCAACAGCACCTCGCCGGTCGCGACTTCTGGTGGGAAGAGAGCATCGACTCCATTGAAAGCATTGACGAGCTACGACAGCACGCCCAGCGCCTCGAAACGTTCCATGACATGCTTTTGGAACGTGCTCGCTTGATTCATATGAGCTTGCATTACCCGCTTTCCCACATCTTCGATGTGGCGTCCGGCGCAGCTGCTGGGGTGCCAGCGGCTGGATTCGGCAGGGCTGGTTTTGTTTCGCCAGCAGTGCCCTTTTTCGCAGGGGCAGTTGGTGGCCTGCAGACACCGCTTTCTCCTTTGCAGCTGCATCAACCCAACCCACATAGAGCATACATGCAGCCCATTGAGTTAGCACCACTCCAATTCCGACCGCCGCCACCGAATCTAGCAGGAATTGATCAGTTTTCCTCTAAGTTTGGAGGGGATTTATCCAATTCGGGCGTCATGGATGCATCTCCGCCCCCTACTAATTTGGATATTCAGCTTTCAAATCCCATGAGAAAGCCTCCCCTTCACTTACTGCCCATTCTGAGCAATGGATTAAACCCGCACTTGCAAGCGTCGGATTCAAGCAGCAGCTTGAACCAGTTTCTTCCAAATTGGCAGAACATGGAGGAGATGACCTACGACGACCCGTTTTCAACAAACGAGCAGTTAACAAGTCTGATGCTACCGGAGTTCGATGGGGGATCGGCACTTTATAGCAATATGGGTGGCAACACGGATGACTACAATTTGACGAACTTCGCTAGCACAAGTGCAGGCAATAATTTGGGGGCAGTTGCTCATGAATGTGCGGAAACAGAGGCGGCCGCTGCCAAGTATGGGTCAGTTTATGGTCTTTCATGTGATCGGCAATCTGTGCCTAATGCTCAAGATGATGATGGCTCTACTGCAGGCAGTGACATAGCCAGAGAGAGTCATAATTTGCAATATAATGAGGGTAGGGATTATGGTGATCCTTTATATGCTGATGTGACCATGAAGGATTATAACAACAATGCTGCTTCTTATAATGCCAACCTAGAGATGAAGGAGGAGTATGGTTCTACTAATTCGTCCGGGGATGGATCGACAAGACAAGATTATTTTGTTGCAGCCACCTTAGCCAACCTTTGGCCGCCTGCCAATGGCCAATATATTGATGGCAATATGGAGGCCGATGGCGAGGTCAATGATGTTAATGCGGAAGGTTGCGATCACGACAATTATGCTAGCGAGTTTGGCGAAGGTGGCGGCAGTGGAAGTAGTGCCAGCAGCCGTAGCAGCTTGCACAGTATTGCAGATAAGGACAAGGCTTAATGGCACATTCACAACACACAGCACACATGGCTCTATCTGTCAATGGAATGATTAATTATATGGAGCTTGATTTGTGCTGTATTGTGTGCGCTTGGTGACATATTGCTTTTTACTTACATGTTAATTAAGTTAACCGCTTGTATTTGTACATAAAGAGATTATGGTATAATCTTGTAGCCCAAAATAATTACATTCAAATTTTTCCTAGCATTGGTTTTCAGCAGCATTTATCCATCTGTATCACTTCTTCATTGTTTCTCTTTAGCAATTAATTGCTATGTAGAATTGCCAAAAGCCATTAATGGTGGGAGCAAAGTTGCATGTGTGTCACTGTATGAGGACGCACAAAGTGTCACCTTGGAGGGACGTTGCGAGCATTATATTTGGCGGCACAAGAGCGCAGGTGACGAATCTGTGGGAGCTAATTGGTGGCTATATATTGTTCATGTATAAATGTTAAGCTGACAATATTGTAGTTCCAACTATATTCTCGGCAAATTGGGACATGCATTGAGTACAGAATGCATATGATCAAGTGAACAATTAGTCTTCATGAGTGCTTGGTGCTAAAGCTCTTCCATTGTGTGAGTGGTAATAGAGCTTAAAATGCATATAAGAGTGCCGACATGTATTATGTGATTATCATGGGAATGTAGCAGAGTTTTAGGGAGTCATTGTCACAAGAAGAATTAGAAATTTTCTCATGTAGGAAAACGGAGTCTTTCTCAGTGTTCTTCATACAATGCATAACATCATGAGCTTCTGCTCGAGAGGAACCGCATACCTAGCTAGGTACAATTGGGGGCAAGGGACCACTGCCCCCCCCACCAGGCCGGCGGTACTCCCCTGCCCCCAAACGTACGTAGCTAGGTATGCGGCGCCTCCCTCACAGAAGCTCATGATGTTGAGGTAAGTCACAATGTGGGAAATATTGTGAGAATTTGTTCAAAACTTCCTGTGTGTGGACCTGTTGATTTAGTGCCATATCATGGCAAGTTAGTGATGGCAAAATTTTCCTCTTCCTCGTTATCATAAGTGGCATTAACTAAGCATTGTCTTTTGTGCATGGAAGCCACTACATAGGAAGATCATGAACCAGATAGATCTGTATTTGATTATTCTTCAAGGTAGAAGTTTGTTCTCAACCTATTTTGGTCTCTTTATGAGTTGACATCATTAGTTTTATTACCATTATGTGGTTGTTATGGCCTAATTAGAGCACTTGAGAATGTCTTTGCCAAGCCACACATTTCATATATCGCATTGACTAGTATTGTAAGCTCCTCATTTGATTGAGCTGAATTTATCTTAGGCAAGAGATTAGGCAACATATGATCATTAAAATTCTTCTTTCTTTGATGTCTTTGGCCCTTGACGAATTGGATTCTTCATAATGTCATCATTGTTTTCATTCTTCATAACGTCATCATTGTTTTCATCTCAAAATTGAGTAAAGGGATTGGTATCACAGGAAGTTTTGGACAAGTTCTCACAATATTTCCCACATTGTGACTTACCTCAACATCATGAGCTTATGTGAGGGAGGCACCGCATACCTAGCTAGGTATGATTGGGGGCAGGGGAGGCACCGCATACCTAGCTAGGTACGATTGGGGGCAGGGGACCGCCGGCTAGGTGGGCAGGGGACCATCGGCCCCCCCACCTGGCCGGCGGTCCCCTGTCCTCAATCGTATCTAGCTAGGTATGCCTCTCGAGTAGAAGCTCATGATGTTATGCAATATTGTATGAAAAACACTGAGAAAGACTCCGTTTTCCTACACGAGAAAATTTCTAAATCTTCTTGTGTTAATGAGCACCAAAATCCTTAGTGGCTAGGTTTTGTATCTAATTGTGAGTCTCATGGAAAGGCTCCAAGACTTGGTCATTCTTGAGTGGGATGTCTCATTTGTTTCAGTAGCACTACAAGCCGTCATATTCTGTTTGCTTAAATAGTCAAAATAGCTCTTGCTTTCAAGAATTAAGGTTGCAGACTTAAATTCAGCTTGCAAAGCCTCACAAAATCCTTGTAACCATGGATAGCTAGATTAATCTTTGTGGTTAATCCAACATGCCAAATGTAAAAGTAGTGGTTACCCTAGGCCTGAATAATTATCAGCCCCGTCAGGAAAATTTTGGGGTCTTATTTGGGCCATGTAAGAGTTTCCACGTTAGCAACATTTTTATGAAATTCTTTTAGCATAAAAGTATTTTTAAATATCTATCAATAAGTTGAAACAAAGATTTTGTGCTGCAATGATTTAGATTTTGCTAAAAGTCTGTGCCTTAAAGGATCCTATGCATCTAAGTAGATATGTTAATTTGAAATAAGAGAGGAAAAGTTCTCAAACATACATATTGGCATAACTAGAAAGAAATATCATTTCTCAATCGATACCCCCCCAAATATCCCCTCCCCCCCCCGTCCCCATGTACATTCGTTTTGAGCTTTTTGTAGGTGAGTTGTCGCATGTCTTGAATGTTCCTCTGATTGGCAGCTTCCCAGCATGGCCTTCCACTGTTGGACCCCTCGTTCAAACCTAGGTTGTACGAGAGAGAGAGAGAGAGAGAGAGAGAGAGAGAGAGAGAGAGAGAGAGAGAGAGAGAGAGAGAGAGAGAGAACATTCACCCCTAGCCCCCTTCATCTTCCATTGGCTTGGCATTGTTGACGAGGGAGGAACACCGAGACGAGAGAAGAGAGAGAGAGAGAGAGAGAGAGAGAGAGAGAGAGAGAGAGAGAGAGAGAGAGAGAGAGAGCTCCAGAACTGAGAACCCCAAAGTGTGTCCAATGACTATACGAGATGAGTTTATATAGAGGGGACCAGGGTGCTATATATAGAGACACTATATATAGCTCAACACCCCCACTCAAATGAAGGTCCCTAACTGTGGATTAAAAAACCCTTGGGGGCTCAAGGGAAAAACCCACAACTCTATATATACCCACTGTTCTATTAAAATATTTCAAATGTTTATTTACAATGTTCAAAGGAGCTACATCACTCCTGTTTTACAATGTGCCCTTTCAAGGGTCTTCTTATAATCCAAGATATAGACTATTGAGCTGCTGCAAATTTTTTGGTAGAGCAACTTCAATATCCTTGAGCCCCCGTACATACTACTTGATGTGATTTAAATTCTGTAAACAACATCAACTCAAGAGACGTATGGAAACGTGAAGGTTAGAAATAAACATGTCACATTGTCCTTAGAGACGTTTCGCGACACTGCACTTGAGACGACAGAGAAACAAACTTATACTGATGCAATCACATGTGCGCACATGCATACAATGTCGACATAAAATAAATGTGATGGGGCCCAAATGAATTCAAATTATGTAATCATCATCATGGTGTCACCTACCATGGCATCATGGAATTCTCCATGGCATCAAATACGCTCTTTTTATGTAATCATCATGGTGTCACGTAGCATGGCTTCATGGAACTCTCCATGGCATCAAAGACGCTCTTTTTTATATAATCATCATGGTGTCACGTACCATGGCCTCATGGAACTCTCCATGGCATCAAAGACGCTCTTTTTATGTGATCATCATGGTGTCAGTACGTACCAATATGGCTTCATGGAACTCTCCATGGCATCAAAGACACTCTTTTAAATTTCTTATATGATCATCAAAGGTCAAATACAAAATGAGACGCTAATATAGACGACAAAATCTGTGATAAGTATCAAAGTGGATGAAATAAAAATCATGGCTTCACGAACCATAGCCATGAATAGAGAGGATGAAGACGCATAATTGTAACATCACCTTGCATTATCAAAAACTATAGCCATGGATGAAGAAAATAAAGAGCATCAAGGAATATCACCTTGCATAATCAAGAACCATGGCAATGGATGATAACAAATAGAGACCTCTAATCATTGATAATAATCCATAAGAAATTGATGATAAAAAAACATAAACATCACTTTTAAAATTTTGACATAGAAGTGACGGAGGCAAGTCTATAACATAAGCATGCCTTTTAAAATTTTCACATAGAAGTGACAAAAAGTAATCGAGATAGAGTCCTATCGATACACGGAAGTGATGAACATTGAGCGTCTCACAACCCTGAAGCCAGATAGGAAAGATGCGGCAACCGCTATGCCCATACCAAAAAATAGTGAGATGATCACTATCAAGATATACCTAGAAGCCCAAAGGAGAAGCCTTAACAGAGGTTTGTTCTATAAGTACATGGGGTTTCCACGCGAGAGTTCGAATCTCTCAGGCGACGCGACTAGGTTGAAAGCCAAAGATGCGGCAACCACGATGCCCATAACAGAAAATAGTGAGACGATCACTATCAAGATATACCTTGAAGCCCAAAGGAGAAGCCTTAACGGAGGTCTGTTCTACGATGGAAAATGTAACGGACCACGTCCGGGCGAAATGTAATAAAACTGATCATGCATGCTCTTTACTCTTTAAATAATGTGATTTCTTCTTAAATTAATAGCATGATCATTAATTTAGACAAGGTAAAAATAGCCTATTCCTTGACTTGTTGCCGCCATCCGCAATGTGAGGCACCCCACGTAGCATCATCGGATTTGTGAGTGGCATCAAAGTCCCAAGGGCAACTAATTTCCTCTCTCTTTGCCATCATGTTGGGCACAAAAGTATATATTTACCGGGGCTTGATGTTGCGCAGGTGATGGAACTCAATCACAGCTTCTTTTAGCCTTCTCGTTATGGCTAGGCACTCTAAGTAAAAGCACTCTCGCTATTTACTATAAAGAAAACGTGATTTCAGAACGCACTCTCTATCTATAGTAAAGCAAACGTAATTTCAGAATGCCCTCGCTATCTATAGTAAAGTAAAACGTGATTTCAGAATGCCCTCGCTATCCATAGTAAAGTAAAACGTGAGCAAGAAGACTGTAAGGAGGAGCGAGACCCTTGAGATGACGGTGGTTGATGGTGGGTGGGCAGGAGAGATATAGACCGAGGTCTAGCTATGGCAAAACTTGTCTCTCTAAGCTGTCTGTAAGTAACATGCTAGATACGGAGAGTGGCAAGCACGTCATTAAACGCCACTTCATTCAGTATATGAAGTTCCCCATACTCGCCCGCCTCCTATCAGAGAGGAACTGCTGGCATGCAAGTGTCTACTTGCTAATCGCTAATGTACACAATAGGACTCTAGCCATGCTTCTCTAGCCAGAGGACAGTGCCACAACCATGTTGGGGCGTGCATTAATTTACAAGGCTTGGTTCGCAAGCCAACACTCAACTTTCTTCCACCGCCATGATCCTTCATGGGTTCAGGTGACATGCTTTTGCTTCCCATGCAACAGGGCAAGCATCTACGCTATATAAATCACAAGTGAGCTTTCTCGCGAAGCCATGCAGGCAAGCACTCAGCTTCCTTACTTACTTTGCCTCTTGCAAGCACAGTCTTATTAAAACTTTACAAATTTTATCGGACAAATGTAATCTACCTTCTCAATCGTGAAAGCTAAGCAACTAACAACATCCAATAAATAAATTTACTTATCTTCATAGTTCTAGCTCTGATACCATGTTGACGAGGGAGGACCACCGAGACAAGAGAAGATGAGAGAGAGAGAGAGAGAGAGAGAGAGAGAGAGAGAGAGAGAGAGAGAGAGAGAGAGAGAGAGAGAACTCCAAAACTGAGAACCCCAAAGTGTGTCCAATGACTACACAAGATGAGTTTATATAGAGGGACCATGGTGCTATATATAGAGACATTATATATAGCTCAACAGTGCATTGTAGGAATATTGACCTACTATCTTGGTGAACCCCAGCTATTTCCCTCTCACCAACTGAGAGAATCTTATTTGCAGTCCACCTAATTTTCCATTTTCCGAAATCGTCCAAACATACTCATTTGAGCTAAAAAAATTGATGATAGCATCATCAATTTATTTCTACGGGAAACTTTTGCAAAGATCAACCATTTTGCTAAGCAATCCATGACTATGGACAATAGACAATCCAACTGCCAATCTTCCTTACTGTTTAAGTGTAAATATAATCTCCATATAGGTTTAGATGCAACTTAGGAGCCCATTCCAAAAAGAAACAGATCTCCCATACTAAGCTATAGATGGAACACTTGAAACATACTAATCATAAATATCTCTATCTTTGGTGTGCTGAAATACTTTAGCCTATGGATTCCCTTGCTATGTTTACTCCTCCATTTAAAAATCTTACATCTCAATCACATTTTTTGGTGATGGGTCATACACAATGAGGAATGATAAATCTAGAGATATTGAAGAAACAACAAGCACATGCCTTAAGTTTATTGATGCAAAACACTCAGCTTCTCCAACAACAAAGTCTTTTGAAGAAAAAAATCTTTTCCTCCAAAGAAACCATTGTTGATCTTGAAAAATAGGAGAGAAGGAGATAGTACATATTTATGTTGTAACAAAATATTTGGTCATTAGGTAATCAAAGATAAGTTTTTGCAGAGACATGCTTCATCATGTAAAGGAAAGTATTAATCATCCTAAAATAGAAAGATCCTCATATTCTTCTTTGATTGCACCTAATTTTGCAAAAGAGATTTTGGATGCCTCAAAGTTCAAGAAGGTAAAGCAGAATATAATTGGCGAATTTATGAAAACCACAACCATTGGTACTTAGATGTTCACATTGTCATAGGTGATTGTGGCATACACCAAAAAGGATATTCAAGCATCCTTAAAGTAGTAAAGAGTCCGCTCAAAGATAGAAACATCTCATCTTCTATCTCACATGTACGAGCTCATGTATGTCAAGTAGGACAAGGTCTCAATAATTAAGTTTCACAATACTTGGGGGATTCATATTTCGTCTATTATTTTTTTCAATTTGCAGAACCTTCAAAATAAAATGGTCAAATTTTATAATGTTACAAACAAGAAGGTATAACTAGGCAAACTAATGTTTGTGCTGAAGTTGGATGAATGTGAAATATTGAAGCAAAAAAAGGCAAAACAAGTCACCATAACCTTCATGAATAAAGCACTTCAAGGAGTAGCAAAAAATCTTGTGAACAATGATTTATATCTTTAGTGTACCATTGGAGAATGGCATAAGGTGGCTAGTAGCTTTTGAGGTACAAAAACTTTTGAGATTTTTCTAGTTAATGTATTAAGTGATGCTAATAGCACAAAATGATTAATGCAAGTTGACAAAGAAGATCATATAATTTTGTATTGGAAATTTCACCAAACAAAAAATCCTAATGTCATTTGTGGAAAAAAAGAGGAAGAACTTCTTCATGCTGAAGATGTTGGAAGCTTCCAAGTTGAATGGCATCTTGTGGGTGACCTCAAAACACTCAAATGCATGCATAATGTTGCAAAAGGTGCTAATGCTCAATCACCTTGTCTATATTGTATGAATGAATCTCACTCTTTGAGCTTGAAGTAGCCAAACTAAAAACCCTCCAAAGCTGATGAGGATCCTATCTTTTGAGCCACTCTTGATATTCAACTTTCCCTCGTCCATATATATATACTACATGCATTATGCAGGATTTCTGAGAGGCTCATATATTTATAAAGGAAACCCCCTTTTTAACATGTTGAATGAATAAAATGACACCTTATTTTCCAAAATTGAATATTAAAACCCCATATTTTAATGTATCTCTTTTTGATTGCCTAATTTTTTCATTTTCAAACCCTTTCTATTCAACTGAAGTGGTATATTAACATGATAACATAGTGCACCCTCCGAGGTGTAGATCGAGTAGATAGAGAGGGTGTAGAGATTATGTAGATAAAGTAGAGAGGGAGGACAAGTAGACATGAAAAATAGAGAGGATGTAGATAGAGAGATTAAGTGTAGATGGAGGGAGTAGAGGGGAATTAGAGAGAGGGATTAGGACTTAGGAAGAGAATGGGGTCTAGGAGGGCCTATTTATATGGAAATTGAAGGGAGTCAAACCTCAAGTATTAAGAAAGCAATTAAAGGACAACTGTCGAATTCAAACATGACTAGTTTATTTGAATTCGAATTGCCCCCGAAAATGAAATTCAAAATCTAATGGGCAAAACCATATCATGTAACATATTTACAGAAAGATCTCTGTGTGTAGATTACAACTCTATAATCTCCACTCAAATTGGAGATCATATGTAGGAGTTATGGAGGCCGAACACCCTCTTTTTTGGGGGGGGGAGAAGTGCATCATTTGACCACTTTTACACCTCTCTTACACCCTCACCATTCTTGCACACATGGCATGGATCTATTTGTCAAAATGTTAATCACCTCCATAACCTCATGGCAAATAAAGAGGCCCTCCTAGACCCCATCTTCTTCCTAATGATGTAGATAGAGGGAGTTGAGATAAGTTTGGGTAGAGAGAGAGGTGTGGATATAGAGGTTGGCGTGTAACAAGAGAGTGTAGAGAGGTTAGGATGCAGATAGGTGGAATAGAGAGGGTGCTAATAAAGAGAGAGGGAGGATACATAGAGTGTAGAGATAGAGAGAGTGTAGAGATTTACCTCTATTTAAGTATCTCTCTCTATGTCTAGACAATAGAGAGAGGGTAGATATAGAGATTAGGTAGAAAGTAGATAGATAAATCTAGGATTTAGGAAGAGATTAGGGTGTAGAGATAGGTGTGGATAGAGTAGATAGAGAGGGTGTAGAGATTAGGTAGATTCGGTAGAGAGGGAGGACTCGTAGATAGCAAAAATAGAGAGAGTGTAGAAAGAGAGATTCGTTGTAGATAGAGGGAGACTAGACAAAGAGTACGATGCAGATAGAGGGAGTAGAGATAAAGATTACGTAGAGAGAGAGAGAGAGAGAGAGAGAGAGAGGTGAATAGAGGTGTAAACCCCAAGAAAGAAAGACGCAAAAGATATCAACTCAAGAGACAAAAACAGGGAAAGGAGATCAAAGGGAAGATACATAAGGGAACCATTAGGAAAATTTTGAACTCATTTTTGGGCCTTTTAAGAGTGCCACATCATCAAAGTTGTACAAAAGAAAGCAACCCGGTAGACCCCTCTAAATATTGCTTAGAACCCCATGATATGACCTATCATTGGAAAGTTCTTGAAAAATGGATTCTAAAGAGCCAAGGTCCAAAAAGTTTGGATGACTTCTATGAAAGTTATGCCATTTTTTTTCAATTAGCCAGGTTTTGTTACCGTTACGGTAATCTAAAATCACCTTTTTCTAGATCTACATGAAGGCAATGTCCGATACATGCATGCTATATATCAATAGATAGCATTTGAAGAGTAGATTCTAAATATCTAACCTCCGACAAGTTTGGATCTTATTTGCAAAAAAATTTACCGATCGCTACTTTTTGAAAGCTATGCCACATCAACAATTCTTACAAGGCCCATTTTTGAGTCCAAACTTTTCCTAATGAAAAGTGAAAAGCAGACTCTTTCAATACATTTCAAGGAACCCGAACCAAAATCAAATGGATCCGTTCTAGTTGATAATTTTTTTGAACCAATTAATGCAGCATTGCAAGATTTCCAAGCTGGGTTAAAAGCCGGACAAACATTGGAAAACCAATGAAAAAAATATTCAGTGCCTGAAATGAAAGTAGCTAAATTAGAAGCTTATAGAAACCTGGTGCAAATCACGCAAACCCTGATGGCAAAAGGGAATCCTTAGTAGGAAGTTACAGGAGAAACAGCAGAAGGTGAGACCAAAACCATGAGAGAAAAAGCTCAAGAAAAGGGAGGGTCAAAAACCTAGGAAAACAATGGAACACAACAACTAAACTGGAAGCTCCTGATAGTAAACACGTATGGGACAAAGTGCCAATAGTTGAAGAAAATTGGCCAAAATATCTGTGGGAACGAGTTAGGGAAGTGAAAGACGGAAGCTTGACTCTAAAATCAGCACCAATCAAAGAAGTTTGGTTTGACAGACCACCCATAAAACTAGATGAAGAGTCATTGTACGGATATTGCGGATCAGAGCAGTCAGCCAAGCTCTACAAAAGCTGAAACCTTGCAAAGACTACCATCTTACCTAGGTGAGAATGGAGATAAATTAATGGTCTACAAAACAACAAAACTAGAAAGGCAAAAACAAACTTTGGATGTGGCTAATCTACAATCCAATATGTCGACACCAATTCAGTGCACAATCACTTTGGGAGAGCTACTGAATTTGAGACCACATCTATGGATAGACATACAAACCACCTTGGGAAATACAAGATTAAAAGGAGCATCTCAAATAAACCTAAAAATATTGCAAAACGAAGAAATAGAGACTAAACTTGTCAAGTTGGTACCTATGAATAAGGTTGAGGACTATAGTGAATGGAATGGAGGAAACACAATCCTTCTAGTACAAAAAAATGATGTAACAACTATGGCTATTTTAGACAATGGAGCAGGCATTGCCATAACAACCAAAGCTATCTAGGAAGCTTGAGAAAAGCCAACAATTAGGCAAACCACAATGAAATTGCAATTGGAAGATGGACACATAGAGAAACCAATGAGCCTACTAGAGAATGTGATAGACACCTCCTGTGGGATTGGCTACCAGTACACTTTGCCATTGTAAACTTTGGGAAGAAACTCAATTATAAAATCATTTTGACAAGATCGTTCATGAGATAGATACAATTAATCCAAGATTGGGGCAATGATTATCTCTACCTAAAACAAGGAGGGAAAATCACTCGAATGAACTTGAAAGACCATTCTTACAAGGATGTCTTGAGGATATCAATATAAGAATTGGACTTGAAAACTTGTGCAAAAATTGAATTGCCATCATGGGTACACAAAAACACTCTAGTTTGGATGTGTGGGGCTTCTTAATTGGGTAATTTATGAAGAGAAGACTGCATTTTAGACAAAGATGTAAATGATGCAGATTAAATACCAGAACCATTCCCTGAACATTTGTTCAAACCCTTTGAATAGACTCAGCTCCTGGCCACCATGGATGTATGTGTTAATGAATCTACACCTACACACTTTTGTGACAAAGAGGGCTATAATATAGTCCCAATCCAAATGGTATCTATTGAGATGATCGAGGAGCAACATGTCTTCTCTGATAACTATTATGATGCTACATACCAGTGGGAAGAAGAACCAATTACCACACATGGATCAGATTCTGAAAAAGAGTAGGCAAGGGCCAAGCTTCTACTCAGAGGGGGTGGAGAAATATTTTCTGAGTTTCCAAACCAACACTGAAGATGCCAACAAAGGTTTTGGAAAAAATGAGACAATAACTTAAGAAAGAAAACTACCAAACGGCCATTGGAAACCGAAACTCAATTCTTGATGAAAGTGAATGCATCAGATTTCATAAAAGACAAGACAAATGGAAGGTATCCAAATGTAGAGCAATTAAAGAGACAAAACCAAACTAAACCAAAGCCGATTAAGCCAGATAAAATCAAAGGGAAGGAACCTTTGATGACAAAAACAGAGTGCAAAGAAAAAGACAAAAAACTGAAACGAACTTTGAAAGATGTATGGACCATGGAAATAGAATTAGATAGTGACAAATCGAAAAAAACCAGTGTTCTAACTCATTATAAGAATACACTTTACAAGATTGTAGGATCATTGTAGAGAAACCCTTGCAACAATCAATAGAACTGGGAAAGTCCTATGAAGGTGTAACATTTAATGGCCTAATAACTTGTGTGTAGCGGAAAATACCATGAACATACTGAGCATTTCATTAGAATAGATTCCTAATGAGATTAACAAGAGTGCTTGGGTGGAGAGAGCAACAAAAAGCATAACACCTAGTTAGATAGCATGAACAATAATTCAAAAGAGAGAGAAATTAAGCACTTGACAACAGTTGAGGACCGGATTTGCATGGAGCCGGTCCCCCTCCAAAAGGTTTTGTATTATGGTTTCTCCCATCAAGAGAGACATTTTACAATACAATTCTTTGTGTTCCTTCAATACTAGCTAGTGCAATGAAGATGGAAACTTCATGCACTAAGCAAATCACTTATTAAACACAACATCAATTCCCTCATGGTCTTAGACCCAAGACCTCACACACCTTCGAAGATGGTGAGAGCTAGCGGGGTATGAGAGTAGATTGAGAGGAAGAAGGAGTATTCTTACGAGAAAGATGTACATCTCCTCACATAATCACTCATATTAGCATAGATTAGCTGTAATTAGCATGGTAGAGGAGATGAGCATGCATTGAAGCTTGGATCTTGGTTGGATTTGCATCACAAAGCCAAGAGTTGTTGGTGTAGGCCTCCCTTCTCACAACCTTGGAGTAGGTGGTAAGCTTTCCATTAAAGCTTGAGAAGGAGAGAGAGTCTTTTTTTTTTTACACATTAGATTGTGTGAGTGTGTGTGTGATAATGCCTTGCAAAAATCAACCCCCTCTCTCTCTTGGTCTACCCCTCTTGCTATTTGCTCATCCTCACACCTCATTGGACCTCCCCAGGCCTAGCCAATGGAAATTAAGTAGCATAAGTGATAGTCTTCTAACATGTGTCTCCCTTTCCCCTTTTGTGAGAGCTTTAGGTAATTACTTAATTCAACTAAATGCTCATTGGACCCCTTTGCCTCCTGGCCAATAGGAATCAGGCAAGCCATTGGGCTGATGAATGCTCATTGGGCCCCTTGGGAGAGTGTCCAATAGTCTTCTAGAGAGCGTAATTCTTATTGGTTCTTTTATTAAGTGTTTTTAAATTATATAAACTAGATTTACTCTAGCCTAATTCTCATTGGTCCACCTCCAAGCCCATCCAATAGGAATTGAGTACACCTTGTGGGCATCTAGGCTAGGGAGCTAACATGTGTCCCTCATTCCCTTTGTGTAAAGGGATCTTGGGTGTGTGTGTGTGCGAGTTTATCTCTCATCTCCTACTTCTAGGACTCGCCCCCTCCTATGTAGGGATGGTTGAAGACTTTTGGGACACACACAAAGCATCCAAATTTCCAAAGCTTTGACCTTTGGACACAACCTTTGAATTTTGGAACCTTAGCATTTTGGAAGTCTTAATGGGCTGAACCTTAGCATCTTTTAAGCCCATTGTTGCACATTTCTCTTTTGCAGATGGGCCCCCTTTTGGATCCCTATTTTCCCTCCTTTGGATCGCTACTGTGGTCGGTCTGCTAGCTTAACTAGTATTGTAGCTTTTTCTCCCTTGGCACTTCCCCATATTAAATGATCAGTTTAACATGAGAAAATTATTTAGGAGAATTAGATATTGATTCTTATGAAATTACCTTTCTCTTGAAATCATAGTCGTCCTCGACTATGGGGTAGAGAAGATAAAGCATATTCATTAGTCCTTTTCCTAGAGGGTAGAGGATCCCTATGTTACCCTACAACATCTTTCCAGAATGGATGACTAGTCCATTTGGTGTGTGAGAGACTAAGCTGCCGCAAGCATGTCTGCACATTAGTCCTATCAATCTTTCATAGTAGAATGACAAGATCTACTTGGTGTTTGGGAGACGTCTTCTCTGCAAACTTGATATAAGCATGCATACTACTTCATTTTTGTGCACAATAAAGAAAAAGAGAGTCTTATAAGACAAAAACTTTGTTCATTTTTAACATTTGTACATTTGTTTACTCTAGGGAAGCATTGCAAGCATTGACAAGGTTTAGGTTATCTTTTAATTGTATGCCTTTATCCATCTAGCATCTTCAAAAGGATAATTTTTAAACTTAATAAGATATCGCCAGATAGTCTTACCTACTCTTAGTATCTTGTCTTCATGCCAGAGAATTGACTCGCGCTGCAACACCTCTTCTTCGTCCTCGATCTCTGGTGGGTCTTCAATAATTGGTTCTTGAGGTGCATCTCCTTTGTAAGGCTTTAGTAGGCTCAGATGGAAAGCATTGTGTATGAGCCAATGGTTGGGAAACTTGAGTTGATAGGCCATCTCATTGATTGGCCTAAGAATCTGGAAGGGACCATAGTACCTTTTTGCTAACTTAGCATAGTACTTTTGGTGTCCCGTAGGATTCTTGCCCGTTGTGTGCCTTAATTGAGCCTTGGGAAATTTGAGTAAGACCCAATCATTTTCTTTAAAGGCTTGGGATCTTTTGTGCTTATCAGCAGTAAGATAGAGATAGCAGCCTTAATCTTTTGGAAAGATCTTTGTAGGTCTCGGCTATACTCAACTGCAGTGAAGATCTTCCCATGTACCTTAAGTAGTAAGGGACCTTTTGATCTTCCCTCAATTACCTCGTGCTTTTCCCATGGAAGTATGTACAATGTTATTGTAGGCATACTCCACTAAGGGTAAGTACTTCTCCCATTGGGATCTTTGATCTACTTTCGTTACATAGGCTTTTAGTAGATCGAGAATTGTTAGGTTAGCTATTTCACTTTGGCCATCCGTTTGCAGGTGATAGGCCGAAGAGAAGTTTAGCCTTGTTCCTAAATTCTCAAAAAGACCCTTCCAGAAATTACTGGTCATTCTAGGATCTCTATCCGACACTATGGACATTGGAAAGCCATGATACTTGAAGATTTGTGAAATGAAGAGGGTTTCCATTTGATGGGCTCTGATAGTCTTTTTGACAGGTATAAAATGAGCTTGTTTACTCAACCTATCTACTATCATCCATATTCCTGTATTCTCATGGATAGACTTAGGAAACCCAAAGACAAAATCCATGGATATGCTCTCCCATGGTGAATTAGGGATTGACAAAGGTTGAAGAAATCCAGGTTGCTTCCCTCTATCAAACTTTGTCTTTTGGCATACCACACATTTAGAAACATACTCTTGTATGTTTTCTTTCATGGTAGGCCAATAGAAATATGTTTCAATCCCCTTTAGGGTAGACTGAATCCCTCTATGCTATGCATAAGGAGGAGCATGAGATTCATACATTATTTTCTCACGTAGTGAGCTAGTAACGCATAGTCTATTTCCATAGAGAAGATAACCATCTTCTAAAGTAAATGGTTCCTCTTTCTTCCCTAGTGCAAGGCTGCAATCACATCTCTAAAATCGGGATCAATAGCATACTCATCTATCATAGAAGATAGATCATTGTAGTTGCCATGGAAACCGCATTCACTCTCGGCCGTCTTGAGAGTGCATCAGCTGGCAATGTGAACAATATGACAATGAAATTGAAAAAGAAAGTTTTCCCACCTCATTTTTTTGTCGGAGAGCTTGGTGTGCGTCATGAAGTACTTAAGACTTCGGTGATCCGTTTGCTTTTCAAAAGTATTGTTCTCCTTGGCAGACCATGTTTTTCTTTGTTAGGTCATGTAATGGTCCTTCTATTAGTGATAACTTTTCTATGAAGCGTCTATAGTATGCGCACATACCTATAAAGCTTCTTAACTCATGAAGATTCCTTGGTTTAGGCCATCCTTTTATTACCTCTAACTTTGATGGATCCATTTGGATGCCATCTTGAGAGATAATGTGACCTAAATACTGAGTCTCTTGTAAGAAAATTCACTTTTCTTTCGATTAACATAAAGTTTATTCTCTCTTAGAACTTGAAATATTACCTGGAGGTGTTGCTTGTGTTCATCTAATGAATTAGAGTAGATGATGATATCATCAAAGAACACTCTAGTAAAGGTTTGGTGAGGCCTAAATAGCTTCTCCATCAAGCGATTGAATGTGGCTGGTGCATTGGTCAAGCCAAAAGGCATGATAATGTATTCATAAAGACCAAATGTTGTGCAAAATGCAGTCTTTACAATATCTTGATCAACTATCCTTATTTTATGATAGCCACTTTTTAGGTCAATCCTAGTGAAGTAGGTGAACCGTTGTAGCTTATCAAATATGTCTTCTACCCGTGGAACCGGAAACCTATTTTTGATAGTGATCCTATTTAGTGCTCTGTAGTCGACACACAGACGATATGTCTTTTTCATTAGTAGCACAGGAGAACAAAATGGAGATGAGCTAGACCTAACCATGCCCTTCTCAACTAACTCATGCACTTGCCGCATAATCTCCTCTTGTTGAGCTTGAGAAACTCTATAAGGAGGTTTGTTAGGCGGTGAACTTCCTCGAAGAAGTTCAATTGCATGGTCATCATTGCCTCGTTTAGGAGGTAGCTCACAAGGGATGTCGTCAATAAAGACATCTTGAAATCCCTTGAGAAAATTGGATAACTCTAATTCCTTTTGGTTGTGTATATTTTCTTTTGCTAAAACATTAAGTTCATTTTGAAAGTCTTTAACAAAAATCATGTACACGAAAATAGAGCTCTTTATTGAATTATCGAAAGCTTGCGTATGTTCCCTGAACCTAAAGGAGTTTCTCCTTTCAGGGAATTTAACATTGGAAGCCATGTGATCAAACCATGGTGCCCCTAGGATTACATCCTCATGCTTGAGAGGAGAGATAAAGAAATCCTCTTTGTCCACATAGCTTTGGACATGGAGCCTCAAATTCCCAATTAAGGGAGTGGCTGAAGCTTCTTGCCCCTTGAAAGCACCATCTGCGGGTAGGACATCTCCCATCTCGCAGGCTTGTATGCCTAGCTTGGTGGCCAACTCTATAGATATAAAATTGTGAGTAGAACCAGGGTCAAAGAGAATAAAATCATCATGTTCTCTTACCTTTCCCCAAGCATGGCATAGAGGAGATCCTTTGTGGTGAATTTCCTCCCCTTGGATTTTGACCAAGGTAGCTCTAGGAGGCTCATGGTGGGTGTTGTTTTGGGGACAAGCGCGGTACGCATGCCCTTGCTCACTGCACTTGAAACATCAGTTATCCTTGCAGTAACACTCAAGCTCTTCATGAGAGAGTTTATTTTTGACTTTATAAACTCCCTTCTCTTTAGCTTTGTTGGAGTTGCCCTTAGGAGACTTTTGTACATTGTCCTTCCCCTTAGGCTCATTGGAACCCTTGTTTTCCGTGGGCTTAGTATTTCTTTTAGCCCCCGTTTGGAAATTTATTCGAGAGGCCACCATAGTACGGTGTATAACCGCTGATATGGTGCGTGGCCTTTGGGAGTTGACATACTCCGCCATTTCTTCAGCTAAGCCCGCACAAAATTGTTGCTTTTGCTCTCCAAAATCTAGATTCTTGAAGACAGTGGCTTTGAGTTGTAAGCCCCAAAACTTGTCTACATATTTGTGAATGGACTCATAGGGAGAGAGCTTCAAGCTTCGCCATTCGATGAGTACTTTGTCTTTGGCATCGGTGGCCAAAAACTGCTTCATAATGGAAGCTCTTAAAGCTTTCCATGTTTGTGGAGCTTCACCATTGGCCCGTAGGCTAGACCACCATTGCCTGGTGGACTTTTGAAAGTGCATAGCTACATTGTGTAGCTTAGAGGACTCCGTGAAGCCCTCATCTCCAAACGCCGCATCGAATTGTTGGATGAAGGCCAAGACTTTGTCCATAACACCAAAAGTGCCATCATAGGTAAGGAAAGAGATGCTCTTCGCTCCCTCTTTGAATTTCTTGAGCTTGGACGACCTCTTCCACACGGCATAGGATTTCCTATGGCCTCTTCTTTTTGATGGTTCAAAGGTTGCACCATCACTTTCTTCAAAAGATTAAGAATTTAAGGAAGATGGAGAAGAGGGTGACCTCTTTCTCGCCTTTTTATTTCCTTGATCTTCTTTGTCTTCACCATCACTTTCATAAGAGAAGAGGATGAAGAAGACGGAGAAGAGGGTGTCCCCTTTCTTGTCTTTTTCTTCTCTTGATTTTTTTCATCCCTCTTTGAAGTATTGTGTGGAGAAGTATGAGATGGTCTTGTCCGTTTTGGAGGTGATGGAGAGCGTTTAGCCTACCATCTTTGTGGAGCCATCTCCGTCGAGGTGGTGGGAGACTCACTTCTTTCTCGTTCTTTCGATGGAGGCTCTTGATGGAGGCTCTTGATTTCTCCTTTGAGAAGGAGATGCGTCATCAAGGAGAAATTTATGAGCCCTTCATAGGGATCCTCTTCTTCTTCCCGAATGGGAGAGAGACCACTTTTGGAAGTCTTGCAAGGAGGCTTCCTAGGTGTTCTCTCGTCATGGTGGGGATCTTGGAGAATCCCATGAGCATGAAGCTGCCGTTGCACTTCACTTTCGAGGGATGGATTGCCCATGGCTTGTTGAAGCCTAGAAACAAAATAGTTAACAAGCATCGGGGCATCATTAGTAGCTTGCTCATTAGCAAAATCAAAGTTATCAACACTAATTTCACTCTGTTGTCATCCATTCTAACAACTTTTAGGTGTACAACTTTTAGGTGTACTCTGGCACTTCAAGCCCTAGTTGCTAATCCTCTTTACCCCTTTAAAAAAAGCACTCAAGCTACTGTACGCGTGGCTTGAATACCATTAATTGCAAGGAATAGAAGAGAGGGTCGTTCAACACCAAAACAACACCGGCTTTTGTCAAGATTCTAATTGCTCAATAGTGGTTAAGCCGTAGGCAAGCCCCATAGGACTCCACTATTAAGACCATAGCTCTCGACGGTGATGCCCCGTTAACTGGACAAAGGCAGGCGCACTGCAAGGCTAAAAGGTCCCTATTCTACTTACTTACATGCAATTAATAGTACCAACCATTTATAGCTAGCTTGAGGATCTCCCTTCTTGAGCAAGAAAAGAGAAACCTTGTGCTCTGATACCAATGTAACATTAAATGGCCTAGTAACTTGTGTGTAGCGGAAAATAACATGAACATAGTGAGCATTTCATTAGAATAGATTCCTAAAGAATTTAACAAGAGTACTTGGGTGGAGAGATCAACAAAAATCATAACACCTAGTTAGATAGAATGAACAATATTTCAGAAGAGAGAGAAATTAAGCACTTGAAAACAATTGAGGACTGGATTTGCATGGAGTCGGGCCCCCCTCCAAAAGGCTTTGTATTATGGTTTCTCACATCAAGATAGTCATTTTACAATACAATTCTTTGTGTTCCTTCAATACTAGCTAGTGCAATGAAGATGGAAACTTCATGCACTAAGAAAAACACTTATCAAACACAGCATCAATTCCCTCATGGTCTCAGACCCAAGACCTAACATACCTTCGAAGATGGTGAGAGCTAGCGGGGGATGAGATTAGATTGAGAGGAAGAAGGAGTATTCGTACAAGAAAGATGTACATCTCCTCACATAATCACTCATATTAGCATAGCTTAGCTTAGTAATTAGCATGGTAGAGAGATGAGCATGCATTGAAGCTTGGCTCTTGGGTGTATTTGCATCACAAAGCCAAAAGTTGTTGGTGTAAGCCTCCCTTCTCACAAGCTTGGAGTAGATGGTAAGCTTTCCATTAAAGCTTGAGAAGGAGAGAGGGTCTTTTTTTTTTCACACATGAGATTGTGTGAGTGTGTGTGTGTGATAATACCTTGAAAAAATCAGCGCCCCCCCCCCCCCCCCCCCCCCCCCCCCTCTCTCTCTCTCTCTCTCTCTCTCTCTCTCTCTTGGTTGACCCCTCTTTGTATTTGCTCATCCTCACACCTCAATGAACCTCTGCAGACCTAGCCAATGGAAATTAAGCAGCATAAGTGATAGTCTTCTGACATGTGTCCCCTTTTCCCCTTTTGTGAGAGATTTAGGTAATTACTTAATTCAACTAAACTCTCATTGGACCCCTTTGCCTCCTGGCCAATAGGAATCAGGTAAGCCATTGGGCTGCTGAATGCTCATTGGACCCCTTGGGAGACTGTCCAATAGTCTTCTAAAGAGCTTAATTAAAATTGGTTCTTTTATTAAGTGTTTTGAAATCAATTAAACTAGATTTATCCTAGCCTAATTCTCATTGGTCCACCACCAAAGCCATCCAATAGGAATTGAGTACACCTTGTGGGCATCTAGGCTAGGGAGCTGACATGTGTCCCTCATTCCCTTTGTGTAAAGGGAGCTTGTGTGTGTGTGAGAGAGAGAGTTTCTCTCTTATCTCCTACTTCTAGGGCTCGCCCTCTCCTATGTAGGGATGGTTAAAGACTTTTGGGACACACACAAAGAATCCAAATTTCCTAAGCTTTGACCTTTGGACACATCCTTTGAATTTTATAACCTTAGCATTTTGGAAGTCTTAACTCTAGTTTGGTACCAAAATAGGATACTTAAATGTCCTTGTTTTACAAATTTAAATTAAATGCTACTTGCATTAGACAACTTATTTCAAAAGACCCTCTTGATATGCTTAGATATGTTAGCTAGAGGGTCTTTTAAAAATATAACCTTGCATTTTAGAATCTACCATGATCAAGAACTATACTCATCAAGTTGACCCTCGTAAGATTGCGATTGATGATTTGAAGAAATCGATTTTATAAGCTCACACAAAAATCAAGCGACCTTGTAGAAAATTCTAGGTGACTTTTCCACAATTTTGCTATAGATAATTGAAAGTTTCATTTGCACAAAAATTGACTTTGGAGTATATAAAATAATGGAAAGTTCCATGTGTTTGATATGGCCATTTCAATCATATTGTTGTATAGAAAGAAAAACATGTTTCTGATGTATTCGTGAGTTTTAGAAAGTGATACATTGCTTGCCCTTTCCATTGAGGACTCAAGGTGGCAAGTAGAAGGGCTTTTTATGCAACAATTATTGGATCATTTTAAATATTCAAAACTGCATAAGAGAAAACTCTGATATTTTCATTCTTGAGACATAAGCATTCAAAAACTCAATAATATCAAACTTTCTATGTAGATCAACTAAATGTATCAAAGTACGTGGTACATACAGAATTGGGATGCCTAAAACCATGGTTTCAATGTTATTATGGAGAACTCAAGATTTTCAAGAGTTTTTGCATGATTAAAAAATCAAGATAGAATTCAAGCAACAAAATTTCGTTGAGTTAGGGAGCCCAAAAAATATGTAGTTTCTTGGTTTAAACATATAAATTCATTTGTAGTTGTCAAAGTGCACTAGAATAGTACCAATTTCATGAGGTGACCTTTGGAAGACCAAAATTATGCTCTTATTTAGAAAGTGCTCAAGTATGGAACTATGTCTATAACTTGCGTGTGACTTGGATACTTGTCTTTGAAGTGCATTCCACTGTTTTGTAGCACTAAGTGCTAATACTTGGATTTTTTAAACATAAAAAAGGCCATCTCTATAAAAATATATAAGAGTTTTATGATTTTTATGGCAAAACAGCTTGAAATTTTACTTAAATTTATGACTTAAAACTTACCAGAATTCTCTCCATACGGATTGTATTTTGACATGGAGAAAAATCCAGTGTTTTCTTTCCCTCATAAACAACCTATGGTAGTAGCAAGGTGTAAAAAACTTCTTTCTAGTTTGACAAATAAATTGCCAAAACTTGGTAGGAAATTAGGACACTTAAGTGTCCAATTACAGAACTAGTGTTAATGGGCTGAACCTTAGCGATTTTTAAGTCCATTGTTGCACATTGCTCTTTTGTAGATGGCCCTCCTCCTGGATCCCTATTTTCTCTCCTTTGGATCCCTACTGTGGCCGGTAGCTTAACCAATATTCTAGCTTTTTCTCCCCTGGGACTTTCCTATATTAAATGATCAGTTTAACATGAGAAAATCATTTAAGAGAATAAGATATTGATTATTATGACAGAAGGACCGTAGAACGCCAAACAAATTCACCTTGCAAAGCCTAGAGAAGAGCCAAGACCTACATAGCTAGCTAAGGTTCTATCGCAAGAAGAAGAGGAGATTCTCATAAGGATGTTAAAAGAATACATGGATGTTTTTATATGGTCTTACAAATATCTCAAAGGGGTGGATCTTGTCATATGCCAATATACTATCTATATGAGAGATGATGATAAGCCAAGCAGATAGAGACCATACATCTATAATGAGACCTTTGCCAAAAAAATCAAGGAAGAAATAGAGAAACACAAAGAGTCCGAGTTTATCTATGAAACAAAACACACTAATTGGGTATCACCAATTGTAGTGGTGCCTAAAAAGAATGGAAAACTTAGTGTGTGTGTAAATCTTAAAAAGGTAAACTCCGCCACTATTCGAGATAACTATCGATCCTCTTCCCATCACCGATCACGTGCTAGAATGAGTAGCTAGAAATAAGCTTATAGCTTTCTGGATGGCTTCTCTGGGTATAACCAACTAACTATAGATCCCAATGACCAACATAAAACCTCCTTTGCCATAGAGTGGCAAAGGTTTGCTTATCGAGTAACGCCTTTCGATTTGATCAATGCACCGGAAACATTCCGGAGGCTAATGAGCCATGCCTTTAAGGAGTATCTGCAAAATTTCTTGGAAGTATGCACGGATGATCTTTGTGTGCACTCCACAAAATAAGAAAGTCATTTTGAACATTTATGATGTGTCTTTGAGAAATGGCGTCTGTATAGGATTTGCTTAAACAATAATACATTTTTATGGTTAGACAAGGCAAAATTCTTAGGCCTATTGTGTCAAAAAATGGCATAGACACAGACATGGAGAAGGTGGTAGTGATCGCAAAAATGGCTAGGCCAACAATAGTTAAAGGGGTGCAGGCATCTATGGTACATTGCGGTTACAGTTGTAGATTTATCTACATGTATGAATTAGTTGCTAGGCCCATATATAGCCTTATCACTAACCATTCAATGGACTGATGAATGTGAGGAATCCTTCTAGAATCTTAAGCAAACCTTGAGCTCAATACCAATACTGGAAGCTCCAGATTGCAACAAAGTGTTCCATGTACATGTTGATGCTTCAAGTTATGCCATTGGCTACATCTTAGCCCAACTAGGAGAAGGAAAAACAGATTTTCCTATCTCCTATGATAGTCAAAAATTAAACATGAAGAAAAGAACTATACATCCACAAAAAGAGATGGTCTTGGTATGGTGTATTCGGTAATAAATTTCAACATTACTTGTTAGCTAACAAGTTCGTCTTTTTAAATAGACTATCAAGCCTTACTCTATCTGGTGAATAAACCATGCAATACAGGTAGGATAGTAAGATGGTTTATTATCCTACTTGAATTTGACTTCACACGTGGTTAAAAAATGCACTACTCACCAACGAGTAGATCACCTATCAAGACTCACCACAAGGGAAGCACCTAAAGCGGTAGACAATGACTTACCCGATGCATATCTATTCTCTGTGGAGATGATTCCAAGATGGTCAGAAGATATTGTGTCCTTAATGACTATAGCACAAGTGCATTTTCAATTACCAATTCCTATTACACCACAATTGATTGAGAAATCAACCCTATATCAATTACTGGTTGGAAGATTGTATCACAAAAACAAGGATGGAATCATGCTCTTGTGCATTAATCCTGAGGAGCAAGAAGCCTATTTGAGTCAAGCTCATACCACAATCATAGGTCTACACTTTGTACGAGATCAAACCCTAGAAAGATTAACGTGGTTGGGTGTTTACTTGCCTACCATGCAGAGAAATATTCATTATTACGTGAATGATTGATCTCAATGTAAAGAAAAAAATGCCATACCCCATGCCACATTATTCCACATTTCAATCACACCACAATGGAGTAGATAAATGGTAGAGTATCGGAATAACATAATATTTCCAAAAGATATGAGTAAAAGACAAAAAAGAGCAATAGAAAATGAGGCATCCAACTATAAAATGAGTGGAAACCAGCTCTATAAACGAAGGAAAGACCAAAAGCTTATACTGTGCGCTAATGAAGAGGAGTATCTTCCAATTTGGAAACAAGCTCACGTAGGTCTAGCGGGGGGTCACTTCTGTCATGAAACCACAGCCAAAGCCATATTGATGGCATGAATTTGGTGACCAACTTTATTTGCTGATGCAAAATAATTTGTTTGACAATGCGATGCATGTCAATGAGCAGGATTCCAACAAGAATGGATAACATGCCACTACGATGTATGATGGGAGCACGCGCATTTGCTAAATGGGTATAGAATTTGTAGGTCCAATACAACCACCAACTTACAAAACTCACGTACAATATATTATTCTGACAACATATTATTTAACCAAGTGGACTGAGGCATGAGCCACCAAGAAGAACGATGCTAGAACTACTACTGCATTACTGTATACGGACTTCCTCGAGCTTGTGAGTGACTGCGGATCACATTTCTTGAATGATGGGATAGAATATCTATTAGATGAGTTCATGGTAATCCATAACAAATATGCACCCTATCACCGTCAAGAAAATGGTGAAGAAAAACATACAAACAAAAGTTTGAGCTCTGTACTAACCAAAATTGTTAGTTCAGGCAAAACGGACTGTGAAATGCATTTTCACTGTGCTTTATGGGCTTATTGAGTTTTCTTCAGAATGGCTTTGAACATGACTCCTTTTAATTTGGTCTATGACCTCGATGCAATATTTCCAATGAAATTCTTATTACCCACACTCAGAGGTGCAATTGAGTTGGAATGGAAAGGGCATGAGTTGTCAGAACGACTTGAGGACTTAGAATGCCTAGATGAACAACGTTTAGTGGCCATTAACCACATAAATGCAGTAAAATGAAAACAAAAATCGTTCTTTGACTTGCATTTGCTAACCACAGTTTTTAAACTAGAGAAATTAGTCTTAGTCTAGTCACTGAAACAACATATACCCAAGTTTAAGAAAAAAGGACATGGTCCTTTTGTTAGTCACTATAGATGGAAAAATCATGGAAAATTGGATTAATGGATGTCGATCCCACAAATACAACCTTCCCTTGACTGATGAACTTCTAAATAGAATGAATGCATCCAAGTAAAGGAAGCTTAAATGACAACATATTATTGAGGAGGCTCAAGAGAAAGCGCGCAATCGAGTTCTAAAACAAAAAGCTACAAGACAACCTATTCTCCAAGCTGTACCACTTGGTACTCTCCACATTCAACCCTTAGCAGAGGACAAGGTCAAGACTGATGACCAATGGTTGGATGGTCTTCACATTTGAATCAATATGAATCTGAATAGGGATTACAAAGTCAAAGCTTTAGCAGATACAGGGGCCCAAGACAATGCGATCAACTATTGCACTTGTCGCAAAGAAACTGCTCAGCCACTTGAGTATTGTCTAGCCACTATCAAGGGATGCAACAAGAGCGTCACTCCAACTTTGGGGAAGATAAACTTGAATATTATGGTTCATGGGTTCTCTTGTCTGCATACTTTCATATGTATAGCAGATAAACACATGAACGAGGAAGGTGTTTCGTGGATGAGAACATACAAAGAAATTCAAGATTCGGATGCCAAAATTTTGGAACTCACACTCAAAGAAGGAGAACTAAAAATACCATTTTCATCAGTAAAGAGGAATGAAAAGAAGCTCTTGGTGATTTCCACCATGAAGCATCATCCACAGTTACAAAACTACAGCTCCAATAAAGACTTCTTCTACTCAACGAATGTAGGGAACCATACAATTTTGGATACCCAAAAGCTAGCTTGTCAACCGAACTCAGCAAACCTTGGTGCCTATAAGATTGTTATACACCTCCAACAACCCTAAGGGAAAACCATAGTATCCGCTACTAAAGATGAAATGGGTATGAAAACCAGAGAAGAGATGTACAACTTAGAGAAGAAGACCAAGTGCCCAAACTAGACAAGCCAAACTATGGGTACCAAAGACTCCACCTCAGCTCAAGCCAACCTTCATCAGGTACAAGTGTATGCCTAAAATCAAACCACCCACTTTAAGATTGAAACCACCCATTCCAGTCATCACACAGTAGATGGTACATATCGCACCATAAAAGAACACACTCAATTGCTACAGGGCTTACTCTTCAAGAGAGTTGAATCACAACATACCTTGCCATTAAAACCCCTTGAGTGTAATACTCAAGACCCACCTCTTGCACAACATTGTGTGTTTAATTGCATTGACATTTATTAGCATTATAAGGCCAATTAGGGCCATGCATAGGCACAACTTTATGACCTACGCATTGCATAGCCACGGTACTCTATCATCCCGAAGGATTGAAGCAAGGAGGGGGGAGACAATCTGAAAATTAACGAAGCATAAGAATCTAGAAGAGATGAGGCCAATGTTTTGAAGTGATTGTGTGTTAATGTACGATCTTTCTTGAAGAAATTAGCCGATTGCCCTAATAACGAGATGATTGGGGAATATATTGTACATATCTACCAAAAGCCATAAAATACTGTGATTTTTACTCATATTGCGTGTTTTGGACCAAGATCATTATGAATATGAAGCAATCCACAAAAATATAGCCAAATAATAAAATTTAACTTTTTTAAGTATTTTTAAGTATAGGATGGATTTTTTTGAGCAGTATGGTCAATTTCCTTTAGTTTTTGCTGCCAAATAAATAAATAATAATAAACAAGTTTCTCAGAATTGGATTCCGACTTCAAACAAACCTTGAAGCTCAATGGAAAAGCCAAATTTTTTTTGGGGGCATTTCTAATTAAAAAACGTGACGGCCACTCCAACCCATCATCTAGAATAAATTGCAACAAAAAGGTCCATGGATGTTAGTTTTCAAAGATTTTTGATCCAACGTACACTCTAAGGCTTAATAAGCTCATTGGATAGGCATAGGAAGGGGGCTATAAGAGAAGTCCATGTATGTATAGTCCCTTGGGCCATTCTCCCTCTTGTTTACATTCTAGCCTTTACAGAGAGAGATTCGGGTTGTGGATTTTGGCAACCTTACCGCTCTCATATGCCCTGTTTGTCGGCTCTTACTCACTCTAGTGATGAGGGTTCACTCTCATCTACTTCAGGAGCTCCAAAGAAGAAAACCATGAAGGAAAAATTTGTCAAGCTTCCACCATACCAATTAGAGGAAAACTCTCTAAAAGAAGCAAATGTCACCTGGCTGGCAAAAGAACAGCTAGAAAGTTAGCATGTCACTATAACCATGTCTCATTCAAAAGCGCACAAGGATCCAAAGTAGAAGTGTAGATGTTTCCAAAAGAAGCCCAAGATCTTTTCAAAGAAGAGCCAGTCAGGCCACTTTGGGAGACAATTGGGCTTAAAGACTACCTTGAATTGGAGCCTTGTGGTGTGGACTACAAGAGGGCTTATGAGCTCCTACACAACATCACATAAGAAGGAAGGGAAATCATCTCAGACTTAAATGACTCTCCAATAGAGGTACACATCATAGAGGACCAAGTTGCTGAAGCCCTAAAACCAAAAAGCTTAATTGCTGAGGAAGAGGCAACATTAAAGAAGCAAGTGGAAGAGGAAACCAAGACCATCTGAGAGGAAGCCATGCACTGGGAAGAGCGGATACTTCACTCCATCAATGTCAACCTTCTCACACCATCAAATATCTATGAGGCATGGCATCAACAAGCTCTACCCTTTCCTCATAAAGTTTCAAGTACTTGAAATCAAAGAGAGACTCCTCCAAGATTTCCAAGCGAATGGCCCATCCCAGATCGTATGAAGTGTCCGATACTAAGAGGTAGAAGTTGGCAGCAACATTTTGTCCTCCAGCAAAAGCGGTCTACTTGGGTCAACTACGCCAGGTTTCCACCACCCTCAAATAACCAACCCCTAGAAACATACATGGCGGAAACATTATCCTCAACCATTCAGCTATTTCAAAGAATTTTGGATTTAGCGTGCATTATGTTGGTAAAGATTGCAAAAATGCTCCTAACCTGCTTGCAGACTTTTCACCATGCAGAGTAAACAGATGCAGCATGGATGTCTTTCCTCGAAGATGCCAAGGGCTTATGCGATGATTTATCAGACCAGTCCTTGAAAGAACTGATCCACGGATTCTGTGCTAGGGTGATGTAACTCAGGGATTTAATATTTACATAATTACCACAAATTTTGTGTGATCACAAGGTCTTATTGACACATTTACATGATTACACTTAACATGATCATAAAACTCCGGTTAAGGGTGACCTGGAAACCCACTAAAATCCCGCCGGGGTTTTATATTTTCCCTACGGGCGTGCCGGCTATTTAGTTTTCCCTGCGAGCCCGCCGGGGAAACTAAAAAGCCCGACAAGCCCACATAATTATATATATAGGGCCCCGATTGGGCCCACTGGGCGTTATTCATTGAGCTATCTTCACACACACACACACACACACACAGAGTGAGAGAGAGAGAGGAGAGAGGAGAGAGGGAGAGAGAGGGGTCGTGTGGGAGCATGCTCTACGTTGCAATGTGTGGGAGTAACGGAGTACCTGACCACATGACCCGTATTTAGTGTTGTGTGTGTATATGTTGTGTGGTAGCGTGCCTTTTGTCGTATTGCGATGCAGTCATAAGATACCTTACCACACAATGGGAGTGTGTGTGTAAGGTGTTCAACGGAACAGTGCTTACCATGGGGGCATCACCTCTATGACGCAAGGAAGATGGTGTCCTTGTGATAAGTATTGGCTTACTATCTAGGTACTACGTCGGTAACGCGACAAATCTAGTAACCTTATGGTAAGTCAACTTTCCTTCCCCTTTCCTAAAAAACATATGGGCATCGGTCGGTAACGCGGCTATATGATGCTCGTATGCAAGCCATTATTTGTCCTTAGATTCAGGTGACACTCGATCTCAATAATGTGGCTAATTGAGTGTCATTTGTTAGAAGAATCGGTTTTTGCATGAATGTGGCGTTCAAGAAAGCGCAGGACCAATCACCCTTACCCAAGAGATTGAAGATGGCCCAAGATGTGCAAGCAACTTTGGGGAGGTCAATCAGATGCCAGCGGCACCGGCACAATCATGCACATGGCTTTGAATGCCAAGTGCACTCATCTTGTCACCTCACGAGGCCTTGGTAGAAGGTACGAGGATTGGAGCACGCTCCTTTGGTGTGTGCACATTGTACACCATCAAAGGCATCTCTTTCTTTCCAGATCACATCACATATGTGGGAAAATGCTACAAGGAAGGGAGTGAGGTGAAATTTGACAGCTTTTTGACAGAGTAAGGAATGCAAATGCTTCACCCCTCCATTGTAAGGTGCATTGGCTTTACCACCGAAGCTCCTTGGATCACAATATTCCCATAATACAATGGGGTAACCGTGGGGGACATGATGTGCCGCTTAACATTCGCCCACGGATTGTTCATATGACACATGCACAGGCTACAACAAAACTGGAGGTCATTGTCTGTAGCAAATCTTCCTCTACAAGAGATAGACAAGGTGCAAATCAAGGCAGTGATTGAGCAGATGCCAGCCATTTGTCACGCCTTAATTGATGGCATTGAGGCTGCCCACTTGGCCGGGATACTGCACAGCAGTGACCTGCACCCGTTCAACATAATGTTGGACTTTAATCGTGCAAATAAACCTCATGTCAGCATCATTAATTGGGGAATGATGCTCAGAACACCAGCTAAGTGCACATCAATTAATCATCTACATCCAAGCGCACAATCGGACTAATGCATTTCAGCTCATGAAGTCTCTATCACACGGTATGTCGGCACAACAAGCGATGCACACTGCTCAACGACTCTCAAAATGGGCAAATCCAAACCACATGCAATGGAAAGAGATCAATAAACAAGTGACGAAGGACATGATCAAAACAATATGGCCATGTGATGACACAGAGATCAAGAAAGGAATGTGGAAGGTATCAAAATGCCTCCACGATGCGATCAAAGAAAACAGTGAGAGAATCTACGTGGAAGTTTATGGACATCTATTGCACAATGCAGATTATGCGTTATATTTTGCAAAAATGTTATATGTTCACTTTGTGCAACAACAACCACCAGTAGACTTTTCATCTGTTAACCCTCGTGGCTCACGGACACCCTATTGCCTACGACGGACACTGTAACCGTATTATTTATTTAAGTAGAGTCAGGCACCAGGCTTGTCAGTCCAATAGGGAAAGGTAGAGTGATCGCCGATGAGAGGCGCACTCTAACACGAACATGCTAGGGTTAGTTGGCTAAGCATGGGCGCCCAAGTGTGAATGGGGTGAGCTCACATAAAAGCCAATTAAACCTAAAATTGAGTCATTCTCTCATTGTGCAATAGAAGCTGCTCTTGCTCCATCTCCACCTTCTCCTTCACCATCTCCTTGTGTGTGTGTGTGTGTGTGTGCGTGTGAGAGAGAGAGAGAGAGAGTGTGTGAGAGTGTGTGTGCGATCGAGCGTTGCGGCGGCACGACGACGGCGAGGCGGTTGAGCGCGGCGTAGCGGCGTCTCCCTCTTCTTCGCGATGAGGAATCCTCTACGGCAGGAGCATAAGGCGGTGAGTGACACACCATTGCCCTCTTTGAGCTTACTAGTTAAACTAGTTGTGTGCTTGGAGCCGTCTGCGGCTCGTACACGGTGTATCAGCAAGTCCCTTGCTTCGACAGTGCGGCAAGGAGCCCACATTTTTGGCGCCGCTGCCGGGGAATAGCCCTGCACTAAGCCCAAGAGGCACTTTGTGCTTCTTGTATGAGTGGTTTGCAGTAGGAAAGAAGAGGGAGAAGAAGTTAGCATTTTCTGTTTTTCTGTTGCGTACATTTAGTATTAGTTAGACAGTTAGCAAAATTCTGTTTTTCTGTTTGCACACAGTTAGCATTTCTTGCGTTTTTTGCGTTTTCTGTGTTTTCACTACACAGTTCTGTCAAGTTTCAATTTTTGCATTTTCTGTGTTTTCTGGTTTGTGCACAGTTAGGCGCACAGTTAGTTAATTAAGCAGGTTAGTAATTAGGTGAACCACTGATTAGCAGGTCAGTAGGTAGGTGGGACAGTAAATAGGTAGGTGAGGTCAACGCGCACCAAAACGCGTACCAAATAATATCTTTTAAAAAAATAAAAAATAAAAAAAATTGTTTTCGAAAAAAAAAAAATTTTTGTGAAAAAAAAAAATCCGAAAAATAAAAACGCGAGTGAGTGGGAGGTTAAATTTTTGAAAATAAAAAACGTGAGTTATAAAAACGCACGGGTTGGTCTGTATAAAAGATAGATCGGGATCGGGATCATTTTCCCAAGCCCAAGCCCAAGCCCAAGCCCAAGCCCAGGCCTCAATCCTATGTTATATACTAGACTCACTCTTATATATATACCCTACTCCCTCAAGAGAGAATGAGAGCATGTGGGACAAGTCCTCCACTCTCCTCCCTTCTCTTCCCACTTGCACCCTTAGACTTTCTAGTTTGGGCTTAGTTCCCTACTGGAAATTGACAGTTTTAGGGATTCCGAGGGCATAGAGTGACCAAACGGAGGGCTGTAAAGCACGGCACGACCCTCTGACCGATACGCTCCTTTCGAGCTATCACACAGCCCATTCCACGACACGCTCTAAAAAATCTAGCAAAAAAACAAACAAAAAACACGCTAAAAACTAGTCACAAGGCCTCCTAGAGCAGCTTTTTGACACCTTAGGGTATCAAAAGCACATGCACTTACGCTCTGGGCGGGTGCTAGAACACGAGCATATTGAGGGTGCCTCTGTTCATACGGACACCCGTTACCCATCCACGATAGGATCTAGACCCTCAGCGAGGACACAAGGTAGCACCACCCAAGACCCTAAAATAGCCGCTAGTGATTCCTCCTCCGACTCAGAAATCATGGAAGCATACCCTACCCAAAACACTGAGAGAGAAGGCGATGCACCTCCCGAAGCTCCACAGCCTAGTACTAGTATGTTTAGCCGTTTCATGGAAACATTAGGTAGAGCTACTCGCTCGGAACCTGATGCAAATGAAGCACACGAAGGGGGTGGGGAAGTGGACTCTCCTTTCACATCGCACGTGGACCCCACACCCCCAAAGAGTGTCCATGTGGATATCCTGCCAACTTCTTACCAAGAAGGCCCTGTTGAGCTGCCTCCTTCAGAAGTTCCCTCTAGAGTACCGTTGGTGACAAGTAAAACCACGGGGAGCAACATTGCTTCTACCTCACAAGAAACCGTTAACACGTCGACTCTAGAAGGATTGTTCATTAATGATCATTGGACATACGACCTCCACACTGAGGTGTTGACGGATCTACACTCTGGCCACGCCTACCATGTAGGATGGATAGAGATTGTACAATCCACCTCTAGTGCCACGAGCATCGAAGATCAACAGAAAATGATCTGTAATGTTATCCATGGCATTATTCAATCAGAAAGGCAAAACCGAGGGGTAAATATACTCTCAACTGGCCCCATGAGATTTTTGGATACGAGCAAGGCTCAACAGCCTACTCTATCACAAATGGAGACTCCTCTAATGAGCCCCATGGACCCATCTTACGTCATTTCACCTGGGGTCTCTATGCAATCTGAGCCTCCGAGCGACAACTTTAGCTTCCCTAACTTGGCTCAACCCTGTATTAAGGAAAACCCAGTGCTCACTCCAGGGATAAGCTTGACAGAGAATGTACCGATGACATCTACGGTTAGCGCAGTGCCACTACTTAGTGTCGTAGTACCTAATATGGGGCCTCGACCGTATGTGCCTCTAGCCCCTTATGCACACATGGCCCCCACACCTCCAATTGTACCACTTGTTTATGCTCCTCGAGTGCCGCTCCCTAGCCCTTATTCGAGTGGACCTATGCCCGGTTATGTTCCATATCCTGCATCATCCACACATATGCCAAGACCGGTACCCGTCCCTCTCCCACATATGATTCCAAGAGTACCTCCACCGGCCCTGCCTCCTCACATAGGTGACTTGGCAGCGTTTGCTCAAACCATAGGTCGATCTATCGCGGAAAATATGCGTCATGCATTTGATAGAGAGCCTAGAAGTAAGGCAGTACAAATTGCCAAACTCACGCAAAAATTCAATGGGGACGAAGATGCTAGGAAACACATTGAAGTGTTTGAACAAGTATGTGATTCCTTAGGGGAACGCAACGAACTACATAAGTGCAATGCCTTAAGCTTGACATTAAGTGGGAAGGCTGGAGATTGGTATAGGACCCTAAGGGTGGACGAGAAAACAATCTACCCTACCCTTCGAAGGTTGTTTCTAAAGGAGTACATACGAGAAGGTGTGCTTTGGGGTGTAGCATCTCAGCTACAGAAGGCCGAACGTAAGGAAGGAGAGTCAGTAAGGGACTTCATTAGTCGTCTAAAGCACTTAAACTCTCGTTGCCCTGTAAATGAGCGCTTCAACAATAACCAACTGCTTGATCGATTCATTCGAGGGTTGAGGAATGAAGGAATCTATAATGGACTAGTGATCAGAGGTATCACAACCTGGGAAGATGTCACTGCCAATGCAATCCAATTGGAGGACAACTTGATGATAGCAGGCATGAGGGTGTCTACTGACACGAGATCCACTAGCTCACAAGCCATTGAGTATGAACCCATGACTGCAAAGCCCATTGCCAATGAGCCAAAGGTATTTGAGAGATTCTTGACAGACCTCACCAAGGCAATCCAAGAGTCTCTTAAGGATAATCGACCCCCTCAAAATAGTCACATGTATCCAAGAAGGGAGCAACAATGGTGTTCCATTTGCTTAGGTCCACATAGCACTAGTGAGTGCCCTACGTTTAGAGTAAAATTTAATGGAACTTGCAACGCATGTGGTAGGTATGGTCACCAAGCTAAGGATTGTTTAATGATCAAACGTATTATGGCAAATAGACCACCTGTAGCCTGGACGGATGCACCTCGAGCTCCTGTATTGATGCCTGCTCCACCTGTTGAGCAACTACCGCAACACATGGTCCCTAGACCTCAAAATGTTGTACAAGCTACACCGCTACCACCTCCTGTGCTAGGACCGCAGCCCCCGCATCCAAGAGTCGCCCCTATGAACCAAGTGGGTTGCGAGCCATCAAATGCTTATGCAGATGGATGTGAGGAGGAAATAGACACTAGTATTGCCTACGGACTTGATACATTGGAAGAGTGTCCTATATACTACATGGAAGATTGTTGGGGGCAAGTCAAGACGGTTTATCAAGCTGCTGCTCTCGCATCCAGAGGTCAAAATATCAACACCCAGGCTAGGAGGCCACCTCTTCAATGCTACAAGTGTGGTGGACCACATCGGGCAGCGGAGTGCCCTATTAGGCTGCAAAAGAATGGTGCACTGATGCAAATGAATCAAGGGAGCACGTCTGCAATGCCAATACTCACATGTAATCATTGTGGCATAGATCACTTGATTGCCCAATGCCCTTATAACCCAAATGCGCCTAAAATCACACCCCTAAATTTGGTCGAAATTGCTAGTGTGACATCGCCAATACCACCCGTCGCACCCGCTTATGCGATTACACGGTCCATGCTTCAAGGGCCAGGCCATATCCTCGAAGAGAGAGATACCGCGTCAGTTATCCAAGCAAAGAAAAAGAAGACACGAAGGAAGAGGTCGTAGAATACGGGAAATTCAAAGCCAAGTTCCAAAACAAACATAGGAACAGGAGATGACCCCGTGTATATGAATGACCTCGAGGATGATTTAGATTCAATCGAGACAATGGAGACTAGAACCAATACCACAAAGGGAAAGACCGACAAAGAAAACCGTAACATGGAACCAAATGAAAACCGAATAAGAGAAAACCATAAAGAGCCTCTGAAAACACCACAAGTGTTTCCAAATCCAATCCAAGACCCCCAAGATAAACCGTAGGGGCAAAAAGGGAAGAATCGTAAAAAGAAGATTGGGACGTACCCAAACCCAGTAGACGAGATTGAGCAGGTGAAACATCTAAGAGGTTTAGTGGAGGAGACTCAAAGGAAACTAGAACCAGAACCCATGCATGTCAAAATTCATGACACAGTGTTTCCCACGCAAGTTCATCCACCCCACATGAACCATAGACTGTTAGCCATATCTAGTATCATCCAAGAAGGGAGTGAGGACGGGACATCAGAAAGTGAGCAAACACCCTTCTTGTTGGAAAGGATGTTTAACGAAGGAATACCTGATCCCATTGAGGAATATGAGATTCCATCCTCACCAGTTCCTAGTCAAGGACCTACACCCTGCAAAATGCCAATGAATGTTGCCAAACTAGTGGACTTCATGTCTTCTGAGGTCCGAACCACGATCATAGCAAAGCTGTATGGAGATCCTGAGTTATTCCTTGCACTTCGAGCATTCCTTAACGAAGAGCTACGAACGGGATTACCACAGTTTGCGCAACCAAATAGGCCTGACTCGATTATGATTGATGAGGAAAATCATGTGCAATCACTTGACTTAGATGGACACGAGTCCGTGATCGAGGTACCCATTAACGAATTAGGGTAATATTTTGAAGGCGACGAGTCTAATGCGACCCTACCCATCACTACCAAGGGATTAACTATAAAGGGAATTCTTGATGGTGGTGCGGGAGTTAGCATCGTTACAAAAGATTGTTGGGAATCCATGGGAAAACCCCGCCTCAGTGTTACTAACATTGTGGTAAAGATGGCAAATGGTACCATAGCCAAATCTATGGGGATGCTCAAGGATCTTAAGATCAAAGTTCTAGGACACAAGGTACGACATACGTTCATTGTAATGGATTTCTCTAAACACCTTATGTCATATGAAATGATTTTAGGACGACCATTCATGAGGGAAGCACAAATGGTTCACGATTGGTCTAAAAATCATGTCTATTTGCAATTCCAAGACTCTGTCCTTAGAGTGGATTTGGTGACTGGTAAGGTACACCCCTTAGGGAGTAAAACCATTATTGATCATCGCTCTGACACCACCGTTCACTCGGCCCCACTACAATATTGTTACACTTGTAAGAAGGATACAGACATTGACCAAGATTCTCCTTACATGGATGTGTTACCGGGTATGACGGAATCAGACAACGTAGACTGGGTACACCTAGCTGCAACCATAGATACCTGGGGAAGTAGAGGAACCACTTGGGTCACACCAGAGGGGGAAGAGGTACCACAAATTGCACCTCTGAACATGATAAGTGCCATACATGCATCTTCTAAGGGCAAGGCAATTGTGGACCAATCTGACAGTGACACCGATAGCTCAATAGAAGACTTTGACCAACACGACTTGGACACTGACTCCCAGAGTGAAACGGATTTTGAATCTCATGAATTAGAGAGTGGAGCAAGTTCAGAGTCAAAACATTCGGAAGGACCGAGCACATCAACCGATGATAGCTCCCCCGAGAGTGAAGAGGACACCAACGAGGACTCCTTTAGTGAGCCAGATCTAAATGCAAATCAAAAGCAGGTCTCAAATAAGAAAAAGAAAAACCTTAAGAGGCGTCGATATCGAGACAATGTACGTGCTAGGATAAAAAAGAAGAGATCCTCAGCAGAATGGCTCAGTTATATAGGGGCATGTGATGCTCATCGAAAATTGGTAGACAATTGGGGTGAATATCTCCAAAATGTTATGTGGTGTAGACCACGAACCCATGACATAGCCCAATTAGAGATCATAGACAAGCCAAGGTTGAGCCGCACTGCAAGGAGGCGTCAAAACCAAGAGTTAGCTCGACAACACAAGAAAGCAGAAATGGAAGCACAAACCAAAGCACAACCAGAATCCACAGACTTGCATCCTGCACCAGAACATTTCAAATCTTACACCACAGGGGAAGCAAAGGTTGTGTACACAAAAGCTCAAAGAATACCTATCGATGGGAATAATGGAATCTATGATGGTCCGGCAATAGTTAAAGAAATAGAATTAGCTGACCCCGGTGAAGAATCAAAACCTGTTTTTATTGCCTAAGACCTCACAGAAGTTGAAGAGGCGGTCCTCAAAGAGCTTCTCAAGGAATTCAAGGACGTATTCGCTTGGACATACCATGATATGAAAGGTGTTCCACCTTCTGTGGTCCAACATACAATCCCTATGATTAGCACTGCGAAGCCCGTACAACAAAGACCCTACCCGATGAATCCTAAGTACGCAAAGATCATTCAAGAAGAACTAGAAAAGCTTATCAAATGTGGGTTCATATATCCTATTGAACACTCTGAATGGGTGTCTCCAATAGTTATCGTCCAAAAAAGAATGGGAAACTCAGGGTGTGCGTGGACCTCAAAAAAGTTAATGCAGCTACTAGAAGAGACCATTACCCCCTACCATATTCCGAACATGTACTCGAAAGAGTTGCAGGCAAGGAAGCTTATAGCTTTCTAAATGGGTACTCAGGCTACAACCAAATCACGATAGCGCTAGAGGACCAAGCTAAAACTGCCTTCATCACAGAATTTGGCGTGTTTGCATTTCGTGTGATGGCTTTTGGCTTAACAAATGCCCCTGCTACATTCCAACGATTAATAAACACTGCCTTTAAAGAATATTTGAGAGAGTTTTGTGAAGCTTTCTTAGACGACCTTTGTGTTTACTCTTCTTGGAAGGAACATCTATCATGTTTGCGGAAGGTGTTTGAAAAGTGTAGGTTATATCGTATCTCATTGAACCCGTTCAAATGCCAATTTTGGGTCAAGCATGGAGTTATTTTAGGGCATATAGTATCCACGAATGGTATCTCAACCGATGAGAGCAAAATTAAAGTGATTCTAGAGTTACCACCACCAACCAATTACAAGGGAGTTCAAAGGTTCATGGGACACGTGGGTTATTATCGACGGTTTATTTTATTTTTCGCTGAGATAGCACGCCCTTTGTACAAGCTTCTCATTGAATTTAAATGAACTGAAGAGTGTGACCAGGCCTATGAACAATTGAAGAAAACACTAGCAAGTGCACCGATTTTAAGGACACCTAACTGGGATGTCATTTTCCATGTGCATATTGATGCATCAAACTTTGCTATTGGGTGTGTTCTCACTCAACCAGGAGAACATAAATTGGACTATCCCATTAGCTTTGCAAGCCGTCAATTGAACGATGCTGAAAGGAACTACACCACTACAGAGCGAGAAGGTTTGGCAATGGTTTATGCAGTAAAGAAATTTCGCTACTACCTTCTGGCAAACAAGTTTGTATTTTATGTGGACCATCAAGCGTTGCTGTATCTGGTAAACAAGCCATGCTCCACAGGAAGAATCACACGATGGTTGTTAATTCTTCTGGAGTTTGATTTCATGATTGTAGTGCGACCCGGTAAAAGGCACGTCATGGCTGATCATTTGTCTCGCATACCCAATGGTGAAGCCCCTAAAGGAGTTGATGATGAATTACCCGATACTTCCCTATTCATAGTTGAGACTATGCCTGAATGGAGTGAGAACATTGTTAACTTTTCAGTTAATGGTTTTCCACCCAAGGAACTTCGTAAGGATATCGCTCGAAGGCTAGTAAAAGAATGTGAACCCTATTGTTTGATTGCCGGAACTCTGTATAGATTAGGCAAGGATGATATTCTTAGGCGTTGTACCCGCGAGGATGAATATTTGTATATCTTGCAAGAAGCACATATGGGCATAGTAGGAGGTCATTTTTCAGGAGACCTGACTGCTAGAAAGGTGCTACAATCAGGCTATTGGTGGCCAACTTTATTTAAGGATGCATCACTTTTTGCAAAAGGGTGTGATGAGTGCCAACGTTACAAGACCACACAGCGCAAAGACAGAATGCCCTTACATCCTATTAAAGTAACCCAACCATTTGAAAAATGGGGCTTAGACTTTGTAGGTCCAATTAGTCCCGCAGCTCGCAACACTCAATCTCGATATATTCTAGTTGCTACGGACTATGTAACAAAGTGGGCTGAAGCTAAGGCTTCACAAAAAGCTGACGCGAGGACAACAGCTAAGTTTCTTTTTGAGAACATTATCACAAGATTTGGTTGCCCTTTTGAAATTGTTAGTGATAATGGTACCCATTTTATAAATGAGGTAATAAGAGAGCTTACCACGACCTTTATGATATCCCACCATAAGTCTACACCTTATTACCCGCAAGCTAATGGACAAGCCGAGAGCACCAACAAGACTCTAATCTCTATTTTAACCAAGACGGTAGAAGCTCATCGCACTGATTGGGATTTGAAGTTGACATCTGCTCTATGGGCTTATCGTACTGCTTATAAAGTGGCTATTAATTGTACGCCATTCAAAATGGTATACGGCCAAGAAGCGGTTATGCCTTGGGAGTTTGTTATTCCTAGTCTTAGGGTAGCTTCGCAAGAAGGATGGAATGGTAACCCCTTAACCGAGCGTTTGTATATCTTAGAAAAACTAGATGAAGAGAGACAGTTGGCTGTGCAAAATGCTCTTGTGGAAAAGGATAGGAGAAAGAAGTGGTTTGATCGCCATGTGAAGGACAAGGACATCAAAGTTGGTGATAAAGTCCTTATGTATGGAGTACGTAAAGAGAAGAAAAAGTTGAAATATGCTGGTAAAGGACCATATAGAGTATGTGAAATTACCCCACAAGGTACCCTTCGTGTGGAAACTCTTGATGGAGTTGAAACCATTGGATTCCTCAATGGGAGTAAATTCAAAAGATATTATGATCCTTTAAGCCAAGAAGAACTACGGGCCATTCATCAAAAGAAGGCCGCCAAAGCACAAACCGAGTTAAACAAGATACAAGCTCAAGCTGAGGCTAAGGAGCGACAACAACGTATAAGACAAAAACGAGAGGCTAACCTTGGAGTCACAAATGCATTCCACGTGGAAATCGAAGAGGATGGGTTGGACTCTGACACACCTCTACGATACCCTATTGAGTTAAATAGTGCCTATGGAAAAGTGCTATATAACGCCTTATTGGACAGGGGTGCTAAATATAATCTGCTATCCTATGGAGTGTGGTGTCAGTTAGGGAAGCCACCTCTATCTGAGAGTATTATCCAAGTCAAGGGTGTCAACAAGAAAAAAACTACGGTTTTTGGAATCTGGCACACTTCTGTCAGTTATGACAATGGAATTGTAGCTCAAGACTTTTTGGTCATGCCTACTGGAACTATGGAGGGTAATATAAACCTAGGCCGCACGTGGATGATAGCCACCAAATGCACTATTGATTGGGGGACTGGGGGTGTTACAATGCAAAAACCAACTCTTAGCCCTACCACTCAAGCCATAGTCCCTGAGATATTGCCTAAGGAAATAAAACCCAAGACATTGCATGTCCAGGAGGTTGAACCATACGTCCCCATAGCCCAACTCTCTAGAGCTTCAACTGATGTAGTTGAAAGAAAGCTTGAGACACACAAGAACCATCCTAATATAACACAGAAAACATACAAGTGGGTCCCTAAAGCCTCTGTAGTGAGCATGGTTGATGCAAAAAAACGGAAACCTAGTAAGAACCGTCCCACTCACTCCAAGAAATGTAAAGAAACGTTGCATTGGATTCCTAAACGACTATTGGAAGCCCAAGGATACTATGAAGGAAATGATCAAATCTGGGTGCCCAAACGTAAAGTGTACTCTTACCTGTCACCTGGCCCATGTAAACCCAATCCTGTGGCTCCAAAACAAATTGAAAATCACGGAAAAGAAAAAATCATGGAATGTTACACACCCGATCTAGAGCTAGTTTGGGTACCAAAGAAAGAACGATTTGTTCCACCTAGCTCAGGAACAGGGAAATCAAATGAAGCTTCTTGCTCTTCATGTAGTTCCTATACGCAAATAGAAGCTTCAACACAACCTCCACCTACCACTGTACATATCCATACAAGCACGAAAGAGTTTGCACCTCCCGGGGTAAGTTCACCATCTACAACAACGTTGCCAATAAAATCATGGGAGAGTACCTTACCACCCTTGCAACTAGATGAAACGCATAGGGAGGTCGAAAACTATTGGTTAAAACCTTCACCCATAACAACTTGGAACAATTGGTTTCAAAAGGTGACGACCTCATTCCAAAAGGTATGATCTACCCAAGGAAGGGGGGAGTGTTTGCTAACATCAATCATTCACTCGCTCCCCTCTCAACCTTCCTCCCTGACCTCTCAATTCCAATCTTAGGGAATGTATATATATAGCCTTCTACTCACAAAAAACAAAAATAGTAAAAAGCAAGAGCGACTAGCAACGAGAGAGCACCCTATCAGATCTTACATATAAGTCCAAATTCATCGTGTCAATTCAAGCAACACACAAAAACAACTCTTATGTTTTAAAGGCCTAACCAAATCTATCTGTCTTGTCAGAAATGGCTACTTCACCAGAGGCATGCACTTCTATTTTTGATGAAAGGTACCCTTTGTCTTTTCCTCAAGTGTTCTACGTATGCTACCCTATACTTTCTTGCGAATGGGATTTGATAGAGAGCCTTGCATGTGAGAGAAATTTTGAGGAGTTAGAATGGCTGATACGCCTATGGCTAACTAGTGATCCCTACCCAGTAGCGAATGTGTCTCCAATGGCACATGCTTATTCTTTTGCACAAGATGAGTATCCACGCATCGCGAGGTTCTTGATTAGCATGCTTGCACAAGAGGATGATGAAGAGGAACTAATAGAGACCAAGGAAGACTATGGCCTCACGGACAACGATTTTATTTATCTAGATGATGAGGATAGAGGCCTAGCCTTAGGGTGGCCACCCGGTTTATATAATATCCTCTTTCCTTGATTCTAAAAGGGGTGACAAATAGGTAGGTTAGGGGTCTAGATTGTGTTTTGAGTTTGTTTTTTAGGAGTTTTAATTTTTCACACTGACATGCCTCCTAGAGGTATAGTGCCTGTTTTTGGATGTGTTAGGTAGGACTTATATGGATCTCCATTCACATGGCTGAGGACATCTGCTTCAACGAAATGAGCCACTCCATACCTCCAGGTGTACTACTTTCCATGATTCATGTTGGTGGATATGTGTAATTGCTAATAATGATTTTTCATTCTTTGTTTGAGTGCAATAGTTATGATTGTTATTTGCCATTATAGATGTATAAATTTGTCTTTGCTTAAGTTGATTGAACTCCAGTTTAATCTTATGGATGAGCCTGGAGATTAGGAGACCGTGACTTTAGGTTAACTCATTTACTTGACCACTAGGCCTAGCTAATAAAATTATCCGAGTATTTGAGACCTTAGGAATGTTTTAGGCAGAGAAAGGCTTGCTCACTCAAACAACAAAAAACACTAGTGCGAATACCAAGGAAATGGAAGCAAAAAAAAAAAAAAAAAAAAACATAAGTGCCACAAATGAAAAATCTTACGCTGGAAGAGAAATCCTGGCTTGAATTGGTACTTCACTCACATGTATTGTCTATGGTACTAGAGCCCTAGAGGTTCCCAGTGTGGGCGCTTTTCCTTGAGAAGCAAAAAACCTCGGACATACAAAATAAGCACACACGTCACATGATTGTGACCCAAAGTAAAAAAGTATTAAAAAAAATAAAAAATTAAAAGACTTCCATTGAGCTTACAGTTAACATTTCAAGCTTTTGTTTCCAGTTGTGAGAGCAAGTTGGCTAATCAAAGCTGAAAAGCATAATTAGGAAATCTTGCATTTAGATAATCTTCTTAGCTTAGCTAGTACTAGAGTAGTTGTTTTAACCTTAGTCATAGCTAACTAATTGATAGACTCACCCATAAGCTCAAAACTCTTGATTAATTAATTTACTCAAAGTGCAATTTATTTGTCCTTAATGGCAGTCTAACATTTCATAAATCTTGCATTTACTCATTTCCACATGTACTTTACATTCCCCTCATGATTTATGGAAATATAATTCCGCTTGCTAAAACAGTGACTTTGCCTTGCAGATTCAAATCTAGATGCTCTACAACATGGACATACCAAGCTTCAACTCATTAGCTTCCGAGGACGGAATCTACATCAGGAAGGGGGGCAATGTTAACCCTCGTGGCTCACGGACACCCTATCGCCTACGACGGACACTGTAACCGTATTATTTATTTAAGTAGAGTCAGGCACCGGGCTTGTCGGTCCAATAGGGAAAGGTAGAGTGATCGCCGATGAGAGGCGCACTCTAACACGAACATGCTAGGGTTAGTTGGCTAAGCATGGGCGCCCAAGTGTGAATGGGGTGAGCTCACATAAAAGCCAATTAAACCTAAAATTGAGTCATTCTCTCATTGTGCAATAGAAGCTGCTCTTGCTCCATCTCCACCTTCTCCTTCACCATCTCCTTGTGTGTGTGCGTGTGTGTGTGTGTGTGTGTGTGTGTGTGTGTGTGTGTGTGTGTGTGTGAGAGAGAGAGAGAGAGAGAGAGAGAGAGAGAGAGAGAGAGAGAGAGTGCGATCGAGCGTTGCGGCGGCACGACGGCGGCAAGGCGGTTGAGCGTGGCGTAGCGGCGTCTCCCTCTTCTTCGCGGCGAGGAATCCTCTACGGCAGGAGCATAAGGCGGTGAGTGACACACCATTGCCCTCTTTGAGCTTACTAGTTAAACTAGTTGTGTGCTTGGAGCCGTTTGCGGCTCGTACACGGTGTATCGGCAAGTCCCTTGCTTCGATAGTGCGGCAAGGAGCGCACATCATCAAAGGAGACAACTATTGCCACTCATGATATCAGGGAGAGTTGTGTCACTTTCACCCGAGATGATCTGGCGTTGCCAAGTGGAAAACACCGACCTATAGTTAAAGAGAGAGAAGGATATTTTACATGACATAGCTAACAAAGAAAGATGCAAAAATAACATGGCTTTCTATAGCCACCCAAACACCCCAACCATCACAGATCCGGATGGAGAAAAGCATTCACCGCTTAAGCTAAGACGTTATGAATCTCACACAGCGAGTAAATCCTCCGCCTGTACAAGGGACACAAATAAGCCACCTTGTCCCGATCCAGACTTGGTCCCCTCATCTACTTTAGATGCATCCCCATCTTCCCAATGTCCAGTTTGCTACAAGAATTTTGACGGATAAAGTGGATATTATACATTGACATGTAGGTCATTAGTATAACTTTGTTTGTCTTATTTGTTGTATCCGATGTGCAATATGTTCACAAGATATTCCACAAGGAATATATATTATGTTTGGCATGGAAAATGAGTATAAATTCAAGCAAGCCCGCCAAGATACCCCTAGCACAATTAAAAATTTGTTTGGTGACCAAGATGCAGCTACAGAGAAACACATTGAGATCAACAAACTATGTATAATCGTGAATATGAAGCATTGTATATGATCATAACACATTGAATTCAAGGTCTTTTACAATGGTTTATGACACGATCTTCATTCTACTCTCAAGCTATATTGAATGTGTGAAGTTGTTATTTGGTTCTAGATCTCAGTGTTGTGGATCTCCTTGTAATTGAACCTCCACATCTATTATCAGATTCTCTTCTATTTTGTCTATAGTGCATTGAGATACACCAACATTGAACTGTTCTTTGTCTTTGTTTTGACAATCATACAACCAGGCTGGCATTTCCTCCTCGTAGCCAGCACTTTCGACGTGATTCAATATCTTTTCGTTGCAAAATACATACACTAATTTTTCCGCTCTGTCTGCTAATAGTCTGTTGCGAATAGTGCCGTGAACATACTTGTACATACTTCTCTCTGAACTTGAGTTTGTTGCACATTGTGACAATATTTTCATTGCAAGGGGACATAAGGTAGAGTAATGCTCTCCACCATTCATTATCCACCACTTCCATGCAGGTTTCTCTTTTGCCATTACCTGTACAAAATCAGTCACAAAAGGACCTTCTTTTAATCTAAATGCATTCATTTCTTTGATGCAATCAATTTGGTCCTAAACGTTGGAGTAGAACGTGTTGACCACATGATAGAAATCGTTGACCACCTCTGTATTGGACATCGTATCTAAATTCCAATACTCCGGATCGAGCATGTCAGCAACACTATGGAGTGGACTATGAGCGCTCTTCCACCTTGCATGAAAATACTTGTCCAAAACTCTGTACTTTTTTCCAGAGAATGGTTTTGTCACCACTCCTTCTCTACTAGAGACTCTTTCAGCTCTTCGAGATTTTAAAGACTCTATTGGACTGACCACCGTGTCATCCATACTTTGCCCAAATTTGTCACCCTTTGATCAAGGTTGCAAATCACGAACATAACAGGCATCATTACATGGTATGCATCCATTACACTCCTCCACCAAGCAGCCTTGCTTACGTCACCACGTAGACATGTAATTTATCTTTCACTTTTTCGTTGTGCTCAAGCTGCCATTCATCAAAAGCCGTGCAATTGAATGTGTCAATCATAGCGCACTTATTGCGGAGAAGTGATTCCAATGTATAAAGTGCATGCAAAACTGAGTTTCAACAGGAAGTTTCAACATCATTGACATGCACATTCTATAAAAATCCAACGCTCTTTGTCATTCCAAGATAAATTTCACAACTTGATGCGCTGTGTCAATTATTTTGGCAAACCATGTGGTTTCTTCGCTAGTGTATCAATCCTTCAACACCGAGTTTAAGTTGTGCGTATTACAACTTGGGAACTTCAGTAGCTCAAACCAAATGGCGGACATTTCAAAGTATAACAAGGGTGACCCTTTGGGGTTGGGATAACTTTTGTAATAATGTCCGTTTGGCTATGGTTACTGAAGCTATGTGTTTGGGTCCTCGGTATTACTGCGTGATGAGGTCAATGCATCGAGGTTTTTCAAAACGAGTCTTTTTGCTTGCTCAAGTCCTTCCTCATCAAAAGTTATATCTTTACCCTCACTTTGGTTTACCTCCTAGAGGGCCCTTTAACTTCACACCTCATACTAGAGAGATTAGTGCAATAATTTCACAACGAATCTTTCCTATTGATGAGAGGCCTAATATGTGCCCTACTTGTGATAGTTGCTTTTGTGATCATGTAATGGATGGGCTTATTGACCTCTAGAAAATTTATCTTTGTTATATCCCTTAACACAGTTCATCATGTTCTAAGATCTTGGTGCCTGTCTTAAGTCCTTCTTTCTCTGATTTTTCTTGATTTTTCTTGATGGATATAATGAAATTGGTTCTGAGTTCTTATATCTTGTATTTGATAGAAGTCCTTGAGAGAATTTCAAACTTAGCTAAATCTATTTGTTAATTTCGTAATTCCATACACATATCCAAGTCACAAGATGTAAAGGAAAACGCTAATCTCGTTATTACTTAGCAAAAGGTAAGTTAAAAAGTTCAGTAAGATAGAACTTGGATTTTGTAGTTACATGGGCTAACATGGTTTAGTTTGAGTACAAAAAAGAGGAGAATCTTGATAAAAAAGATGAGGAAACTGAGAAGTAAGACGTTTCCAATCTTCCCAAGAGGCATCTTCAATGGGATAGCCCTTCCACTGGACTAAAGCCTCCCGAATTGTTCGATGTCGTAGCTTCCGCTCCTTCATGTCTAAAATTGGTTCTGACTCCATCTAGAATTCTTCCTGTGTGATAAGAATAGTATCTTCATCATTTAGGATGTGAAGGGGATCTGCAACATATCTTTTTAGCAAGCTAACATGAAAAACATTGTGCACATGCAAGTGAGGGGGGTAAAGCAAGTTCATAAGATCGGTCCCCTATCCTTCTCAAAATCTCAAAGGGTCCACAATATCTATATGCTAACTTCCTGTGATTTCCCAATTTGAGTGAACTTCTCTTTTGCTTGAACCTAAGGAAAAATCTATCTCTTGACTTAAAAATCCGGGGAGATCTATGTAAATCAGCATAACTCTTTTGCCTGTCACTTGCTCTCTTAAGGTTCTCCCTTATTATTTTGATTTGATGATCCATTTCTTCAAGTGTATTATTTGTTGCAGGTATTGGGAGACTTGGGTCGGCCATTCTGAGCGAAATGATACTGTCTTGTCCATAAAGATCTTTGAATGGTGACATCCCTAGGCTTCTATGGTAGGAAGAATTATAAGCAAATTTCATTAAGGGTAAAAACTTGATCCAAAGATGAGGTTGCTGACTGTAGTATGATCTCAACATATCTTCTATGACTTGATTAACTCTTTCAGTTTGTCCATCTGTCTCTGGATGATAGGCTGAACTTAGGTTTAATTGAGTGCCTAAGGATTGGAACATGGCCTTCAAAAACTTAGAGGTAAACTTGGCATCACGATCACTGATTATCCTAGCAGGTATTCCATGTAATCTGATAATTTCTTTCACAAAAATTTGAGCAATATCTGTTGCAGAGGTAGTGGTTTTGATTGGGACAAGGTGAGCTACTTTGGTGAGTTTATCCACCACCACAAAAATTGAATCCAAATTTCCAGCAGTCTTGGGTAACCCTGTTACAAAATCCATACTGATGCACTCCCACTTCATTGTAGGTATATCCAATGGTTGTAGCTTCCCAGGAGTCTTAAATCTTTCAGCCTTCACCTTTTGGCATACCAAACACTTCTTAACATACTCTAAGGTATCCTTTTTCATCTTAGGCCAGTAGAAATTCTGTTTAAGAGAAGCAAACATTTTGTGATAACCTGGGTGAGTTGCAAGGGGAGCTTCATGAGCTTCCTTTAGAATTTGCATCCTTACGCATGTAGGTATGCCCAATCGATTCTTGAAGAATAAGAGTCCATCTTGAATAGAGTAACCTTCTAGATATCTTTTCTGAACTTGAGCTTGGATTTCTTGGATCAACGGACCAAATTGCTCATCAGTTGGGAGGGCATTTTGAACTTCTTCGGGTAGAGTTGAATGGACTAGTGTAATGGCAAGGGCCACTAATCGTCGGCTTAGAGCATCGGTAGCTTGATTTTCCTTGCTTGGTATAAATTTGATCTCAAAAGTGAACCCTTGTAGGTATTCAACCCATTTCCTTTGTCGCATATTGAGATCTGGCTGGATGAAAATCCACTTGAGACTTTTTTGGTCAGTAACAAGCTCAAACATCTGACCTCGAAGATAGTGTCTCCACTTTTTGAGGGCATGAACCACAGCCAGTAGTTCGAGGTCATGGGTGGGATAATTCTTCTCATGAACCCTGAGCTGTCGTGATTCATAAGCTATGGGATGGCCTTCTTGTTGTAGGATTCCACCTATACCTTGTATGCAAGCATCCACTATCACCTCAAAGGTTTTTTGAAAATTTGGAAGTTTGAGAACAGGTTCACTGGCCAAAATCTCCTTTAGTTTGTTGAATGCTTTATCCCTCTTATCTGACCAGATAAAGGGTTCCTCCTTCTTAGTGAGTTCAGTGAGAGGGCCTGCGAATGTGTGCATAGTTTTTAATAAATACTCTACACCATCCTGTGAGGCCAAGAAATTCTCGTACTTCTGAAATAGTCTTGGGAATGGGCCACTGAACTACAGCTCCCACCTTAGCTAGATCGGGAGAAAGACCATCCTTTGAAACTATGTATCCCAAATAGGCAACCTTCTCTACAAAGAAAGAGCATTTGCTATGCTTGGCGTAGATTTGGGCTTTTTTGAGAATCTCCAAGACATGGCGTACATGCCGTTCATGATCTTCTCTAGTCTTTGAATATATAAAGATGTCATCAAAGAATACTAGAACAAAATCATCTAACTCTGCCCTGAAGAGGTCGGTCATGAGACTGTTAAATGTGGCAAGGGCATTAGTTAGGCCAAAAGGCATGACAGTGAACTCATAATGCCCAAACCTTGTGTTAAAAGCTGTTTTCGGAATATCCTCCCTTTTTATCCCAACTTGGTAATAGCCTGACCTGAGATGACCTGAGATGAATCTTGGTGAAAAATTTGGAACCACCGAGTCGATCAAGAAGCTCATCTATGCGAGGCAAGGGATACTTGTTCTTGACAGTGCATTGATTTAGGCCTCGAAAATCTATGCAAAGTCTGAACGTTCCATCTTTCTTCTTTTGGAAGACTACAGGATCACCCCAGGGAGAGACACTGGGTTTGCTGAAACCTTGCTCCAAAAGCTGAGTCAACTGATTCTTCAGCTCTATGGATTTGGAAGGTGACATCTTGTAGGGAGTCCTTGCTATTGGTTGGGCACCAAGAATGAGCTCAATCTCGTGCACTAATTCCCTAGGTGGTGGAAGAGTGGTCAATTCCTCTGGAAAAATATCTTGATATTCATCTAGCCATTCAGGCTTTGATTCTTCTGATTTGGTCTCTGGTTTATTGAGACTTATAACAAAAATTGACAGTCCTTTCTTTAACCCCTTAACCAAATGACTGGCTTTGACCACCTTCAGAAGAGCTTTCCCTATTCTACCTTGCACTAAGACTTGTTCACCCTTTGAGTTTGAAAAAGAGATGCTTCCTTCGTTGCAATGGATGTTGGCTTTATTTTTGCTCAGCCAATCCATCCCTAAGATTCCTTCAAATCGGTCCATCTTTAGGATTCTAAATCTTTGTTGGGCTGAGTGACCTTCTAGTTGAAAGGATAGATCTACCATCTGTTCATCTGTCAGAATGGTGGATCCCGTTGCTAGAGAAACCCGTAACTTACGACCTCTGGGTTGGGAGGTGACTTGTGTTGGGACGTCATCCTAGCATAGGGAGGACATCATCATAATGTCAACCGAGGAGTAGGATCCGGCTAGGGCATGGAAACACACAAGTGGCTTGTGCGTGCCAAATGGAGGATTAGAAGGTGAAACCTACACACAAAGAAAGCTACCGAGCGGGTGTCTAGTTTTTACCATGAATTATGGTGCTCAACCAAATTCAGATCTGACGACTTGCAAATAGTGCAGTCTACTAAAGATGTGTGCGTTCGGCATTGATTTACACTATTTTGCATCGTGGCTAAATTGTTCGTCAATTCTCGTTTAATTGTCTGTTTAGGACAATGCGCAGTCCTCAGAATTTTTAAAGAATCTAAACCCAATTGTGAGTGCAAATTGCAGTCACCTTTGTTTTCATGCCTTTAAGGCCACACTGACATTCTTTTCCCTGGCACACTCAATTATTTAGCTTCAATTGCCTATGTGATCATTCGATCAATCCTTCAACTATTTGCACTTTTAAGATGCAATTGGCTTCAAGGTTTACTCTTTTGATGACATGCGTGGTAAGTTCTGCCTAGCAGTGCTCAATCTCCAGCTTCCTTATGGCCACTACCAGTCCCTGCAGCTGCTTTTGCCCAGATGTTCTTACCACGTCATCACTAGGTGTAGGTGTAGGTCTAGCTGCCGTATGTAGTGGGTGTGAATAAGGTGGTGGACCTCACCGATGTGAGCCAACAGTAGGTGACAAAGTGAGTTTGGTAGCGTGTGAGGGGAGCAGTAGGGAAGGCGGGCGACGTGGGCTTAGGTGGCCTCAGGTGGGTCAGGCGAGTTCAAGGCGACAAGGCTGATCAGGTCCCGCTCTGAGTGTTGAGGCACGTGGGTAGCTGGGCAGAGGGTGCGAGCGTGTGTGGGTGTGTTGTCGAGTAGCGCGCGCCAGTAGGGTGAACGGGTGTGTGTGTGTGGACTCCGTGGGCGCGCGTCATGATGTAGCCCTAGAGACGGCGGGTATCTCGCGACAAGGCGGATAGGTAAGTCACCACAGGGTGGCACTTGGAAACGCCGGACCCACTCGCCTGCACTTGGCTGCTAAAAATCGGGTGTGTCATGTGCTACCAGCTATGAATAGCCATGAAGGCGCGGCACAAGGGCTTGAGGGAAGCGTAGCAGTAGAGAGTGTGAGTGTGTGTGTGTTGTGTGTGTGTATATTTAAATGCGTGCCAGAGCGAGCGTGAGAGTGTGCAGCATGATCGGCGGAACCAGCAGCGCGGATGAGGGGGAAGGGACAACGATTGGCGGGGAAGGAAGAAGAGCGATCGGGGAGGCATAGCGATCGGCGGGGAAGGTTGTATCAAGAAAACACACAAAATAATAGAAACATACAAAAATAATAAAAAAACACAAATAAATATAATAAATACACAAAATACCAAAAAAACACACAAAAAACAAAAAATAAAAAAATATAAACAAAAATTGAGAAAAACACACTCCAATACAGTAAAATATATACAAAAATTATCAAAATAAACTAAAATTAAATACAAAAATCACCATACAAACATAAAAAAATCACGCAAAAATACCTATAATTATAAATCGTCGAAATAATTACAAACAAAAATCAAATAAACACACAAATTAAAAAGAAAAACAAAATTATCAAACAAAAGCCTAAAAAAGCAAAAAAGAAAATTGAAATTTTAAACAAAAATACTCAAAAAACAAACCAAAAAAAATTGTGAGGGGATTTCACAATTCACCCAAATTAGGTGATTTATTAATTTTATGGGTATAATAAGCAATTTTAAGTAAAAATTAGCAAAAGATTGTCAAAAAATACCAAAAAATTCCAGATCAGTCCACTGACCTAAATGTTCGCAATCAAGCAATCGAAGCGTAGAAATTAATCACTTGCTCATCACAATCGCACAAAATATCATTCTTTAAGCACGAATTAAGCCGTTTTGCACACAAATCGTCTTGCAACTGCGCTTAAATTAACACAAAATTTACCATCTCTTGCACAATGATTAATCGCACTCAAAACAACACTTTGCATCAATCAAACATCAAATCGATAATCCAAATCTTAAAATTAATCAATCATTAACACGCTTTTTGCATCAAATCATGCATATAAGCATACATAACCAAATTTGATCGGATTTCGACAGCATTTCGGCATCACAACGGAATTAAAAACCATAACCATAACTCATTGACGACCATAAGCAATCACATGCTTATAATAAGCAAATTGAACACCAAAACAGCCCCAAATTGCCCCAAATTAGGCACTTCCGCCTACACACAAGCGGGCATAAACCGCACCTAGTTTTGCATTTTATGAATGCACATGGTTCATGAACCAAACCTGCACATAAAATCAGAAAATTAGCATCAAAATCAGCACCTTACTTAGTGCCCAACACACTAGTGTGTGTGTGTGTGTGTGTGTGTGTGTGTGTGTGTGTGTGTGTGTCGATCTCGTAAAATCACCTACACACAACCAACACAAAAATCAATGTGTAGCATCATTTAGCATGAATGTAAACACATAATCATCATGGACATGCATCAAATAACCAATTCAAATCATCATTTTGCAAAATGCCCAAATAATTAGTGAAAATTAATGATTAATGGGTGATTTCGGCTACGATTTGCGCACAAATGGAGTAGGACATGAGTGTGTGGATCACATAGGCATGTTGTCCATACACCCAACTCACTTTCTACTTGTGTGTAGCACAAAAAACACTTATCAATCAACGGGAAATTAGCATCAAAGTTAGGGAAAATTAATGAAAATTAGTGAATTTGATGGTCAAAATTAGTGATCAAAATCAAGAAACTAATGGTGTGTGTGGATTGTTTTGTGATGTTCTAAGCATAATCAATGCTAACCCAAGCACTAATCACACTAAAAACCACTCAATTAATCAACACACCTAATCTAAAAACTAACAAAATTAAAGGAAAATTAGGGAAATTAGTGTCTCCTAATCACACCAATGGCACCTCTAGCTTAGGCAATCTATCCCCGGCAACGGCGCCAATGTTGGGACGTCATCCTAGCATAGGGAGGACATAACATAATGTCAATCCGAGGAGTAGGATCCGGCTAGGGCATGGAAACACACAAGTGGCTTGTGCGTGCCAAATGGAGAGCTACGGAGCGGGTATGATGTTGCTACGAGGAGTGAGCACACTACTTACTCTACCATTCAGCCTAATCTCTCATACACAAGCTTAATCACGCACTACTCTCTTAGCAATCACTAATCCAACTCTAATCAAGCACACGATGAGCATAGAATAGCATAGAATGACCACACCGGGCACCAACACTCTACACAAGCCTACACACACTTAGTAGCATGCTTAAACAAGAGGGAAACATGAAAAAAGAGAGATATTAATCGACAAATCAGTCACTAATCTTTCATTAATCAAGGCATTGATTACACCATGAGAAAATGAGAGAGAAGAGGTTAGAGTTTAGCTATGGCATGAAGCCGAATTGTCCATGTACGCGCGTAGAGAGCTCAAGAACTCCATAGCCATCACCTTCTTCACAAAGATTATCTCAAGTGAGTAAGAATCCTTTACACATTGTGTGTTTTGAGTTATATACTCACTAGGATTTTTAGAAGTGGCCGGGCACCCAAATGGCCAAACTCACTTAATCTGTTATCTGCACTGCCTAGGATCTAAATATAGCTCAATGTTTACAACTCGGAACTTTTGATGAGCCCAAAACATAATTACAACCCGCATTTGCGGTTATTTCACGAAAAATTCTAAAACTTAAGTGACCGTCAATTGTGACCGACTCCATAGATAGTCATCAATTCCAACTCTTCTCTGCTTCTGTTGCTTGTATTTGCTTCATCTTCATCTTTACTTCGCATCCGCATCATCTGGCCTCGTTAGCATTTACTAAAAATAGTAAATAGCATCTTTGGCTGGTCCGTTTGGCCACTGTTGACTTAGCCGCCAAACAACTTGCAATCTTTTTACAGTTTTAGGGGACAAAAATGAATGTGAGCTACCAGACTCAATAAGAAAGGAAAGAGGTTTACCCTCATACTCTTCCTTAGTCTCAAGAATGGAGAATTGTCGATTTTGGCCACTGGGGTCCAAGGCAACATAGATGTGGGCTTGCTCCTCCATCTCATCCTTTACTGAAATGAAGTTCACAGTTGATGATCTAGGTGGGTTGTTGTAACATCTAATGGCCTAAGAACTTGTGTGTAGAGGAAATTAGCATGAACATAGTGGGCATTTCATTAGAATAGATTCCTAATGAGAATTACAAGAGTGCTTGGGTGGAGAGAGCAACAAAAAGCATAACACCTAGTTAGATAGCATGAACAATACTTTCAAAAGAGAGAGAAATTAAGCTATTGACAACAGTTGAGGACCGGATTTGCATGGAGCCGGTCCCCCCTCCAAAAGGCTTTGTATTATGGTTTCTCCCATCAAGAGAGACATTGTACAATACAATTCTTTGTGTTCCTTCAAGACTAGCTAGTGCAATGAAGATGAAAGCTTCATGCACTAAGCAAAACACTTAGCAAACACAACATTAATTATCCTCGGTCTCAGACCCAAGACCTCACACACCTTTGAAGATGGTGATAGCTAGCAGGGTATGAGCGTAGATTTGAGAGGAAGAAGGAGTATCTTACGAGAAAGATGTACATCTCCTCACATAATCACTCATATTAGCATAGATTAGCTTAGTAATTAGCATGGTAGAGGAGATGAGCATGCATTGAAGCTTGGCTCTTGGTTGGATTTGCATCCACATGCCAAGAGTGTGTCGATGTAGGCTTCTATCTCACAAGCTTGGAGTAGGTGATGAGCTCTCCATTAAAGCTTGGGAAGAGATAGTCTTCTCTTTCTTCACACATGAGATTTTGTGTGTGTGTGTGTGTGTGTGTGTGTGTGTGTGTGTGTGATAATGCCTTGCAAAAATCAGCCCCCTCTCTCTCTTGGGCGAGCCCTCTTGCTATTTGCTCTTGCTCTATCGTCATTGGACCTCCCCAAGTCAAGCCAATGACAATTAAGCATCATAAGTGATAGCCTTCTGATATGTGTCCCCCTTTCCCCTTTTGTGAGAGCTTTAGGTAATTTAATAATTCAACTAAACTCTCATTGGACCCATTTGCCTCCTGGCCAATAGGAATCAGGCAAGCCATTGGGTTGCTGAATGCTCATTGGACCTTTGGGAGACTATCCAATAGTCATCTAGGAGACTTAATTCTCATTGGTTCTTTTATTAAGTGTTTTTAAATTAATTAAACTAGATTTGCTCTAGCCTAATTCTCATTGGTCCACCTCCAAGGCCATCGAATAGGAATTGGGTACACCTTGTGGGCATCTGGCCTAGGGAGCTGACATGTGTCCCTGATTCCCTGTGTAAAGGGAGCTTGTGTGTGTGTGTGTGTGTGGCTTTCTCTCTCATCCCCTACAAGAAATGCTCGCCCCCTCCTATGTAGGCATGTTCAAAGACTTTCTTTTGACACACACAAAGCATCCAATTCCCCTATGGTTGACCTTTGGACATAACCTTTGAATTTTGGAACCTTAGCATTTTGGAAGTCTTAATGGGATGAACCTTAGGGTCTTTTTAGCCCATTGTTGCACATGGCTCTTTTTTAGATGGCCCCCCTTTTGGATCCCTATTTTCCCTCCTTTGGATCCCTACAGTGGCCAGTCTGCTAGCTTAACCAATATTCTAGCTTTTTCTCCCTTGGCACTTCCCCACATTAAATGATCAGTTTAATATGAGAAAATAATTTAGGAGAATTAGATATTGATTATTATGAAATTACCTCTCTCTTGAAATCATAGTCGTTCTCGACTATGGTGTAGAGAAGATAAAGCATATTCATGAGTCCTTTTCTTAGCGGGTAGAGGATCCCTATGTTACCCTACGGCATCATTCCACAATGGATGACTAGTCCATTTGGCGCTCGAGAGCCTGAGGCTGCTACAAGCATGTCTGCACATTAGTCCTATCAATCTTCCATAGTAGAGTGACAAGCTCTACTTGGTGTTTGGGAGACGTCGTCTCCGGAAACTTGATCTAAGCATGCATACTACTTCATTTTTGTGCACAATAAAGAAAAAGAGCGTCTTATAAGACAAAAAAAACTTTGTTCATTTTTAACATTTTGTACATTTGCTTACTCTTGGGAAGCATTGTAAGCATTGAAAAGTTTTAGGTTATCCTTTAATTGTATGCCTTGCATCCATCTAGCATCTTCAAAAGGATAATTCTTAAACTTAATAAGATATTGTCGGATACTCTTACCGCCTCTTAATACCTTGTCTTCATGTCGGAGAATGGACTTGGGCTGCAACACCTCCTCTTGGTCCTCGATCTCCGGTGGGTCTTTAATAGTTGGTTCTTGAGGTGGCTCTCCTTTGTAAGGCTTTAATAGGCTCACATGGAAAGCATTGTGTATGAGCCAATGATTGGGAAACTTGAGTTGATAGGCCATCTCATTGATTGGACTAAGAATCTGGAAGGAACCATAGTACCTTTTTGCTAGTTTAGCATAGTACTTTTGGTGGCCCGTAGGATTCTTGCCCGTCGTGTGCCTTAATCGAGCCTTGGGAAACTTTAATAAGACCCAATCATTTTATTTAAAGGCTTGGGCTCTTCTGTGCTTGTCAGCAGCAGCCTTTTGCCTTTGCTCTGAGATAGAGATAGCGTCCTTAACACTAGGTTGGTAATGGGACACTTTTATGTCTTGTTAAGTGACCATTTTCCTTGAATTATGTCAAGAGTTTCAAAATGGACTTTGAGGTGCTATCTGTCTAGAAAGTTGTCTCATGAGCTGAAAAAAACTCGACATTTTTTTTGGAATATCAATTCCACCTTTAACCTTGTCCTTGCACAACATTTCACAACCTAAACTGTGTGAAAACAATGGGTCCTGTTTTTGGCTTTTTTCAACTATACCACTCTAAAATTCATGTTTGTGAGGTCTATAATGCTAGAGAACTATCTTTAGTAGTCCTCAACATGTCCTGATGCTTCTAGGGAGAAATAAATGTTAAAGTTGTAAGTTATGACCAAATTACAAAAATTGTCAAATCCTGTTTTTGAGCCAATTTTAGCTCTTCTATGATTTTTTTGGTGGCTTTCATGATATCCAAATGCAGTTTTGATTTTCTATGTCGCATATTGTAACATAAAGTTAATATTCCTTAAGTTTTGGGGCACCTAATACCCTATTTTGCATAGTAGACAACGATGGTTGATTTTTTCAATTATACAAGAAAACGAAACATTCTAGTATATCAAGTATAGCTTTTTCAACGAGTGAGAAGCAATCATATGTTCTGATCACCAACCCATTGAAGTTAACTAGGGAATTTATCTCAAGTCCTACAAAAATCCCTAATCTTATTTTTATGCAACAAAACGTAAGAAATGACTGTTTTGATGAAAATGTACTGGTCCATCAACTTTGGAGGCTTGGTGTGACCAAAAGATGAGAAATTTTACAAGTTTCTTAGTTTTTCCAAAATCCACTTGCCTTTCCCTCTTCTGGCTTTTGAGTATCTTCTATGGCCTTATCCTGTTCCGGCTCAGCTTCCTTTTTTGTTTGTCTCTCGGGGTGGTCAGCTTCTTGTGTGGATTTTGTTTGTTTGTTGGAACCAAAATGTTTCCCTTTCTCAGTCTTCGCTTTTGTATTGGTGTCTTTGATTGCAGGTGATGGTGGTGGGAAAGGCATTGGATGGTCTTGTTGTTCTGTAGGCGGTGAGGTGGGTCGAGGAGATCCATAACTCTGTTCTTGTCTAGCCATTTCCTCGGCTTTCCTTTGGTCTTCCGCCTCCTTTTCTTTCTTAGCAGCTTCTTCTACCTCCTTCAGCTTTAGAGCTTCAGCCTCTTGGTACATTCTCTCCAAACACTCTGTTGGATCTCCAGTTTCTTTTCTTGTATGATGCTTTGTTCGAGGGCCTTTAAGTCCAGCAGGTACCCATTTTTTTGGGTCCTTCCCTTGAGCTTGCCTACTGCACTGGTACACCTGTTTCTCTCTTTCAAAGCATGCTTGTTTTTGAGATGGCTCTTCGTGGTGTGCGGCCACAGCTTTTCTTTTCATCTCTTCTCTCCGAGCTCTCTTTTCTTCGTTGTCAGAGCTCTCGTTGTTGTGCTGTTCCCGCGAGATGTCAACTAACTCTTCATCAGATTTATATGATCTTTTATCTGACCTTGTAGCTCTTGGAGAGGGTTGTGCTACCCATATCCATGTATTTTGATCTGGAGCAAGCGTTAGGTTGTCGGCCATGCCAATGGCATGATATGCTATTCGAGTTAAGACCTCTCGTGCACCCAAGTAAGTGATTTTGCCTTCTTTCTTGGTGCCCTTCAAAGTTGTCAAGGCATACTGTACGTGGTTCACTAGTTTTCTTGTTGTCAACTTGAGAACTTGTGTGAATGTGGTGGCCACGGCGTGATTTGGTGTAGTGTACCTTGGTGGCCTTTTTGCCAGAAAATGAAAGTGCTTGTGGTACTAACGGGCTGGCTCTTCCACTTGTTTATGAATTACGTCGATGAATGTAGCCGTGGCTGTCTCTTTGGTAAATGTGCATACGATTTTCCTGTTCCTTGCTGGCATGGTCATTCCTTCTGTGGGAAATCTCAGTGACTCTGCCACTATCTCTTTAGTGATCACTAGTTCGACCTTGTTCCCTTGGGTGTCGGATATTTGTGCGGTTCCATCCTCTTTGATTGTGGATAGAAGCTCATAAGCCTTCTGCAAATCCACTCCGCAAGGCTCTTGTTCGTAGAAATCCCTGAGCCCCAGCCTGCGGTAAGCTTCTTTGGTTTCTTGCTTGGCAGCTACATCATAGACTTCTTTGGGAAGGAGTTGCAACTCCACCTGATGCCCCTCTTGACTTTTGAACCTACCAGTGAAAATTGTAGTGTGGTGCTCTTCTAACTGTTCTCTGGAGATGTAGGATGCCTTTGCTGCTTTGACTGACTCGGGGTCTAGTTGATAAGCAGGCAGTTCCTATAGTTTCGTCTTTTGGTTGAGCTTCTTTTTAGCCCTCTCCGCTGCTTGCATGGCTCCTATTCAGTGAATAGAGTGCAAAGTTAGCAGATTTGTTGAAATTATCTCTGAAATGTCCTTTAGGCTGAAATGCTAACAATTTGGTCCAATTTGCTTCAAATCAATTTTTGAGCAAGCAAAGATGCGAACAAAATTGTGTGGTTAAAACAAAACATTTCAACCCAAGTAAATAATGGCGATTATTTACGGATGAGGAAAATTTTCAACTTTTTGCAAACTTGGCTTTATAGGCTTGAAGTATATACCAAATACATGCTCTGAGTGAAATATGGGCTCATTTGGATGCATAGGGTGAACATGGTACTAGATTTTGGCTTTAGGTCTCTAAAACAGTCGATATAAAGAAAATTTGAGATTTTGAGCTCCACATTGATTCAAAATTGGCTAGTGGGCTTAACACATCATGTACTTTGGATGTATGATGGCAAAATATCAAAATTCCCCAATTTTGACCAGAAAGTAAATAATCACGATTATTAACTTTTCTTCCAAAATTGACATTTTCTGGTACAAATTGGTTCTAGGCATTGTATAGACCTTGGGTATGAGATATGAAATGATTTGGATCAAGAAATGTTGTCCATAACCCAAATTCTGGCTTGCAAAGACTTCTTTGCATTTTTTGACAATTTTACAAGTAATGGATGGTCATTTTGGCTCATACTTGATTTTTGGCATATAATAGGTGTCTACACATGATAGGTGAGGTGAGGTGAAAATTTTCAAGCAAAACTGATGCAAAAGTAAATAATCATGATTATTCACAACAGTGTTAAAATATTTGCAAAACCTACCAATTTTGACCTAGACATGTTTCATACACCTAATACAAGTCCTAAATTGAATTTGGTCAAGTCGGCATCACTTTGTGCTTTGTCGACTCTGAAATCACCGCTTTTTGTGATTACTCTATCTGTTGGGTCTGATCGGTCAACTTTGAGGCTTTGGACTTGTCTGCAATATAGTCGTGAAGCAACCTGTTCAATTCTGGCTCATTTGGAGTCAGTTTGACCTCGTGTGTCGAATTTGACGCTTTGTAAACAAATCATATACATTGTATATGGACCAAACCAATCATATACATTGTATATGGACCTCATAAGCAAGCCATCTGTGGAGCCAGGTCGGAATTCTAGCATTTGCCAAAAACCTAACTTTTCTACTAGGGACCCCCTCGACCCCAATGGAATGGTCATCTGATAGGATAGAAAGGTTCTATTATGTTAGGGCATGCTATGGTTCAAATCCCATCTGTTTTAGTGAAGCTAACAGGCCGCTATGGTCAGTTTTAGGTTGTAGGTCTTCGTGCACACTGCTCAGTTTCTAGGGTTTTTTCTAGGGCCTTAGACTAGCTACTGCCCTACAAAATGGATCATTGTTGAGTAAATAACTTATCCCTCATGTCTCGTGTGAGACGGCGCTGAAAATGGTCAACTGTGGGCTCCGGAAAAGTCGCGCGAAAGAGGCCGAAATCTCTCTCTACAAAGGCTCCAAGTGGAAATGAGGTGTTTTTAGCCTACCTTGGATATCTATACTTAGACTTCCCGAACCAAATTTCCCGAGATTCCCCCGTTAGTCCTACTAGGCCGTAAAATCTATGTTAGACTCAAAAATTTCCCGGATCGGATTCTTGTAGCTCATTCTGCAAGAATTTTGCAAAAGTAGGCATGGCCACCTAATTTAGGCTTTCCCGCTTCCATCTTTTGATTTCATTAAAAATATTTGTGCTTGTCCGCTTTGTCTTTCTGATCACCATCTGAGCTTCCCTGCTATTTATTATTAATTTTTGACATGTTTATTTGAAAAAATCAAAGAAAATAGCAAAATGCTTTAAAAAAGTAAAGTAAAAATCCAATCATTAAGAAAATCCCTTGAAAAACACAGCTTTATTGTTTTTTGTTGGATTTTTTTGGTTTTAAGCCTCATTATCAACAAAAATCATGAAAATACCCACAAAAGGATTATTTTTGATGATTTTTTGATAGTATATACACTATTTACACTCATCGAGAAGATATCACTGAATTTTCCCTTGATAATGAGGCTTTGCATGCCACCCTTTGGGATTTGGTCCCTTTCCCTTTGGCCGGCCGGACTTCCCCTTTCTTGGCCCTTGAATGCCATTAGCCTTACACTCCAATTGCCCTTACTGGCTTTGCAGCGGGACCCCTCCCCCTCGTCAAGGCAATAGCAATGTTGCTATGGGTGCGGGGGGGGGGGGGGGGGGGGGCTTCCCCTCAAAAAACTTTGCCGCGTATGGGCGCGGGCACAGCCTCTTGGCTGCCTACCACGTCATCAAAAAATCAACCACCACCATGCAGCCGCCCACGGGCATGCCACCACGCTTGCTCCGCCCAAAATCGCCGCCGGACAGGCCACGCAGCGCCATAGTAGCGCCGACCCACGGACGCCATAGCTAGGGGGAGGGGATCTCCCCTCACTCCTCTTGTGTGCTAATGAGAGAGCCACACCCCTGCCTATATACCACAACTCCGGCACTCCCAACTTCGCTTATGGGTTCAAGGCCCCGACACGTGGCGGCTCCGCAGGGCTTGAGCCTCAAGGCTTTGAAAAATAAGCATTGTACCATCCCTTTTTTTTGAAAATAACTTCTTGTTCCTCCCCACTTGTACTGCTTGCCAACTGGCCCCTAATGGCCCATTTGCAGAGCTGTCAAACCCGACAAAAAACTCATTGGATTGACTCCATCTTCCTCCAACTTTTCCTCACTTCATGACTCTCCTAGCCCTCCAATTGAAGCCGCCAAAACCCGACCAGATTATCTGCAATCAACTTCGGGCAAAGACACCCAGTTTTCCGACTTTCATAACTTTCCTCTCCGGACTCCGTTTGGCATGCAGTCACTTCCTGCTAGCTCCGTATGATGCACACTCTGCTCTAGAAATTCTTCGAGGCTCAGAAGATGCCAGATGGCACATTCTCCAATGCGGTCAAGTGGGCTCAAACCCGGCCCCCGGGAAAACTTCAACTAATCATATCTTGCAAACCATGGCTCCGATCCGCAATCTGAAAAGACGGGTAGGCTCCATGAATTGAGCTCTACACATCTATATCTCAAGCTCCACTTGGACTATTTGTCTCCCGCTGCCCTGTCCGGAAAGAATCTGTAAACCACCAAAGCTTCAACCTTCGATGACTCGGGCTCCGTAGCTCGGTTTGATGAGCCGTCTGGACCTATTCCTTCAACACTTCAAGCTCTTCATTTTTGGACCCAAAGGTTGCACTTTGCATCTCCTTCACCTGCTATCCCAATTAGCCCATTGTGGAGCCTTCCTTGGCCTATAAGCCGCATCATGCATACATTTCCGCTGCTACATGCCATCCCATGAATTTCCTAGCTGCTCCAGTCCTTTGCCATGCTTCTGCTTGCCTGAACACATTTGTCCATGCCACCTTCTAGAGTCGACACACTTTGGCTGCACCAATGTTGCACCACATTTGAAACTCAAAACCACTTTGAAAATCTCCCAAAAGTGGTTTATCAATGGTTAGTCTTGTAGAAAGATAGTATATGCTTATAGCGCACTGTCGTTCCGATTTTAGAGTGAGCCGAGTAAGAAGAAATTTTGGATTTTGAATCTGAAAAAGTGTCTGAGACTTCTTCAAGAATTGTGTGCAAGTAGTTGACTTGACTCATGCTTTCTTGGGTAGATACTCTACTGGAGGTTTCTCCGAGTATGCCCTGATTTCCTAGTACACGACCAGATCTAAGGTTCATATAGACTTATGAAGCCCTGAATAGAGTACTCACCTTTGGATTGACTTGTTGTCAATTTCCACTTGATTCAATTGCAACTTTCTGTCAAGCCACTGATTACTCGTCTGCAACCTGATTCCTATACAAACTTGATCAAGTTAGCTATTCTTCTATAAAGACTGTAGAGTTTTTGCTATTATCGTGATTGGTCTCTAAGTATCACTTCAAATCGAGCTATGAGAGTCAAAATTTGACTTTCAAATTCGACTTTAGCAAAAAATCAAAGGTCTAATCTGCAACCTGTAAACTGAATGTACATGTACCAATTTTGATCTAATTGAACCCAAAATTTCCCTATGGCTTTATATTATACACATGTTTATTACATCAACATAAGCCTATGATTCATAAGCCTATGAATCAAATTTCAATAAGTTTGGATAAATTTTCTCCCAATTTATACTCAAGATTCAAAAAGTTAGTATAAACTTTAGTTTTTACCAAGTTTTTTGTCAGTTTAGTGATCCAAATCTCTTAGGCCTTTACAAAAGTTGTTTGTACACATGCAATGAGTCAATGGTATGAACCTTGGCCAATTTAAAGCAGAAAGTTAATAATGGTGATTATTAACTTTAGGCTTGATATGAGCATTTTTTTGCAATTTTCTCAAAGACAGTCTTTATATGAGCTATTTTAAGCCTATGAATCAAGTTAAAACTTAATTTGTCCTAAAATGTCGAGAAAAAGTAAATAATATGAGTTTTGGCCAACTCTTTTTTACCTCAAAGTGTCTTTGAGCTTACCAATTGGTTTAGACAACTCTTAGGCTTACTCTCCAGTAGTCGGATTGAGTGGATTCGAGTCTTTTCGAGCTATTTCTAGCCGTAGACCTAAAATTCTGCAACTTCCAATAATAATTCACACTTGATTCTTTCAGAGAAAGCAATGTTCTAAAATTCACCTTCGATCCTACTTACCCTACTCCTAGATTCTCATGCAATGGAATTGTGGAAAGTGTCCACAAACACTCGTTTTCTTGTGTTTTTTATGTTTTTCAAAGCCTTAATCTTAAGACTCGTCTTGTCTATCAATCATTATCCAAATCCTAATCCAAATCTACAGTCCTACAATCCTAAAGGTACTTAGCAAGTACGATTACTTCCAAGCTACCTCTACACAGCAAAAGACAACAATCCTAAGCTATGTGATTTCTAAATGAAAGTTTTGAACTCTGGGTGAACCTAAAGGAAGTTAAAGGACAACTACCCAAGACGCTCGTGTTTTTCCTAGTTTAGGTCTCTTCGATTCCTAGCAACGGCGCCAAATGTGGGATGCGTGTCTAACCTAACCATCTTATCTTATTACAGTATTAGCGATAACCATGATTAATTTGTCAAACCATTGGATGAAACTGACTTGACTAGTGCATAGAGGCTACAAGAGGCTGTCAATCTCTCGGAAAACAACTCACAACTCGCATCTAACTCAAGTTACACTCAAGTGGCTAAAATCACCAAAAGCCAATCGCTCATCGGCAAGCAAATCACATCTGTTACAATATGAAATGACATCCAAATGTAACGAAACTTCTAGGACAACTTTATAAGACCTAAGCACACATGCTTATGGTCTCAAACCCCACTTTAGGTCAAGTTCCAAAATTGCGATTATTAACAGCAGTGGATTTTTTTCCAAGTCGTTTTTGACCCAGAATGCATCTAAATGCTTAGCAATGATGCCCCAATACCCTGCCTATGTTTAGTTTTCAGTTTAAAAGTGTAAATTTCTAGTTGCGATGAAATTAAGCCGTGGGTCAGCGACGCCAAAAGCTACGAAATACTATGAATGGCTTACGTCAATGCGTAGATCTCTTACCTGCGGCAGTTATAATGCAATAAACACAATCGCAATGTGACAACCGGAGAGGGAGTAGGAAGTGCGAGAAGGAGAGAAGGGAGTGACGTTAGCTTACGCTGTGTATTTCTTATCCAAAAACTTATATAAAACTTACAAAAATTGGCTTTTATACCTTAGCCAAGGTTTTTGGGTGGTCAAAACTAATAATCTGGAGTTCTACCAAAGCTGGGTGATCTGGCTGATACAATCTAGAAGCTTGCAGCCCTGGCTCATTAATTAGAGAGTTTATCCGAGAAAATAGAAGTTAAAATATTCCCGATTTATCAAAATAATAAATGTTTTACAAAGAGAACTGCGAAAAATGGTGTCCGTGTTAGCTTGCTGCTAACAAAAGCCTTACACAAGCTCTAGCACTGATAGTCAATCCGTTGCTTAACTTCCATTCAATCATAGCCTTGGCATCTTTTGGATGCACTTCAAAGCTCTCATAGCCGCATACACTCGAGCCCCTTAGTGAACGTATGTTGGCGCTTACGTCAAACATTGGCCATTGTGAGCTTATCCTTCCTTTTCCTACGCCCTTGAACAAGTAACCGCCCTTTGTCTACTCTTAGTCCTAATCCTAAAGAAAACATTTAGGAGATAATAGCCCATGGTTTTCTCTTTTTTGTTTTGTCTTCAACCTTTTTTCACTTTTCTCCACATCGCTTCCCTTGCACAAACACTAAGAGTGAATGCTCATGCAAGAAGAAGAATAAACCCCCTCTTCCTTTGCTTCCCCTTCTCCTTTTCTTTTTTCTTCCTGTAGCTCTCCAAAAAACAGCAAAGTAGGAAAACTTCGATATCTCCTAATCAACGAAGGCATAAAGAATTTTTTGATAAGCAGATACTTTCCAAAAAGTTCAAAACAAGCCAGTATGTCTTGGTTTATACGTTAAAACAAGCCAGTATAAGCGAGGGATGGGACCCTTTGTCATTAAAGATTTATCACCAAGTGGTGCTGTCAAGCTTGCTACATTGGATGGGGAGGAATTGCCTAGCTTGATAAGTGGCTGCCGACTAAAAAGATTCCATCTACCACTAACCCCAAACATGCTCCAGCAAATCCATCAAGCAAAGAAAATGACACAAGAAAAATAGAACATTATTGTAGAAGCTCAAGCATAGGCTAAAGAAAGGATAGCAAAAAAGAAGCTTCTTCGACGACTTCTTCTAAAAATAAATGCAACTTGGGTCACGAAATTCGACAACGAGACCATACAAGAGCCTGAAATTGATATCAAAATATAAAACAATCAGGTGAAGGCAACAATGATACTTGATTCGGGATCTCAATGCAACTTGATCTCCTACAACCTTTACAAGTAACTTCAACTTGACAACCAATTACAGAGGACGACGAATGAGCTCCAAAGTTATTCAGAACATCTGATTAAAGTTCTGGGATGGACGGTGATCAAAGTACAAATTAATCAACATGACTATCCGCATAAATTTTATGTGGACAAGGATACAAGCACACAACATGCAGTTTTGCTAGGGCAACCTTGGCAAAAAATTTATAAGGTACAACTTGACTGGTGTCACAACACTGTCAATATACAATCTGATTTGGCAAAACAGCAAGTTCCTTTTGCTAAAAGGGTGGAAAAAGAACAATCAGTCCTGCAATTGCCAGACAAATGTCAGCAGGCCTTACCAACAACCATGGCCTACAAAGGAATTGCAAAGATCATGTCAAGGAAGCAATATCAAGTCCCAAAGGCAAAGACTCATAATACAAAGACCAGAAGTCATCAAAGTGTATACCGACACAAACAACAGGGTCAATACAACAATGCTATCAAGCAGGTTTGGGTCCAAAAAGATCAATTGACCAAGGAGGAGAAACTAGGATTTAATTTTAACCCTCCAACCACATATTATACAGAAAGGAAGCCAAAACCAAACTCTTGCCAAAGACAGATATGGGTACCAAAGAAACTACTCAGCATTCACAACCACCATACCAAAATCAACTAATATCAAAGGTTCAGGTGGAGACCTAATAAAAAAACAATCACAAATACCAACAGACTGAGCTGCCTTGCTTCCCAAACTCTATTGACAATCAAAGATAGAGCAAGAATACTTGAGAGCTTACTGTTTAGATGACTTCCCCAGGAGCATACATCATTGCAAAGCTTCAACATCGACATGGTCATCCAGGAGGACTTCGACTAGGAAGGGGGGAGGAACCAACACGCTACAAGTGTAAAAAGGGCACTTTTTTCCTTGAGTTTATGGATTTTTATGTTTGATTGTGATTATTTTGTTAAAAATCGAACAGATATGTCCTAAAATAACAAGATGATAGAGGAAAAACACCAAGATGAGCCTCTAGGTGTGTGTATATATCTAAAATTAGAGGTTTTCAAGAAGAAAAAATGAGAAAACGGAGCAATTTGACCAAGAATATTACGGATTGATTATATAGTGGGCTGTTATGATATTACCTTATTATCTCGATTTTTTGACATTTTCTAGGTCAAATTTGATATTTTTCTTTATTTTTAATTGTTCTTCATCCAAAAACAAAGAAAAATAGAAAAAATAGGTGAAACGACACTTTGGCGACAAAAGAAAAATATAGGAGTGGTCAATAAACAATTAACAACTTATGGTGAAGACGGGGTGTAAATATGCAAAAAAGCTGCGGAAAGCCAAATTGGCAGATCTTTGGCCAATTGACAAGTTTTTCAAAAACAGAGCAACCGGAGTCCAAATGAAGAAATTTCTGAGCCTAAAGTACATTTCACAACAAGATAGAAGCACATGTCAAATTTGGTAAAAAGTGGTCCAGGAACCCCGATATAAGTTATTTTGGGCCCAATTAATAGCTCATTTTCACTATTCACAAGTGAGAGAGAGTTTGAGAGTCCTAGAGCGATCGGATCGTCCACGACTCTGTACGATGCACACGACACACCGTTCGGTGCTGGATATGAGAGGTAGGATCTTTACCATGAGTTTTTCTTGTCCTATACTCTCTTTGTATCGAAAAACTTTGAAAATCGGCAATGTAGCTTCGCGGGAAAGAAACCGAAAAGAGTCGGTAACGACCTCCAATGCGGGTTTAGGTCAATCGGAAAAACCCTAACTTCTTCGAGCACGACAAAGACTGATCAAGAAAGAATGGTTGAAACAACGCAAAACTTCAGGAGAAGATACATCTCAAGCATGTTTTTAAGTTGAGTAAGTCTCAACGTGAATCTATCATCAAAAGTGGGTCAAAACATGGGGCAAAGCTTCGGGGCCGCAATGTGTCATTTGGGCCTCACAGCCGAGATAGATGTCCGTTTGCCACCAAACTTCACAGGCTTCATCAACATATCATCAAAAACCAATACGTAAAGTCAAACATCAAGAAAAAATATCACCGAAAGTCTCCTCAACAAAAGGCGCTATTTGAGCGACAAATCGCCAAATGTGGCATTTATGATTCCAAAGGATTCATTATAGCCATAGAAGGGTGCCTATGGACATCCACATGCAAGGTAAATAGAGATCAAGAAGAATCTCTAAGTGAATGCGGCCAAAATGGAGAAATCCCTTCCAAAGAATGAAATACCAAGCAAGGAGTTTCAAAACTGATCACTTGACTTTTTAAAGTGAAAAATTAGCTAACAGGGCTTAAGGCACAATCACAACCACCTCAAAGCATCAAAATTAGTTTTTATCACAGCAAACTTCATACGCGTATGAAGTCTCACATACAATTTTTTGCACAAGAAACACTCACAGGAAATCACAACATCATTCTGCATACCCTCTAGATGCAATACACAAAATTTCATGGAATTTGGAGCTTTTATAGGCACCGAAGAACCAAAAAACGCAAAGTCTCAGCTTAATCTCAATATTTGGCTTTAGACTTATAAAAAATGCTCCAAATAATGTGAAATTTTGTGCACAGCATAAACTTAGCCCAAATATCTTATGACTATGCTCAAAAGTGCATTCTATGAAAAGAGACTTTATACGCGTATAAAGACTAACTCTGCAATAAGGGAGTGCTGCTCACAAACTGATCACCCAAGCTTTTAAAGTATATCATACCAAGTCTCTACACCAAATTTGGACCAAATTGGGAATGTATTGGCCATCACTCACTTCAATTTCAAAAACAAAGTGTCTTAGCCTGAATTATGGCATTAAGCTCAAGAAATCTTACCCAATTTCATGTGTGCACCTATCACAGCCTTATAAACATCATGGACTAGGTCTGCAAGAAATATGGATCAAGTATTCTCAAGTAGACATTATACGCGTATAAAGTCTACAAGCCTTGATATTGCAGGCTAGCTGGGATTTTAGGCTTTTAGGAGTTGGAAAACATCATCATGAGCCCTCTAACACACATCAATCACAATTGGAGGTGATAGGACCTTCATCCAATTAGAAAAGCTAAATATGTGTCATGACGTCTTTTGAAGCCTTTCTAACACAATTCACAAGCCCAAAGTCATAACAGAGTTCATGGACACTTTACACAAGCCATACAGCACCAGCCTGTGGAATTTCTAATTGTTTTGCATCAACAGTCTTTATATGCGTATAAAGTCTAAACTATTACTTGAGAGCCCAAATAAAAATTTCTCAGCACTGGTTTGTGCACCATGTTACATACACTTTAAGGCTTTTATCCCAACAAAAGTAGCCCAAAGCTCAAACCCCATCGAATTATGTAGCCATTTACCCATCTTAACCCCAATATCGGAAACCCAAGCTCCTTATGTGAAATCTGGCTCCAGACTCAGAAGGAGAATCCAACATCCGATTTCACTGTCACAGATGTGTATAACATGCTAATGACTACTTGCAGCCAAGGTCTGAGTCATATCTAACACAATAGACTTCATACGCGTATAAAGTCTCTCTAATGTGGAGATGAACCTGTAGATCAACATTGACCAATCTAAACCTCAACAACAAGATTATGAGTACACTTACCCAATTTCATCCCATTTAAGCCTCAAATACTTAGAAGTGAGCCCAAATCATTTCAAGCCGGCAAAGAGTCAATTGGTCATAGCTGGTCCAAACAACATCCAAATTGGAATCAAGACATATATTCATGAAGTATACGATAACTGTTGTGCTTTTGTAAACTATCACTCTGTTTTGAGCCCTTAGACTTTATACACGTATGAAGTCTCACAGCATCAATCAACACCCAAGATCAATCAGCATCCTATGCGTTGCACCCTTAGGCCCTAGGTAGTGTGTTTTCAATTTAAGAGCCATTTGGATAGATAGAAACTGAGAAAATGCAAGATTGGCTAATCACTTGAAGTGTCCAAAGGATCTATGGAGTCCAGTAAATCACTAGCAAAGAAGAAGAGGATGTCTATAAAAGATATAATTGCGGCCAGTGAACCATATACACTTCCACAGGAGACACTCAAGCCAGCTAAGGCCTGGATAGACGATGACAACATTAGAAAAGTAAGTAGCTGCAACGTATCAAGGCACCTTTAGAGACCCACAAGGCAACACAGTGGATATCCAAATGAATCCATGAGAGATGTTAGAAAAACAAAGAAGATACCCTTACCCAGCTAGAAAGAGTGGACCTTCATAACTTCTACATGGCTCCACCAGAAGGTGTGGATGTTTAGAGAGTATATGAGCTAGTCAGCTCTATCCAAAAAGACGGCAAGGCAATGATAACAGGTTTGGATGGCCAGAAGGCAGAAACTCTTATCACACCTACCATATCATATGCACTTCGGCTCCACAACAGGGGAAGCTCACTTAGAGAAAGAGACGAGGTGAAAGTTTATGCACAAAAGAAGTTTAATCAGACATCTGAAGATTTGGTGGACCCACAAGCTACAAAGATATGCAAACTATACAACCAATACTTCCGCGGTTGCAGCAAGCGGACACAGATTTACACAACTTCTCCTCATGCAGTGGAAACCACTATAACTTGGGTTTTGAAGAGCAGAGTACCAAAAGAGGTGAACTATGCTTAATATATGCATGAGTAGGTGATTGACATAGGCATGGAAAATCCCAAATACATTGGAGGAGGAGAAACCTTGACAAAGATTGCATATGAGGCAATCAGAGCAAGAGGAAATTGGCCAGAGCCACCAACACAGAATGAGTGGTTCATGTAAAACCTAATATCAAAGATGAGTTGGTAAAAGCAACAGCTCCACCCATCACCACCAGGCTAAGAAGAAAATTGGAAACAGTGCCGGAAGACGAGCTTGTGGATCCACTAAGGAAGAAAGGGAAAGTATCAGCCAGGGAATCCAGACCCAAGGAAACACACATTCAAAAAGCTGCTTGTATTGAAATATTGATAGAACAATTTAGAGCAGAAAGGGCACTAAAAGGAGATTTCAAACAATACTAGGTGCCAAACCCAACCAAGGTGGGAGGAAGCTCCTCTAAACCACTAGAGGACCAGCTTGACCATTACATCCCGGCGTATGAAGAGATGGAAAGGGTACTTGATTAGCAAATTTTAGAGCCTTTCACAATGGAGGAAATGAAAAACATCAAACAGAAGCTGAAAGAAACATCAGAAGAACAAGAGAAGAAGGATCAAGAGGAAGAGTAGAAGAAAGAGGAAACACCATCTTCTCCACCAAGATCTCCCACTGTGACACCTCCTCCGAGCTCCAAACCATCTACACCCGAACCTCAATCTTCACCAACAACAGCACAAGAGGCCACATCTGCACATGGAGATTAGGAACAAGTTTTAGGTTTTTATGGAATTTGGGATTAATTTTTAGCCCATTTGAGCAATGGAGTGGATGAAGAGGAGGCCATTTCCCTTGAGGATATTGCTTGGAGCAATGTGATGAGAGAGAATGTAACTCTTGATGAGTGCATTTCTAATGGCTTTTTAGCCAATTTAGTTGATGCTGATTTCATCCAAGCTAGATATACTATGGTAGAAGCTTCCACAGTGGTATATGGTACTCCAAACCCACCATGGGCTGCAAGGAAAGAAGAAGAAAGCAAGAGCTTCCAAGAAACAAAGAAAGAGATGATGAAGTGGAAAATAGGAAGGTAGACCATGGGTCTCAACAAAGAACTCCAAGAGATACTCACCACAACCCGGAGTGCCAGGGATGGTTCAAGTCCCCATGGTGCCTCAATGGAGACCCTTGGCTAGCCCATTCCAAGCACCACCAGCAAGAGTGCTAATTAGTATGGGTTATCAGGTTCCACTGGCTGGTCCAATCAATAGACCCACAGCTCGAAACCTTGTCGCAGCAACTAAAGACGACATAAGATCCGCTTAAAAAGCACTGCATAGAGTCAGGATGCGGTCTCTTGCCATTGCTGAAGAGAACAACATTCTATGTACCAAGGATGACAACATGCAAATGGAACATGAGAGCCTATCAAATCTGGTACAAGATACTCAGCTGAAGGCCAAAGAATCTATAGACTCCTGCTCTCCCAAAGGAACCTCCAACTATGGAGGGGCTAGCCCTTGCATCACCTGTATCCTGGCCAAAGCTTTTCCAACGAGCATCTGTGCTTCTCCATCCATCTCATCTAATGGGTCATCAAACCCCCAATCATCCTCATCATCGAAGCAAATAGATCAATATGGCTCCTCCAACACCTCTTGCGGATTTATTCCTGTGACTTGTCCGCTTTCCATAGCCACAACAGCTCTCTCCTTCTAGAGAAACCCTTGTACCTACTGTACAACCAAAGCATATTCCACAGCTACCTTGATGAGCATCATCATCAACATGGTGTTGCATAGCACTCTCACCTGCATATCTTCATTCTTGAACTTTGACACTTTTATCTGCTCTTCATTTGTGGCAGCTACCACCACATCTTTATGCATATAACATGGTAAGTTTACCTTTACCAGCACAGAATCCTCGAAATACATCTCCTTGCTATAGAATGTGGATCCATCATCCTCTTTACTTTTCATCCAAAAGTTGGAGATGGTGCTCTCAGCATCATCACCATAAGTGGACTCGGTATCAGCATCTTCATCGTCTCTTTGCTATAAGAGTGGGACCATCATCTTGCCCACTTCCGTCATCCAATTCCAAGATTTTGACACCCACAACCTGGCTATAATCTGCCACCCTTTCGTTCAAGCACTTCACAAGAACATGCATTATTTCTTTAGCCGCTTTGGGCATTTGGCATCTGCCAACTCCTTTGTGCACAAATTTTCTTTGACCAAAGGCTCATCTTTGTTGATGAGCTCCTCCACAATGAGTCTTACCAAACACCGAGCAAAACATTCCGAGCAAGCCAAAAAGCGAGCGAGTTATTATAACATTTTTGGAGAAACATAATACAATGAACCCCCCCCCCCCGCCAGCCCCAGCTACACACACAAAATCTCTCTCTCTCTCTCTCTCTGCTCATAGTAGAGCATTAAATACCAAACACACACACACACACACACACACACACACACACACACACGATCTCTATCTCTCTCTTGTTGCACATATATTCATACTCTGTCTCTTCTTTTTTGGAATTTATAAACCATATCATGCACATTTTCTCTCTCTCACTCTCTCTCTCTCTCTCTCTCTCTCTCTCTCTCTCTCTCTCTCTCTCTCTCCCCCTAAAAAATAAATACATAAAAAATTTACATGCACATGTAGGGTAAAGGGGCCGATACAAGGCCACCTAAGGAGGTGTACAATTATCTGGCAACAAGCTTATCCGATTTTTGCTTGGAAGAATGAAATCGACAACTCATTGCTAAGCGCACAAGGTGTAAAAACATTGGTGTTGACGGAGATTCGCAGGCAACACACAATGACATCAAACAATTCCTGTGTAACAAAATCGATCTTGAGAAACAAGCCATATCAGGGGGGGTATTAAGTGCCAATACTGCCAACAGGGATTGAGCACAAATCGTGTGGACTAGATCCTTCGACCAACTCATGTAACCAGCCCAGTGCTCGTCGCTCAGTGTCCTACAACTAGGTAATAATAATCTTAATTTTGGGGGCTCCCGCGTCCTTGTAAAGGGGGGCGGCTTTTAATTGACATTTTTCTCCTACTCTCTCTCTCTCTCTCTCTCTCTCTCTCTTTCTCTCTCTCTTTCACACACACACACACACACACACACACACGTGCGCACGTACGCAAAAGTAAAGCTTCTTCTCTCAAGTTGAAAAAAGGGAGAGGAATAAAGTTTAAATGTAGCTAAATAAAAATAAAACTCTCTCTAGCACCACGCGCCGGCGCGTGGTGCTTGAGGGAGTTTTGTTTTTATTTTCTCCTTTGAAAAAAAGACAAGTAAGTGACTTGGCATTAAAAGAAATTCAAACTTTTAAAAGCTTGGAGCTCTACAAATATAATACTTTGGTGTCCAGCATTTGAGCTTCAAGTTTTAAGAGTTAAAAATCTATCATATTTGTTTCCCACCTGTCACCATCATCTCCCTCCCCCTCGCCTTTGCACAAAGTGTTCAGTATCGTAGGAGCAGCCTCTCTCTCTCTCTCTTACTCTCTCTCTCTCTCTCTCACACACACACACACACACACACACAAAACATGTAGTCTCCCTCTCTCTCTATACCTTCGCCACTAGACATTGCATAGCTCTCTCTGTTTGTTTGTTCCTGTCTCTTTTTATTTGAGACGACAACCGATGCTCGCCCTTCCAACAAATACGCTTCTCTTCTCTTGAGGCAAGATTCATGCCCTTCGCCTACCAAGGTCCACTCTCGAAGCATGCAGACAAATGAGATAGAGAAAGCAAATGCATCTCGCAAGGCTCTCTCGTTGCTTGTCTTGGACTTGGCACCTCCCCTATAGAGGAATGAGAGAGAATTCAAAACTGTCAATTAATTTGTCGTTCAAATGCTAGACAAATCTACATAACACCCCCCCTTGTCCTTGGTTTGCCCCCCTTCCCCTTCGCTTGCTATGCATGCCTTCTACCTAAGCTCCTGACTTGACTCTCAAGCTCTGGAGCTAAACCCTTTGCTCTGGGCCTTCCTACCTTGAGCACATATACTCCACCTTCAACCCTCGTTGTAGATCCCTCCCTACGCCTGACACCAGTCACCCTTCCTTCCGTTCACTTCTATCTTCACCAAGGCTTCCAACTGTCGCAACAGAGCAACACATACAACTACACCATCGCCACACAAGGGCAGCAAAACAAAATAAACAATCTCCAAGATCGATCTTATACATTGTTGCAAGTAAAGCTCGCTAGAACCCCTCCCCTTGCACTCTAGACCGCCAAGTCTACAATAGATCCTCCTTGATGACTCTCCGTCTATACCTTGTACTGCCTCCTGCCACACCCACATTGGCTCTATAAGAGTCTTCACAAATAGAGCGCGAGAGGAAAATATCTATGAGAGAGAGAGAGAAGAGAGAGAGTGTTCCATTCAAATTGAAGCCCAATACGCAACATTGTCCGCACCATAAAAAGAAAGCTTTGCTCGTGACTCATGCCTGTGCCTCCTCCTTTCTTTTCACCCATCTACTCGATACGCATCTTTGGGGATTCTTCTTAATTAGCCCCTCAAAATTTTAAAAAAATATGGGCAAGACCTACTCATAACTAAGTCTCCATTTTAATCATCTACCCAAGGGTCTACAAAAGCCTAAGCTTCACAAAAATTGAAAGTCTCACATTTTTTAAGCTTCCTCAAGTGCAACTAAGAAAAAAAATGGGAGTTGTTGATGACAACATGAAGTGGTTGGTGTCCATATTGTAGGGTCCTTTTTTGCGCTCTTCGCACCCATATATCATGTGCATCTAGGACATGGCTATAGCTCTCATAATTTCTTGATTAATCAAGAGCCATTTAATTGATATATATATATATATATATATATATATATATATATATATATATATATATAGAGAGAGAGAGAGAGAGAGAGAGAGAGAGAGAGAGAGAACACGCTACTCCACAACATGAAAAAATAGAGGGAATAAATGATAGAGAAAACATTGCATATGCCACAATAAGAAGAGAGAGAGAGAGAGAGAGAGAGAGAGAGAGAGAGAGAGAGAGAGAGAGAGAGAGAGTCAAAAAGTATGCGAGAGAAAAAGACACACATACATACTAATTTTAAGAGTAATTTTAAACAGTACCTTTTGTGGTTTAGATTGTGGTCTTCATTTTTGTTGACTCTTGCTCGGTTTAGGTCTTGCTCGGAAAGTCTTGCTCGGAGTTTGAAACTCCTCCTCCACAATTGACACGGTCATCTCCCAAACATGTAACTCCCAAGGAGTATAATCGATTAAAAGCCTTACCTCGACAGGCTCCATCCTTCGCACATTTGGCACCATCCTTGGTCAGTCCACTGCACACCTGGCCGTTGTCACAGGCACATGATTTATATGCTTCAACAAGCCCAACTTCTTTTTCTCTTCACTTTCCTGCTCTTTAACCTAGCAACTCTCACCGCCTCGGCATAGCTTTTTGGATCTTCATAATCAACCTTTTCTCAAACACAAGGATGCAAATAAGCTAGGAACTTCTCTAGCTTGAAACAATCCGCATTGACCACTCTCGTGACAGCAACCAAATCCTTCCATATTTCTTCAAACTTATCGACAAAAGCCTCAAAATTTTCACTTACTTCTTGCCGTGGCCCCTTGATCTTTGCATCCGCTTCAGCAACTTACACCACTTTATGAAACCGGTACAGAAACCGCCCTCAAAAACTAGTCCAATCTTGCTTATCCACAACTTCTAGTCCATCAAACCATACCTTTGCTTTACCTTGAAGCACCAATGGCACTATTTGCACCTTTTCTTTCATCACTTTGCACCCGCAACGAGAGCATAAACAGCTCAAAATCTGCAAGCCACTCATCCGCGTCTTCATCACCATGGAGAATGGGACCAATACTCTGCCACATCTTGAATCACAAACTCAACATCGAGTAGCAATCAGTGTGCTCCTCAGTGGGGGCACCAGAAGATGGAGAGGGGGAATGGGGCATTAGGTGAAATTTGGACTCACAAAGGGGCCGTTTAAGGAGTTTGACTTTACCTCTCTCTACCAAAACGGGCGCATGGATAAATTTTTGCAAACAAACTCCAAAGTTGGCGGAGGTTTAACAGCTATAATATCTTCTTTAAGCTCTATCTATTGATATATAACACGCCATGAGATTCCCCATATTTTACAAGATTCTTTTTTTGATTCACTTAGATTCTGACAGAGTTGTCACATCATAGGTGAATCCAAAAAAGAATCTTCTAAAATATGAGGAATCTGATGGCGTGCTATATATCAGTAGATAGAGCTCGAAGAGGACATTCTAACTGTCAAACCTCCGCCAACTTTGGAGTTTTTTTGCAAAAATTTATCCATGCGCCCATTTTGGTAGAGAGAGGTAAAGTCAAACTTCTTAAAGGGCCCCTTTGTGAGTCCAAATTTCACCTAATGGAACACACCTGGCACAAACACAAGGGCCTCCTATAGCTCAGGGTATCCACAACACCCCTATCCTCTCGAAAAACACCGTCAAAAACACACTTCTCACTAGCACACCACCACCTACTCTTTTCCCAAGGCTTACACACTCCACAAGTTCACCACACAACGCACACTTACTGCCATGGTCCACCGTCTCCAGCCTTACACATAGCTGCTCAATCTCACTCTCTCACACAAAACAGCGTGGCGTCGGTCCGTGGGGCACACACATCCACACTGCGGCACCGAGGGGTAGCACAAGAGCAGGAGTAAGAGAAGGGGGGAAGGGGAAATGATGTGAGATAAAACACAATGGAGGCTTCACCACTGCTCAAAAACTCTTTACAACTCATTTACATCAAATGGCACACCCACATGGTCACCAGGAAAGAAAACGTGCACTTACGGCTTTGCAGGCACACACCTCTGCACAAAAAAGCCAACCCAAGAACTCACACACATCCTCTATCTTGGATCTCTAGAGGCTCACCGGCTCAAGTCCCTGACAAGAAGCCTACTCTAGAAAAAAGCATGAAAAATGGCTCAAAAAAGGTTTATATAGGGGTGCCCCTTTCAATTTGGGCATATGGGCTCTGATTGGTCCACCTTGCATCCACATTTGGTAATTTTGGGGGAGGTAACCGCCTTCCTCTCCTCTACTCTCTTTCTCTTTCTTTTGCACTTGGGGGGGGGGGGGTTGCATTAGCGACATCGCTAATGCCCCTTGGATTTTTTATTTTTCACCCTTTGGAAGGCCCTCTCTTCCACTGCCTCTTTGATTTTTTCTCCTTGACCACTTTTATCCGGCCCTTTCCTTGACCTATCCCCCACCAGCCTCCTTTTTCTCTTTTTCCTCACCCTTGCTTACCTGGCCTTCTCTCCCCTTGACATTTGTTTGGGCTCAGCCCCTTGGCTCAAGACGACTACACCCTCCCTCTCCTTGTCTTTTTGGGAACCATCCCCTTCCCCTTCCCCTCGAGCATTAGCAACCTCCCTAATGGGGGGGGGGGGGGGGGGGGGGGGGGGGTTCTCTTCAAAAAAGGTTGGGGCCCCTACTTGTCAAAACCTGCGCCCAGCGCCACCGCAACGAGCGCCATGGCCAGAACTCGACCACGCTGGGAGTCTCCTCTCTCCCTCTTGTGTGTTCTCAATAGGGGTCATGCCGTACCCCATATCCCAACCTCGTGCGCCTGCTTATGTGTTTAACTAGTGCCACATGGTGGCGTGTGCAGCATGGCCTCTTAAGCTCACAAAAAACCCCCCAAAATATATATATAAAACCTTCTTTTTGGGCCCCCCAAAATCTTGTCTGATGGTTGGAATCTCGGGGTGCAAAGTCGTGTCGGATCGCCAATGAGTCGGCCCCGGGCCATGCAAACTTCACCATATTCTGACTCCTCTGAGCTTGCTATTCGAGGCGCAAAAAAAGGTGAAAAACATCTGCCAATCTCCTCCTTAACATTAGCCCCCGACTTAATCCTGCTGTATCCTTCTAATCGAGCATCCGATGGATGAACTATTGATTTGCGCTACCTTCACATGATGCACACTATCATCGTGAACCTTGGCGAGGCCAAAAAAAATGCCAGATGGTGCATCCTCCGATGCAGGCAAGTGGGCTCAAACCTCACCCCCAAAAAATCTTCAACTAGTCATAACTTGCTATCCAGAGCTCCTATTGGAAATCCAAGAAGACATGCATGCTCCATAGTTCAAGCTCTACACATGCAATGACTAACATCAGCATGTGCCACCTGTCCCCAGCTGCCCTATCCATAGGGGATCTGCAACACCTTCTATCTTTGAACTTCAGTATCTTGCACACCGGGGCTCCGTTTGATGCGCCATCTGGATCGGCTTCTAGAGCACACTGAACACTACATTTTAGAGCACTGAGTTGGCACATTGGACACCTTCACCTTCTATCCCATTTGGGCTCATCTTGAAGCTTTTTTGGCCTGAAGAACCGCTTTAGACATACATTTCCGCTATCCTTTGGCTGCTCAGGACCTTGGTACCTGCCCTAGCCTTCTGCATTGCACCTGCTTGTAGCCCTCACTTGGCATAGACCACTTTCCATCTCGGACTAGCTTTGGCTTCACCAACAGGTTAAGCTTCATCCTTGGCCGACATAGAGTTGTTGGTTTTGTTCTCGCTATGCTAGCGTCCGCTCGCGGCGTACCTGCCAACACCATAGATATTATATGGTCCCTCTTGGATCAAACGGAAGAAGAAAAAAAAAGTCCAAACATTGGAGCTTCATAAAACCCTTCCAACATATGTGGCTATAAAACCCATAATGCGTGTGTATTTTGCAGACTGCACACAATATAACACTAAAGCTTAGTCCCAATACCACGCAACCATGTTAAATCCATTCAATTTGAACTTCATGTTAAGCATATAGCACCTGTAATCTGTGTAAAACATGAAAACTTGTCCTGAATCAAGAGGAAGCATCCAAACCCTCTTGGTGATTGGTAAGAAAATTTTTCTTTTGGCATGCATACAAGAGAAACTACTTTCTTTCATTGGCGGTCTCAAAATCCATAACACGAACAGTAATAAGTAAAATACCACCAAAAACCTATAGCATGCATACCCTTCAAAGAAGTTAGCAAGCATTTTTTTAAAAATTTTATTGCCTTCCCCCCTTGGTCGGCATACCGTCTTCCCTCCCTCTAGATTTGGTATATTCATGTGCTTGTTTGTATCCCATTCTGCATCATCAAATTTGATACATGCAAGCTCAACCACATCCTCTATATCTATTTATTCTAAAGTATTAGCCACAAAGTCCTGTACCTGATCTTCTTAAAAAATGCATGTGCCAATCATCCCTTTGTAAGACCTACACCCCTCTGAAGAGGAATTCTCATCATTAGGTGTATCCCCACAAGTTGAACCATTTGTATATAAGCCACATAGAAAAGCATCAATGATGCCATTCTCATCATATTTGTAGCTTCCTCACGTAAATTCTCTTCCTCCACAATACATTTAGGCTCTTGCTCGTGCTCACTCATATCTATGTTATCGTGTGCAGTCTCTACGATAGCCTCTACAATTATCTTTCCGCTGACTCAATGACTCTTCACATACATGTATATAGTTCACATGTGTGGTATCCCTTTGTGAATTGACCATAGAGAAACTGGAATTTTCATTGATAGATTCATGTGGGTTGTTAACATCATAGCCATAAGCTTTAGGTAATCTTAAAAATTTGCACTAATTTCAAATTTTGGCCCATCAATTTATGCAATATCTCCCAAAGCATCTTGCTCTACTGCTAATTTTGCATAAGGCATGCATCATTTTGAAGAAGATAAACCCTAATTTACACCCTCACATGCTCATATGTAAGAATGAAGAAAGATGAGACTGTATATGATACATTCATAGAGAAACCATGAAAAAATTGTAGGTTTTCATTCATAGGCAAGTAGTCCCCCTTACTTCCTCACATGGCCAAATGGTCGATGTCTCAATATTTGTGTATTTTTTCTCAAACTTGGTTGTTTTTAAAATACCTTATTGGTCCAAAAAGGATCCTTTACTAGTAAAAAAGGCCAAACAAGCTCAAAAAAATTAAATGTTCATGTTGAATATCATTTTTTCACTTGTTATTATCTCTGGACATATTTATGAAGGTTGTGGATACTAGTTACTATTTTTCGCACTTTTTGGTCGCATCAATATTTGTAGGCGAGATGAGTGTGCCATTATGAAAAAAATTGGTATAGATACTTCTTAAACCAGTTAGGTATGCTTTATAAAGTGATAAAAGACACAATGGAGCCATGCCTAGGACCATGAATCCTTGATAAGGTGAGTACACGATAGCATTGACAGTAGTTGCTTGCACATATATCATGCCATGTACATTGTTCCTTATATTTTCCTGCATTGAAAATTATAAAAAGTGAGATGAGTTATTATACTTCTCTATTGGAAGACCTAGAGAACGGAATCTTCAACTATTTAATATTTTCTCACACATAACCATCATAAAGTTTGTTTGCAAGAAAACTTTCAGAAATCACATCAAAATTGGTTGGAAGGACAAAAATAGCAGAAAGAGGGATTTTCAAACACAAAATTGTACATACCTTGATGTTTTATGATCCAAATTCAAAGAAGGTTGACATTAGCCTCTACAGAGCATACACAACCAGTTGGCCAAGTTTCATGCCAAAATGCTTGCAAACATGGATCCTGATCCATATAACTTTTTAGGCTTTTGGACTGAGATTTGAGCAGTAGGTAGCTGAGAACAATTGGAACAACTTTTTCAAAAGGCACATTAGCAAAAAGCTGAAAAAATTTGGTTAAAAGTACCAAACATCAGAAACCAGTCAAAAACTACAAAGCAAACACAAAATTCCACTTTTGATTGGCAAAAAGTGATACAAATCCAAAATATTTTTAAGAATAGCTTCAAATAGCAAGGACTAGAAGTCGACCAAGTTTCATGTCAAATTCAAGTCAAACATGGATCACGATCAATGTACCTCATCAACCATTTTGATAGAGCTTTGATCAGTAGGTAGTTGGGTCATAGATAAATACTTTTTCCTATAGACTCATTGCCAAAAAAGTTGACAAAATTCGTTGAAAGAGAAAAAAACAGAAGACTGTCAAAACCTACCACAACAGACATACGATTTCACTTTTGATTGATCAAAACTAATTCAAATTCAAAAAGGTTTTGGGAGCATACTAAAGACATCATATTCTATTGGCACGCGAAGTTTCAAGTCCAGAAGTGATGGAACATGGATCATGATCCATGTACCTCATTTGATTTTTTGGACAAAAACTATACCAGCCTGTAGTAGCAGAGACCATTGTGAACAAAACTTCCCAAAGGAGGCTTGCCAAAAAAGTTCAAAATCCTCATCAAAAGGGCCAAAAATACTTCAAAGTAAAAAACAGCTAAAACAGACCTATTGTTTTATCTTTGGCTAACCAAAACTTGTTCAAATCCAAAAAGATTTTGGGGATAGCCGAGAAATACCTTCATCTATAAGTGGTTCAAATTTGGGGCCAAAAGATCCCCAAACATGGATTGTGATCCATTTACCTTTCCCAAATTTTTGAGTTACAACCTAGCCAATTTGATCTATATGCTATTTCTAGCCTAGTCCCAAAGGTTTATCTCATTTGGACATCAAATCCTATTTCCAAATCCCAAAATTATCCAAGTACTGTGAGAAAGTTTAAGAATTTTACCTAATGTACAACCTAGAGGTCTAATCCCAGAAAGTTTGATACCATAGCATTTAGTAATCATGTTGATCCTAATGGTACCAAGAAAAGTAAATTTGGGCTCCAAACATGGATCACAATCCATGTACCCATGGTGATAGCTATACCTAAAATTTTCCTAGAGTGTAGTGCATATATATCTCCAAGTCCAATTTTGAAAAAAAATCAACAAAGTTGGATCAAAATGCACCAAAATAGAAGATAGACATAAAACCATAGAACAGACCCGGTAGACATAGAGTAAGAAGCTCGCGAGAGATCAAGACCAAATGTGGTGGAACATGGATTGTGATCCATGTATCCCAAACTCAAAAATTGGTGAGAATTGATACAAATCCTATATATGACCTCGTCTAGCTACTGTCAAAATTTGAAGTCAAAATTTGATAGAGGAACATGGATCGCGATCCATAAACCTCTTCACAGTGGGGGTTTCTGACTTGATGAGCTTATAGATATCACGAGGGATTCACTAATAGTAATAGGGGGGCGCCACCTGCATGAAACAAAATTGCCTTTTTAACCCCTACATACGGGACCCTCCTATTTAAAATCTATCCATTTGGCCTTAGAAAACCCCCCTATGTACACTCATGTAATACCATACGGTAACCCTTAGTGAATCCCCCGTGATAGATATAATTTTCAAATCTCAAGTTTAAGCTAAAAAATACACTCTAGAGTCCAAGATACAAGCAAAAGATCATGTGTCTTGATCCTAACACTGTTTGGAGTATAGTTTCAAGTAGAGTTCACAAAAATTCTTGTAAATTTGATAAACAACTCCAAATTGAGCTAGATATAGCTAGGAAGAAAGCTTCCAAGTTTCCTAATTCCAAACTTTTAGTGTACCCAAAACTAGTTTCCAGAGACTAAAGGATCACAAAGTCCTGACTTTGGAGAGATTTAACCAGGACAAAAAGGGATAAATTAAGCCAAGGTGGGCTTGTCAAAGAGTATATTGAGAGTATAGAGTGAGACTTTACCATGACAAAACATCCACCGCTAGGGTTTTCTACTCACCTAGAGGAGAGGCATCCATTGATCAACAAACCCAACGTGAGATTCATCAAAACCAATGAATCCATGAGAGTTCTAATGGATCACACTTATGAGGTCTTGTTTAGGATTAGAAATGAGGATCAACATACCTTCTACAAGTGTGTAGAACCCAATGTGGGAGAGTTGATACACCTTAAGAACCTCTATGCATTCACATATACATATGCCCAAGGAATGCAAGTTTTGATGGTAGATAAAAACGGATGAGAGTAAAAACTTGTTTGTCTAATTGACTTAGAAAGGTATACATGTACAAGTGTACTCCAATATCTACTTACTTTAAGACAAAAATGATAACAGAGCACATATAAGAGAGGATCCCACCAGGATTTTCTTCAAGACGGAGAGACGGAGAGAGAGAGAGAGAGAGAGAGAGAGAGAGAGAGAGAGAGAGAGAGAGAGAGAGAGAGAGAGAGAGATCTTTGTAAGAGACCCCAAATTGGTTAGATTGATGACAAAACCACAATGAATCAGACCATCTCAAGTGGCCAAATGTGTCAAGACCATGTATAATGGGTCAAGGGATCTATATGCTCATGTCTCACTATTCAAGCAAGTTTTGAGAGCTAAATAGATTGAGGATTTCCAAACACAATACAATAGATTTGGGATGACATTGGATGGAACATCCTTGACGTGGTTCCAAACACTTAACGGGGATGATTTTTGAACCAGAACAACTCTTACAAAAATTTGCAGAGGAGTTCTCCAAAAGGGGATCAAGCACAACACGGTGTCATAGATCTATGCTTTCAAACAAAAAGAGAATGAGAAGCTAAAGGAATGTTAACTTCACTTCAAACAATATCTTAAGAAATGCTCAACATGAAAGTTATCGCATGAGGAAATATTGTCGATTATGTTTATAGAGGGCTTTAATTAAAAATGAAACTCTCAAAAAAGATCTAGAGAAAGTCACTAGACAAGCTTTATATCTACTTGACAATTGTAAGGCTTATGGAGAGGTTACAAAAGATGCAAATAAAGCTACTAGTGGTGCCTCTTTTGTGATGAGAAAATCTACAACAAAGCAAAATTTTCAAACTCCTACCGTGTTGAGCATTGATCTAACGGTCAAAGAAGTGGTGAGGAGAATAAACCAATGCTACAAACAAAACTTGAATGTACGACTGCCTCAAATGAGGAGATGTTAGACTTGTGGAGGGGATCATCCCACCCCATGGTGTAACACTCAACCAAGACCACAACGTATGCTAGGGCATCAACCACCTCTTTTGAATATGGCAAAGTAGTAGTCAAATATACTCAATCACCGTATGTGCCACAACCCATGAGAAATCATTATTCCATGGACGAGAGCACCTTGATGTTCATAGCCAATCAAGAGTATGGTTCAAAGGTCATTCTTCCCATGCATGAAAAACCATTAGTTACACCATCAGCTACACCCCAAGAAGGACCATGCTACGAGTGTGGAGGAAATCATTGGCCAAGAAATTTTCCTCACCAGGTAAAGAATGTAAAGGTTGGATATTTCCTAGAATGTGCTCTTACACACCTGATGCTTGATTTTCCAAAACATCCAGACAACAAGGGGAAAACAACAATGAACATTGTAGAAGTGATATCTTCTTCAAGTAGATCTTATATAGACCCCACGGTTCCTATGAATGTGGTGACTAGAGCTCAAGCTCAAGAAACTACCAAAAACAAACTTGACAAATGGAAATTGAGAGCTTATCAGTGAGTAGGGGAAGAAAATTGTGGAAATCTAAACGAGACAAGATGAAAGCAAAAGGGCTCAAAGAGAAAACCACCTTAGAAATTGAGCTGCAACAAACCAAAGAGAAGTTCAAACAAGAAAAGGAAAACAGGGAACAAATAGAGAAAGAAAAATAATTCAAAATTTCATCAGGTGGTTCAATCTTGGTGGAAAAAGTAATGGAGCCATTAAATGCCATTTTATAAGCATACAAGGTAAGACTAAAGAACAATGAGACACTGGAAGAGAGAGGATTGACATATCCGCTTCCTGAATTTGAAACATGAAGGATGAAAAAGTGCAAATGGCTCAGAGACACTATTCCAACTCTAATGGAGCCAGAGAATCAAACATCCCTAAAAAAGAAGTGTTGATTCACAAAAGGGACGGGGAAATTGAGCACAAAAAAGATGAAACAAGCGATCAAATGAAACCCAACAAGAAACACTTTTGTACACAAGGGTAGTGGCCAATACCAGTAGTGATGCAAGATCACAATTTGTGGCACCTATCCCAAAGGTAGAGGATCCATGGCCAAATGAATTATGGAAAGCTATAAAGAGTGAAACATCCAAGTATGCACCTATCACTGAGATGAACATGGAACACGAGTTCTACCTAGGGGATATACAATCTCTATACGTAGGTGATGGGCATATAGCGTTGGAAACAGGGTTGTAGGGAAATGCACACAGCTTGGAGAAGACAAAGTAAGATCAAGGCACACAATAAACAGTGTATTATTTAGCGTTCAATGGAAAGATAAGATAGCCCTAGAGTGATGGATGTATATACAATGCACAAGGGAAAAAACCTCCTAGTGAGGGGAAAAAATACCCCGGCGTAACAAATCCCCCTTGGAGTGATGTGGTAGATGATACTTGGCACATATAGGGAAGTGCCATGCCTTGTGAGGACATTATCAATCCACATGGGAGTAAGCCCAAAGCTTTATGAAAAGCTTCAAACTTCTCACAAGACAATGCCTTTGTGAAAAGATCTGAGAAGTACATCACCCTCACGCTTTACGTACAATGTGCTTTCTTGGACCGTTACAAAAGCCTTGTTTGAACAAATGAGTATCAAATGTTTCATACCAAGCACAAGGAGATTGATTCAACCCATAAAAATCTTTCTTACATATGCACACTTTATCCTCTTATCCTTTCTTGACAAAACCGTGAGGCTGTGTTGCATAAACTTCCTCAAATATGTCACCATTCAAGAAAGCAGTAACAATGTCTAACTGATGTACATCCCAACCAAAATGAGCTTCCATTGCACATAGAAAACACACAATAGTCTTACAACAAGTGGGAGCAAAAGTCTCTTCATAATCTAAGCCTTTTTTATGTGCATAACCGTTTGCAACAAGTCGAGACTTATAGTGATTAATCTCTCTATTCACCTTGCATTTCAACTTGTAAACCCACTTTGTACCAATGGCCTTTTTTCCAGGAGGCAAATCACATAACGTTTAGGTCTCATTTACTATAAGTGCATCATATTCAGACTGCATGGCAGCTATCTAATGTTTTGAATTTTGTGCTTCATCAAAAGACAGAGGTTCCTCAACATCACCTAAACGAGTACGACTAGACAAAGGTGCATCCAATTTGCTGTCACACAAAGTATGCACCAGCCATTTTGGCATACCTCTAGTCTGCTCATTCTCCACCCTTTCCACATCAAGTAGATCATGTACATCTGCATCAATATTAGGCTGATCTTTAACATTTTCAGAAACCCCATAGGCTATACATTTTCCTCATACACATCAATGCCATCACCAATAGGTTGTGTGAAAGGGAAAATATAATAAAACTGGATGTTTGTATTGGAAGGACCACGTTAGGGTTATCATCATAGCATGGCTCCAGTGACTAGCACATAAGTGTCAATCCAAATTGATGAGCTACCCAACTTAGGGCATGGAAACACTTACACAATTATTGAGCTAGTCAGGGCAACATGCGCGGTGACTCTACAAGGTGAGCTTCTCAGCCTATGGAGGAGCTAAGCCACAATGATTGGCAATCTGCACATCCACTTGTTTTCACCTCAAATTAACCCAATCACACACACAATTGATTGTAATGCTGCACACATCCCCTAATCCCATCATGAATCACACGAATCACAAGAGCACACACATAGATTTATTGAGCATCCACACTCCAATCAAACCTACATGCACACACAAAAAATAGAGGGAAATCACACAAGATTAGAGCAAGATTAACCACTAATTAGCTAAGATCTATCTAATCAAAGCATCATAGACAATCATGAGATAGTATGAAAGAGGCATAGTGAAAGAGAATTATAGCCACACACCTCATGAGCTCTCACTAAGAGTGGTCTCAACAAATGAGGCTAAGAACCCTAATTCCATTTACACATTGCCTTATATACATAGGGTTAAAATGTGCATTGTCCGGGCACCCAAGGCCTTTAGTGCTCCACAACTCACTATCTCTACAACCTAGCACACTAGCTAACATATTCTTTATGGCTTGGAAATCTCATTTATCCTGTAACACATTACAATTATTACAATGGCTTGAAATAAATAAAAAAATTACAATACATGGTCATTTTGGAAAAATGTATAACTTCAATCTTCATTGCTTATTTGTGTTTGTCCTTGATGTGCATTTGCATGGATTGGGTATTTAGTAGCTCCTTTTAACTGACGTTGGCTCAATTAACATTCCCCCCTTTTGATTTTAGTGCTTGTCCTTGGGCAATATTGAAAAATATATGTGGAGGTTAGAAGGTTGTTGATTGGTTGTCGATGGGCGGATTGTCTTCATTTTTTGATGAATCTATTGATAGGATTCATTTTGCTATAGCATCTTGAATATTCAAGTTTATCTTTGGTGTGATAGATGATGTCACATTGTCCATTGTAGCAACATAATGGCAAGGTTTGCTCTTCATTTATTATGATTATGTACAAGAGAAGTAGAATGGTGAGGTTCTAAATTAGGGCCTAATATTTGGATGACCAAAGGGAAAAAACCCAGTGGAAAAAAAGTTCCTTTGGGATACGTGCATTATTGGGTTACTTATCATCATGGGAAATATTAATAAATTACTAAAGAGACTATTTGTTGATAAATATGGAAATACAAAGGTAGGATAGAAATATGGGAAGTTGGTTTTCCTATTAGATTCCACTCAACATGCATAGGTTGAAGTAAAAAAGAGTGTCTAATACATATGTCCAATGATGGGACATCATATATGTATAACAAAAATGCATGGAAAACAAGATGTTGTGCAATACATATTTTTGAGGGGTTCTCCACAAAAAATAACATATATCTATAAAAGCATATCTCGTGGATTTACAAGCTGGCACCCCTTTAGGAAGGGGTTTTTCTGTTGAGAATATGTGCTCTCATCTTAGTGTGCACTGTGTGTGAGTGTTGGACATACTTCATTCCACCACGATTAGGTTAATAGAATTTGACTCTTATGCTCATCTCTTCTAGAATGTGTGACGACTTAGATATGCTCAACTCTTCCAGCTTGAGTGTAAGCCTAATACCTACAACTCTTTGCACTTAGGACTTGAAGCTTTGGGACTAATACTTTGCTCATTTCACGTATCACCATCTCAACTTTGACTATGCCGGAGAGGTTTTTTTCACGCTGATGACTTGAATTTCCACATTCTTGTGCTTACCACAAACATTTCTTTTAGTAAAAGTAAGCTTGAATCCTCATAGAGTGCGTTAGGAAGAGAATGGGGTCTAGGAGGGCCTCTTTATCTGGAAGTTTAATGAAGTTAAAGATCTACTATTAAGAAAGAAATCAAAGGAGAGCTTTTGAATTCAAACAAGCAAAACGGCTAGTTTATTTGAATTCAAAATTTTCCCCAAAATGAAATTTAAAATCTAGCAGGCAAAACTATATCAAGCAACATACCTACGGAAAGAGCTCGGTGTGTGGATTATAAATGTATAATCTCCACCCAAATCGGAGATCATATGTAGGAGTTATGGAAGGCCAAAAATCATGAAGTTGCCCCCCCCCCCCCCCCCCCCCCCCCCCTGTCTCTCTTTTTTGGGGGAAAAGTGCATCCTTTGACCATTCTTACACCTCTCTTACACACCCACTATTCCTGCACACATGGCATGCACCTATTCGTCAAAATGTTAATCACCTCCATAATCTCATAGCAAATAAAGAGGCCCTCCTAGACCTCATCCTCTTCCTAATGGGAGTATTGAAGGACCAAGTTGGTATGGAAGGTTTCTTTTGTTATACCTATTTAATCAGCTTTGAATCTGCATCTATTCTCCAATTAAGTATGTCGTAAGGAGCCTTTGATGTTGATGTAGGCCTTTGTTGACTATCGACATCTAACTTTTGACTCGAAGTATTGGAAGACTTAAGAATCCAAATCTCTCTATTACCTTTGTAGCTTCCTTGATGACTTTGTTTGGCATGAGGTCTTGTCGAGTTCTTGAGATTTTCATGCAACTTTGTTGTAGTTGCAGTTGGTTTTTGGTTGGCTGGTAGCCAATTCTTTGTATAGCCTATGTAGAAACTTTTTCCAAGAAGAAAATTCTTTGAAATCCATTTTTGTCTCGTATCTTCTTGAGGGTTATGACATACTTGAGTAACATTTTGTGTTGTCCATTTGTATTGTCTCTTCTTAGGTATCTTGGGATATTGTTGAGGTTAATACCTTGTTGGCCTTCTTGTCAGGGAGGGTCGCAACTACATTAAAAATTCCATGATGTTCGGTTTTGGTACCCATATCCATATGTTACTATGTAGTACTCTTGTTCTTGGATATTGTACTATGATGCTATATCCATCCCATGCGTTTGTCTTTCTGAGCTAATCTTCCATCTTCAATCCACACTAGATCAGTAATTTTTACTAGACTACTCAAAACAAACACTTGAATGACTTTTTTGGGCTTTAATGAGTACTTGGGTTGATATAACTTTTCTTTTTTGGGTGGCTACCCAGAGGTTTTGTTTGGGTCAACAAATGACTGCGAGTGTCTAAAGCTAGAATTCCTTGAAGGAGATGATCCATGAGGTTTTTTTGATATAAATCCCTATGCTATCACAACTTTATTGCTACTCAGTGGTAGGTCCAATTTAGCTTTAAGTTTGTATGTAATATGTGGTGGTAATTCTTATGACTCAGAGTTTCTAAAGCTTGAATTTCTTGAAGGAGATGATCCATGAGGGTTTTTTGATATAAAGGCATATGCTATCACATCTTTAGTGCTCGTCAATGGTAGGTCCACTTTAGCTTTACCTTTGTATGTAATATGTGGTGGTAATTCTCGTGAAATTTGCCCCACATCATTGTTTTGGCCTTCTCTCCCTTGAGCAATCTCTTCTGCTTAAATATCTTGTGCAATGGCACCAAGCTTGTGGATCCACTCACGCCATTTGTATCGTGCACAAAGAGAGAGAGAGAGAGAGAGAGAGAGAGAGAGAGAGAGAGAGAGAGAGAGAGAGAGAGAGAGAGAGAGAGAGAGAGAGAGATGTTGTATGTTGTGGATGGAGTGTTTTCTATGACGGGATGTGTGCGTAGGTGTGTTTAAGTGGAGATCTGTTGTAAGAATTGGTCAATTGTCAAGGTTTTTTTAGAAGATTGGGATGAAATGTTACACGTGCTATAGAGAGGCTTATTAGGAGTGTCATGGGTGTGTGTGTGTGTGTGTGTGTGTGTGTGTGTTCCCCCCTTCCAATGTCAATTCTCATTATCATCAAGGCTTGCAGATTCTTGTAAGAGCATGGCATGATTTCATTGGTGGATTTGAAAGGAAGTTCAAGTTATGATGAAAATAATGCATGTGGCTATAAGTGGCAAAGTGCACTCATAGTTTAAATGTTTAATTCTCTTTTTGCACGTGTTTTATCTACTTAGATAGTTCTTTGCACACTCAATCTTTGTGTTTTCTCTCACACAACAATAGTTTCCACCATCACTTGGCTCAAAGTTGTCCTTTCTTGGATTGTTGATGATTCACATCGGAGTTGGCTCACGCTTATTTTCCTTGCCGACTATGATGATATCCCCTTTTATCAACAATTAGTTGCAAAAACCTCGAGGAGATCATTATTGCAGTGATGGCACATGTATCGTGCCCAAAGTAGATGGGAGAAAGATTTTCATTACCCATGAGTATGTTGCTTGATACTTTCCATTGCATAGACAAGAAGTGAGAGTTGGGAGAAATGAGAGCCTTCATTGTAGAGGAGTACTTTGTGAAAGAGCAAGTGGGGGGATACTGTGTCTTTAAAGGCAAAATAGGTGATATCAGATTCTGATGTGAGTGGCTATTGCAATACATATGGATGCATCTCAAAGGTCATAGGATGGCCAAGGAGTATTTTTGGCATTGGTGACAAGAGCAAAGACAGAGAAATATATGACATAGGTCATGATCATCCATCACAATATCTAAGAGTTTACAAAGGATTATGAAGGCCCTTATGTGAAAAAGAAGACTTCTTAGCATGGACACTATTATTGCTTACCAATGAGATCAATGTAGATGAAGGTGGAAGTTCGGTAACATTTCTTTTCTTTTGTTTTTTGCAAAACTCACAACTGTGAGTAGATTATATCAATATAGAAAACATTGAAGTCCATTGAAAAAGAATTTGTTCAAGCTCAACCCAAAGGAAAAGGTGAGAAAAAGGTGGACATACCCAATGAAGACTTCACTAGACGCCTTCCAGCAACTCTAATCCGTACTCAAATTGTCAAATACTATTTTTTAGCAACATCTAGAAGGCTTGGAACTGTCAAGTTTTTGATAGTGACCTCTCGGTGGCTAGCTTCTCAAAGATTGTACAAGGAAGTAAAGAGATAATGTATGCAATAGGTAAAAGGCAAAAATCGGATGATTGAATTAGGGCATCTCTCGCCATCCGGACAAGCCTTGTTATGTAAAGGACCTGGCTCTTCGTGATTGTTCTTCTAGCTAGCCTCAATGTGAGGCTCTAATGTAACCATCTGTCCTTCAAGGCTCGGCATGAGCTTGAGGTCGATTGTATTATTCTCGATGGCATTTCTAATACATTCACTCACAATTGTGAGTTTTGCAAAAAAAAAGACCATGGGACACGCCATTGTAATAAATTGAAAGTAATAAGAAGGCAAATAAGCCAATTGAAAGTGTGAAATTTTAATTTTTGAAACCATCAATTAAGAAAATAAATCTAATCACACTTACCAAGAGCCTTCTCACTCTCAGTGTATAAACAATTGCATTACTAATATAAAAGTCTACCCATTCTTTTAGCAAAGTAAACAATGCAGGAAAAGAGGTGGCATAGGAGCAAAAGGAGAAGCCTATAGAGTCATGGGTAGTGCTCACTTCAACCTTGTTGTTGTGACAACAACGGTACCGAGCATTGCTATCACTGTCAATGCTAAGTTGATGTGGGCAATAGTTGCTTTTGTTAAGTACAAGCAATGCAAATCGTGTACAATAGGTATGAGAGCTTCCTTGGATCATCATTACATCGGCTGAAAGGGGAGCCACCCCATGTCAAGTGAATAGCCCACCCTTTCACCCAAGAGAGTCAGTCATAACGGCGCCAACGGCTTAAATCCACTTATTAGAGATAATCTGTTTCCCGAGGGCAATGACTCCCTCCCTACTTTCTTGGACTATCTTTGTGAATTTGGTTGTTTCCAAAGTATTTGCGAATAATCAATTGTTCCTTGCCTTGCAAACATGATGAAAAAAGTAATATCTCATAATTTTTGTGACTATGAGTAGCTCTTGACTCTTGAACACATTTCCTCCTAAGAAAAGGTCATTCTTGAAGAATCCTACTTTCCATGTTTCTGGACCCATTTGAGATATTTCTTACCAGGTCACAAATCATTGGGCACTCCTTGATTAGGTGAGCGAGGTCTTCCCTAGCTAATTTTCATTGTGAGCATCCATCCAGACCAGTTTCCCTAGCAAATACCTTTACCTCAGTTGGCATGGCTCCCCAAAGAACCTTCCATACAAAAACCTTCATTCTATGAGTCCATGGAGGGTGCCAAATATTGTTAATAATTTTTTCCCATCTTGACTCCGACCACTTCTTTCCCCATTTCTTATTAAGCGGTGAGACCAATCCTTCAAATGCATAAGTGTACAATACACTTCCTTAGTTTGAGGTTTAAGGAAGTGTCTGTTCTTAGGCCACTGCCAAGCTTTCCATTTGAATTTGGATTTGCAATCCAATTACAAACCTTGTCAATCCATTCTAGAGCTCTACTAATCATTGAATTTTCTGTCCCATTCAGATTATACTAGAGAGCTAGCTGGTCTGTTCCTTTCCAATTACACCATTTGTAATCCCAGAGTTTCCCAAGATGTTTAATACCTTTGCTATTAATTTTGCTAGCAACTTCTCTACAAAAAGGGGTCAGTAGGTTGCTTCTCGTCTTGGAGAGCCAAGGGGACCAGTGAATTATAGAATTATGAAAGTACCTAAACAACTCTCCCCATTCCAAGGACTCCATGGCCCTATTGCATTTTCGAGCGAGTTCACCTGTCGTTCCCCAAGTTTAAGAACATCCGATCGAGGGGCAAGCATCTTGTCGTGCACTTCAAGACCTTTCCACATATCGCCTTCCTAGTGTATCTTAGAGTTATCCATCATATCCTTAGCCATAATATTCCATACTTGGTCTTGTTTTGCTAGTGCAACTAGAAGCTTGGCACATAGGGCTTTTGCATGAGAGTTATCATTAAGAATCCGAAGATCACCTTGCTACACCGGTCTAGAAATGGTCTCCCATTTAGCCCACTTCCAAAGCACCGAGCCTTTATTGTTTTTCTTCCATAGAAATCTCTTTCCAATTGCACCTGGCCAACTTAAGCAACAATCCATTGAAGGCTAGATAAGGGATCAGGAAGGAATTGACAACCTAAATTCTACTCAAAAAGGGGAGCAGTACATACTCCCACCTATTTCTTGTGCCACTCACGGCTTTGAGTTGGTCTCTTTCTCCCTCTCTTCAGGTTTTTTCACTTCTTCTTATACTAATCTGGTTCACTTCTTCTCGGTTTTTTCCTTGTGATTTTCTGTTGTTTTTGGGTTTTCCATTGTTTGCTCGTCCAGTTTCTTTCGCTCTTGAGATGCGTGAATTCTTTTCAGCAGTGTATTTTTTTTCTTTTCTGTCTATTTTAATGACTCCTCTTTTATTTTTATTATTTTTTGTGAATTTTTTTAAATTTTTATTAGTTTTTGATATTTTTATTTTAAAAAATTATTATTATTTTTTAAAATTTTTTCATTTTTTGGTAAATATTTTTATTTTTTAAAGATTTTTTTGAGTGTTTTTTGAATTTTATGATTTTTATTATTTATTTGATGAATATTTGATTTTTTAATGAGGTTTTGTGAGGTGTTCGATTTTTTGTGAATTTTCTAAAAAACAATGTGAGTTTTTAGTGAGCTTTCTATTTTTTGTGAACTTTTAAGATTATTATTTGTTTTTTGTTTTAGTTTTGTTTTTTTCCTACATAGATTTTTGGCTTTTTATGCTTTTATCTTTTTTCTATTGTTTATGTTCTAATTTCTTGTGATTTTTTTGTTTTTTTAATTAGACTTTTTGAATTATGTATTTTTACATTTTTATCTATTTTTGTGGGTTTCATTACAGAAACTAAAAAGAATAAATGTAAAAATTTAATAAACTAAGCTTACCAGCTTACTTGTTGTGGTGGGGCTGCGGGCGACGAAGGAGCAACGACGCGCCGCGCCAGCAAAACAGAGGGAGAGAGAGTGTGCTTGGCGCACAGGACGGTTTGTCAGTGCCGACAGCGATAGAGGGGCGCGCAGAGGGGGGGGGGGGGGGGAGAGGGGGGAGAGAGAGAGAGAGAGAGAGAGAGAGAGAGAGAGAGAGAGAGAGAGAGAGAGAGAGAGAGAGAGAGAGAGAGAGAGAGAGAGAGGGTGTGTGTGTGTGTTGGTCGCCACATGGCAAGGAGAGAGAGAGAGAGTGTACGGCAACGAGGAAAAAGAAGAAGAAGGAGAAGAAGAGTATTTTCACGTCGTAGGAAACAATCTTAAGAGACCTTAAAGATCTATCCGACGAGGAGAGTTGAGAGAGAGTTAAGAGAGGGGGGTCCACTCCCTTGGTGGCTTCTAGTGTCAACAGAGGAGAGAGAGGAAAAGACACGAGAGCAAGTGGGAGAGCTTTCATGCGCCGAAAGGCAGGGCTCGGAAAAAGATACGTTCGCTGTATCCAAAGCCGAAGCTCGAAATTTGACTGCCGAGTCTGCACAGCGTCCAAATTTATCGAAATGCACGCTCAAGTTCGAAATCAAACGTCACCACTTACGTGGAAGCAGATCTTTCCATTTTTAAATTTTTCAAATGCTCGAAATGTCAAATTTAGTTCGAAAATTAGCCAAAAACATTTAAAATCACGCAAAAATCCCAAAAATTAGTAAAAAATTCACCAAAAAAATTTAGAAACCTCAAAAATCATCGGCAATCACAATCAAACACTTTTGACTCCCATAAGCACACCAAAAATAGTAGTTTTTGTCGAAAATATCAATTACAACAAAATCAACAACCGGGCCCCCGAAAATAGCAAAACGCTCAAAACTTGACCAAAGAGGGCACAAATGCGCTCAAAATGATGCCGTAGATACGCATAGAAAACAGCTCGTCAAGATCGCACGATATCAATTTTTTATGGAATTAAGCAAAAACTAATGCAAAAATTGTCAAAAAATTACCAAAATTATCTTTAAAATATCTTTAAAAAAAAAAAAGTCTTCACACATAGGGCATTAGTGTAGCGAAATCAAACCACAATAATCACATCAATTCAATTTCCAAATAATTTCATCAATAAAATCCAAACTAGGCACTTGAAATTGATAAAACTAGGTCAAAAAATTGACGCATTTAAAGTGTGTAAATCCCATTTTTGAGCTAAAAAACATAGCAATTAACCACTACACAGATCAAATATGCAATGAAACATTAATTAATCATGCACATTAAGCACTTTTTAGGCACATTCACATACTAATGACAGTTTTTATCAGTTTTTAGGTGCACACACAAAAGGGTTAATCTTGTCGAAATTGCAATTTGAATTCACAAATTTGTAGTTGGACATGATCACAACACAAATCAATCCTCACAATTGAAAAATCATTAAGCACACATTGAATTTTTAGGTGCACAAACAAGGGCAAAATAGTGCATACACACCTAAAATTGGGCATACACACACTCAATTAGAATGCACACACAATTGATTTTAGTGCATACACATTTGCAATTGACCATTCAAGCATGCAATTAGATCAATTATGCACACAATTATCAATGTACATTCACCAATTATCAATTAAACTTGTCAATTTCATACGCCTCCAAATTTGAAAAATTTTGGCATTACAACGGCATGAAAATGAACATTTCAAAAATTTCCAAAGCATAACATAGAAATTACATGGTGTTGTAATTAACATAGCATTGACATGGTGTTAATTAGCATAACATAACATAGCATAGCATAGCATTGACATGGTGTTAACTAACATAGCATATCATAGCATCATCATGGCATCTCTACTCATCTTTACACATGTTTAGATTCTAGGGAGGTTGAGAATATCACCTTGTTTACCTTTCCAATGAAGATTGGTTGAAAGGTTGAAACCTGCAATACTTAGTAGAAAATTAGTTTGTAAGTCAGCAAAAATTAGTGAAATTAGCAAGGGGTTAGTGTGAAATTAGAGTGTGTAGGCACACAATTGGCAAGATATGGTGACAAATTAGGGAAAAATGAACACATTGCTTCATGCACACACATCCAAAATCCAACCATAAACACACAAGTGAAACTAGTGAAGAAATTAGTGATGAAACACATCCATTTATGCCATAATTACACTAGTGTAGGCCATCATCCTCGGCAACGGCGTCAAATGTTGGGGGTACCATCGTAGCATAGCTCCAATGAACAACAAAATTATCAATATCGAGAAATGAGCTATCCGGCTTGGTCATGGAAACAATCACACGATTAGTGAGCTAATCATGGAAACACGAATGGTGACTCTATGAGGTGAGCTTCTCGGCCTATGGAGGAGCTAAGCCACAATGATTGGCAATCTCTACATCCACTTCCCTTCACCTCAAATCAACCCAATAACACACACTAAAAATATGCAAGATGCACACAACACTAATCATATAATGGAACACACTAATCACAAGCACATACACATAGATCTATTGAGCACCACACTCCAATCAAACCTACATGTACAAACAAGTAAAAGAGGGCAATCACACAAGATTAGAGAGGGATTAACCACTAATTAGTTATGAACTAGCTAATCAAAGCATCATTAGCAATCACAAGAAGTATGAGAGAGGCATAGTTACGATCTAGCTAGTCAAAGCATCATTAGAAATCCCACAAGATTAGAGAGGGATTAACCACTAATTAGTTACGATCCAACTAATCAAAGCATCATTAGCAATCATAAGAAGTATGAGAGAAGCATTGATTAGTGTTAATCAAGTCACGTGAGCAAGGAGAAGCTTAAGGACTCCATAGCCACACACCTCATCAGCTCTTACCAAAGAGTGGCTCTCAACAAATGAGCTCGAGAACCCTAATGTATTTTACACACTGCCTTATATATCTAGGGTAAAATATGCAATGTCCGGGCGCCCAAGGCCTTTAGGGCTCCACCACTTACTAAATTTGTAACCTACATGCACTAGTTGACCTGTTCTTTACAGCTTGGAACTCCCATTGAGCCCGTAACACATTAAAAATATTACAATGGCTTGAAATAAATCAAGATTTTCCAATACATGACCATTTTGAGAAAATGTGAAAAATGTATAATCCAATCTTTACTGCTTCTTCATGTTGATCTTTGATGTGCATCCGTAAGGCTCGCTTCTGTTAACTGACGTTGGCTCTGCTGCATTCTTTTATATCATCGAGGGTGCTCAAAGGGGCAGCACATATCTCGTCACTAGGATCTTCCAAAATCTATTCCAGGCCACCTTTTCTCTTTAATTTCACTTTGTTCATAAAACCCTGCAAGGGGCTGTCATCACCGACATCTTGCGCAGTCATTCCATTTTTAGTCATAAAACCTTCCTCTTGAGCACTCCTACCTTCCTCTTGCACACTCCTAAATGTTTCCTTTGAGATGCTTGTTTGATTATCTATAGGGGGCTTGGGTTTGGGATGAGTAATCATGATAAAATCTTCATCATCATCATCTGTTTCTTTACCATCTGCAACAACCTCGTGCGTTGTTGCATCCTGTGGCATTACATCTGCTCTTTCATGATGTCTATCCAGCTCCTCAGATTCATCATTACAAAGCTTCTCTTCTATCCTTTGATTGACAGGTGTCTTGTCAGGTTTGCATCCTGCATCATTGATACATGTGTATTCCATTCACCTGTTAATTTTCAACGATATCATTATGATTGCTTATATGCATAGTGTGACAAGTAGCATTCCATGTATGGTAGGAATCTATATCCTATAGACATTCATATTGTCTATGCTAACTATGCTAAGTAGTATACAAAGTGTGCTAACCACCATGATCAATATGCTAACTAGCATACAAAATATGCTAACAAGGAAGTGTGAATATAGTGTGTATGCTAACTAGCAGAGAATGTATGCTAATTAGCATACATAAAATGCTAATTAAAAAAATTATGTGTATGCTAATGGTATTCTTATTATTGATGGTTCGTTAATTAGCATACATGGTATGATAATTAGCGTACATAGTTGTATGCTAATTAGCATACCACGTATGCTAGCATAAATGGTATGCTAACTAGAAGATAAGTTATGCTAATTAACATAACATCTCTGCTAATTAGCATACCATCTTTGCTGGTTAGCATACTGTGCATGCTAACTAAAATACACATTACGATAACTAGCAAAGAGGTGTGCTAACTAGCATACACATTATGCTAGCTAGCTCAAAATGTATGCTAACTAGCATAGAGGTATGCTAACAAGCATACACATTATGCTAGCTAGCAAAGAAGATATGCTAACTAAACTTTGAATGCTTGTTAGCATGTACCAAATGCTAGCTAGCATACAAGGTATGCTAGTTAGCATATTGAGTATGCTAATTCTCATATCTTGTTTTCTAGTTATCATACATACATGCTAACCATCATACACAATGTTCTAGTTAGCATACCTTGCGGAGTGTGCTAACTCGCTAATTAGCATACCTTGCAGAGTGTGCTAACTAGCTAACAAGGTATGCTAATTAGAATACTTTTTATGCTAATTAGAACATTGTGTATGATGGCTAGCATGCAAGTATGATAACTAAAAAAAAGGTATGCTTATGCATGCTAATTAGCATGCCTTTTTTCTAATTAGCATATTAAATATGCTAATTAGCATACCCTGTATGTTAGTTAGCTCACACATTGTGCTAGCTAATAGTGTGCTAACTAGAAAACAGAGTATGCTAATTAGCATACTTTTTAAGCTAGTTAGAACATTGTGTATGATGGCTAGCATGCAAGTATGCTAACTAGAAGAAAAGGTATGATAATTTAGCATACCTTTTCTTCTAGTTAGCATACTTGAATGCTAGCCATCATACACAATGTTCTTGCATGCTATTCTAGTTAACATACTTGCATGTTAGCCATCATACACAATGTTCTAACTAGCTTAAAAAGTATGATAATTAGCATATTAAATATGCTAATTAGCGTACCCTGTTTGCTAATTAGCACATTGTGCACTAATTAAAATTTTTATCTGCTGATTAGCATACTTTGGTTCTAATTGGAAACTCTCTATGCTAGTTAGCATGCATAGTTTGTTAACCAGCATAGTAGGTATGTTTATTAGCATACACAGTATGCTAACTAGCATACAAAAATGCCAACTAGTATTCACAATATGTTAGGTAGGATAACTAGCTATGCTAAATACCATACGTAGTATGCTTACCATCATGACAATGTATGCTAGCTATATCTCATAGTATGCTAACTAGCATAACTAGGTTTTCCAACTACCATACACAATATTCTAGCCACCGTACCCATTTTATGCTAGCTGGCATACACACGGCTAGTGTAGGAAGCAAGGCTGGATAATTGTTCCTTAAAATTATCTTACCAGAACTCTATGTGATTGGAGGTCCTTGCGCTGTGACCTTGCCACACCATTCAGCTAGTATCCTTTGCTGGCAAGTGGCAGCTCTACATTCGATCCCGAGGGAGCATGCAACAACAAAGCAGATGAGGTGATAGGTATGCTCACATGCCATTTTGACCACTGCACTGATTTCGTGTACTTCTAGTGACAGACCACAGTCAGTACATTCATTACTTGTTGTCCCATCATGTACCCCTCCTATACACTCTATAAAAGTGTCCATAGCTATCTTGCATAGGTCAATGGGGATGAAGGAGCCTTGTATCATCCTACTTATCTACATGAGCAGCTGCAATTGATTATCACAGGCATGCACTTTTGCTTTGTGCACCTCCACATTAATCTACAAACCAATAAAAATAGAAGCATAGTAAGTACATTGGATAGTTGTGCACATATTCAAAATATAAGGTTCAATCACAAAAACCATCGGTACTTACACGAAGATAGGTTATGTCAATATTAGCAGAAGTGGGGGTCCGACACCAATCTTGATTAGGGACCCTATGCTTTTATGGCAACGGTGATAGCGATGGCAATATATATTGTTTGCACAAAGAATTAAACCCCAAAAAGGAGGCGAGTCTGCCCTGTCCCCCCTGTTCTTCATCACATTGATGAAATAAATTAAAAAGTGGTAAAGTCTGGATACTATTAGGATCTCGAAAACGGGCTCGAGCAAGATAACACCAAAGCATCATTTTCATCTGCTGCTGCCTTCCACTACTCATACATTAGCAACCTCTCCTTTCCTAGGAAGCCATGCAATAGTCTAATAGAGGCACCAGGGTATGATGCTTGATCTTTTCAATGCAATGGTTTCCATCTATCTCTACCACTGTTTCCCTAATCCCCAGCGAGGTTCTTCTAATAAATAGATAGCATAGTTATGTAAGTTCTAATGCCTAGTACTCTAGGATGATGCCGCTAAGATTCATAAAATTATATTTAATATTGAATGTGATGAGGTTAAGTTAAATTGCTTAACCGAGGGAAATAAATAACTAGAAGCAACACAATTCTTTAAATAAAGACCACAAAAGGAAGGTGGGATAGTTGCAACACAGATTACAGGGAGACACAAAAATTCACCTATTTCCTCTCTGTCTTCACCGCAGTGCAGTCTTTTAATAGTATTAATCTAGTTTGGATGTGTTGCCGCATTCAGGCTCTAACTATCAATCGGGTAGTAGTATATACAAAAAGAAAATCAACAAGCGAGCACTCGACATCAACCTTGCAACCTACAAGATCACACCACGCCGCAACCTATAGAGAGCTTGAGAAGGCCATGAAGGGCTGGCTTATGCGTAGAGGCATCATAGGCTCTAGAGGCTTCGGCAAAGTGCCACCTTGATTGATAAAACTTCACGGCCAAGAAGTTCTGCCATCATATTAATGATAGGGGTGAGCTTAGAGATTTCAGGGCAAAGCAGGAAACTTTAGGGAAGATCAAGAATCCCAACCTTGTCTCGTTGTTGGGTTACTACAAGACAGCAAATGATAGGTTGCTCATCTATGAATATATGAAAAACGGCGGCTTAAACAGGTGGCTTCATGACAACAATAGGAAGCTAGATCATCCCAATAAGCAGGACGTTGTGGCAATGGGGCTTAGTCGGGAGAGTCAGAAAAGGATCGCTATGGGCATAGCAAAAGGTTTATTATTCAACCATAATTATTGTTGCCCCTACATCGAGACCTCAAGACAACGAGTGTGCTGCTTGACGAGGCGCTAGAGGCTCACGTCGCCGACCTGAGGATGGTGCGGTTAGTAAGTGCATGTGACATGTATCTTATTGTGTTGTGCTGTGAGCGCAGGGGACACCTAGATATGTGCCGGTACTACCAGACTCCCAAATGCACAAACAAAGGCAATGTGCACAGCTTCAGGGTGGTTGGTGTTTTCAAAGCTAATGACAAAAAGGCAACCAACATGGTCATCGTCGGGAGCGACCGACAAACTATTGAATGATAGCTCTCGTAACCCCTCATATACTATATGACCTCCAGCTCGCCTAACCCTGATAAGCTCAACTTCGATAAGCCTAACTTGGATAATCACGATAAGCTTGACTCAGATAAGCTAGACGGCTTGGCTTGCCCCTAACCAACATCACCAACAAGAAAAGAAGGCACGACAAGGTTTAAGGTTGCGTTCTGCTTGCAGGACTTGTGGTTGTCGTGAAAGGAATAGTGGATGATGGGATTCACAAGGGTGGAAAGAAAATAAAACGAATCCTTCATCTACTCAAGCTACTTCAAATTTACTTAAAGAACCCGCATCTTCATCTACTAAAGATACTTTAAAATGAAGCACCTGCATCTTCACCCATGACTTCATCCACTAAAGGTACTTCGCTCAAAGTAACAGCACCTTTCATCCACTAAAACTAGTTCACTTAAAGTGTTTATTCTAGACTCAAAGAATGTACAGTTGAAATCGCGTGCAGGCTTCTTATCTTTGGTTATATCAACAGAAACTGCAGAGAAAAGACACTTACTTGAAGAATTAGCTGCAGCTCGTGGGAGAGAGCACCTAATAATGGAGGAATTCCGTGGGATTTCTTTCACGCACTAAAATTCAAGTCGACTAAAGACCAATTCATCCCCTCCTGCAAACCACCTAACCTATAGGCTAGATGATCTTTCTTGAAAGATGGAGAAACCTAGTAGAGTAATTCCAGTCTTGCCCTGAGCATTCCACTTTCACAAGAACTAGTATGTTAGCTTCGCAGAGTGGGTTCAATGATTGATCATCATATTGTTGACAGAAACCGACGATCAATGTTAAAAAGTACCCCATCCAGATTCGGTTCATCCAGTCGCTATTTTCTTTTAATGGAGAAGGCAGAACAAGTGCAGTACGATAGGGAGTGGATTTGTAATCTTGGAGAAGGGAAGGGCTTGATTGCATGCTTGACAAGGCTTTTGCACAAAAACTTCTCTGGTGCTCTCTCCTCCATTGCGGCACCCTTTCTTTCATGGCTTAACCTTTCAAACAACAACCTTTCAGGCAGCCTCCCGATGGGTATCGACCAATGCAGGACCCTTGAACATCTTAACATTTCCTTTAATCAAGGAACTAGCAAAATACCTCTTAAGCCTTCTTATTATCTACCTTGAACCTCACAAATGCCATAGATGGTAGTTGCTCAGAACTAACTATGTTAGATCTCTCTAAAAATTTTCTAACAGGCCCAATTCCCACATCCCTCAGCTCCTGCCAAAGCTTGCACCATGTCAACATCTCCTTGAACTCCTTCATTGGAAATGTTCCCACCATCTTCAACCAGCTAGTAAGCCTAGTGGTGATTTTCGTCTCCAAAAACAATCTCACAGGCACAATAGTACCCTATTTTGGGGATTCTTTACACCAGCTTACGAAACTGGATCTTTTGGCAACAAGAATTACAAGATAATCCCAATTACTGGCTCTACATAAGCTTGTATTAAGCTTCAACAAGTTCACGGGGCCTCTTCCTACATCCCTCCCCAGCTCCAGTAGGTGAAAGGTACTTGACCTCAATGCAAATGCTTTCACAGGAAGTATTCCTGGCAAGATTCGTGGTCCTTTGCTCTGCAAATTTCTATTAGCAGACAATGATTTGTCTGGAGTGGTGCCCTTGGATAGCTGCAATAGCCTTGCGGCAATAAATACCAATTGCAATTTTATGACTTGTGTCTTCCCGACACCGCTACTAGCTATGACTAACATGAGAGAGATGGTTATGTAAGGCAACTTTATTGAACAAGAAATCCCCATTGACATCCACGGTGCAACAAGGCAATTATGGCTACTGGTGCTCAACCTCAACCTTATCAGCGGCACCATCCCGCCCACCCTCTCAAAGTGCAACAGCCTAAAGTAGCTAAATTTTTCAAATTCAAACAATCGTCTCACAAGTTACATTCTGCCAGAGCTGGGGCTTATGCCACGAATCAATTTTTTGCATCTCAACAACAATTCATTGTCGAGCACAATATTGCCTACACTTGGGAACTCCAGGTATCTATTGTGGGTTGATCTCAGTGGCAACAAGCTAGATGGTGCAGGTGAGGTGGTTATACGACATCAAAATCTTTTTGTGGTAAGGAAAATATTTCATTATACTTTCTTTGGATTGAAGGGAGCTTTGAACTAAAATAAACATTGGACGAACTCTTTCTGCTTGGATGGGAGAGAACTACCCTAGGCTAGGAAGCTACCTCACCTTAAATTGAAGGGAGCTAAGCTATTTAGTATCATTTGGACTGAACAAAGCTAGCAAGAAATCCTACCTGTGGGAGCTACTTTTCTTTGGACTAAAGGAAGCTCCTAATGTCTTGTCATGTTACTTCAGACTGAAGGGAGCTCTTTCATTGATGTCTTATTATGTTAATATGGACTGAAGGGAGCTCTTTCACTGATGTTGTCTTATCATGTTAATTTGGACTGAAGGGAGCTCTTTCATTGATACCTTAAATGCTAATTTGGATGAAAGGGAGCTGCTCTCTTCTCTCTTGTTAGACTAAAAGAAACTTTTTATCCCATATCACATAAAGCATCCTGCCCTTCTTTTGTGGTCCTTGTCTCAAGAAGTTGTTGCTTGCAGATAATGAATTGTATGGGGAAGTGCCCTCGAATGGTTTAACCTTGTCACATTAGATATCATAATTTTGTGAATGGAAAAGCCACTGCCCGTCTTGCCTTACCTGCAAGAAGGAGTGGGCCAATCTCATTTCATTGAGGGAGAAGACCTGAAATCTGCTCACAGTGATAAGCCAACTATGGTTGCTAGTTATCACCTTTTCAACGACACAACACAATTATACCCACCTTGGCAAACTTCATCTTAGAGTAGCTTGCTCTCCTCACAAGCAACCCGCCTGCCCTCTCAGGCAGCATTCCTTTAGTGGTCTCATGCTAGTGAATCAATCACTTGCATATGGGCCCTTGTCCGGCACCATCCCGCCTACACTCTCAAACTGCAGCAGCCTAGAGTGGCTAATTGTTTCAAACAACCGTCTCACAAGTTACATTCCGCCAGAGCTGGGGCTTATGCCAAGAATCAATTTTGTGCACCTTAGCAACAATTCGTTATCAGGCACAATTCCATCCACACTTGGAAACTGTAGGTATCTTGTGTGGTTGGATCTTAGCAGTAATGAGCTAGAGGGCATCATGCGTCACGAACTGACCCACCAAGCAGGGAAGGTGATAAAAGCAACACATAGCATTGGTTTGCGATTTGGGTATTTTCAGTATCTGTACGGAGATCTATGCACAGAGTATGGCTTGGATTCAGTGCTTACCATGAAAGGAGTTCACCCCTTAAGGCCTAAGAAAATTTCCAAACTTCTAGAGCAGAGATGCAACCTTAGCATTTCTATGCAGACATTGCACCATACTACATACATAACCCTCCAGGATCTAGTGAAGGCAGCCTAACATTCTTTGATGTTGGCCAAAAAAAGCTTACAGGCACTATTCCAGAGATCTATGGTAGCCTAATCTACACCCAGGTGCTTTCAGTATTAATAACAACCTCACTGGCACCATCCCTTTCAGCCTAGGCAACCTGGTCCAATGCTTCAAGAAAACCTAGACCATAACCACCTTCAAGGCCCTATCCCCTCTGGGCTATCAAGACTAGAGATCATAAATCAACTTGATTTGTTAGACAAAAACCTATTCCGATTTTTGACTCTAGCAAGCTCTCTACCTTTCCAGCTTCCAGCTTCGCCAACAATCCTTATCTGTGTGGCACACCTCTCCCACCATGTTAGGCAGCGTCTCCTCCATCAAACAATTCCCATACCTCCATGGAAAGCTCATCCTTGAGCCACCATCGGTGATTCAGATCCAAGGTTACAATAGTTATTGTTCCTGTGGTTGCAGCGTTACTCCTTGTTGCAGGTCTTAACACTAGAATGGTAACAGGACTCTTTTATGTCCTTGGACACTTTTATGTCCTGTTAAGTGACCATTTTTCTTGAATTATTTTAAGAGTATGAAAATGAATTTCTAGGTGCTATATATCCACAAATTAGACTTATGAGATGAAAAAAACTTGGCATTTTTTTTGGAATATCAATCTCACCATTAACCTTACTCTTACACAACATTTTTGAACCTAAATTGTGTGAAAAAACAGGTCCTGTATTTGGATTTTTTTCAATTTTTGGCAACTATACCACTCTAAACTTCATGTTTGTGAGGTTTAGATGGCTAGAGGTTAGGCCTTCATAGTTCTCAACATGTTTTGATGCTTTTAGGGAGAGCTAAATGTTAAAATTGAAAGTTATGACCAATTTACAAGAATTGCATAATCTTGTTTTTTGACCAAAATTAGCACTTTTATGATTTTTTTGGTGGCTTTCTTGATATGCAAATTCAATTTTGATTGTGTAAGTGTAATGTATAATATAAAACTAATCTTCCTTGAGTTTTGGGGGACCTAATTTGCTATATAGCATAGTATATGATGATGGTTGAGTTTTTTGATTGCTGAAGAATACGATACATTTTAGATAGCAGCTATAACTTTCTCAATATTGCTAGTTTCTTAGGCCAATTGGGTGCATTTTGTAGGTAGTAGCCATATCTAATCATAGACTACAAACTTGGCTAGATATTGAGTAGTTTCTATGGGTTTCTAGAGGTCATAATGCTAAACCCAGTTTTTTCATGTTTGCTGTATTTAGCACTTTATCATTGCCCCCAAGGTTCCAATTGTAAGAGATCCATTATCCTTTTGACATGCTCCATGGATCCTTTTGAATCCAAAAGCCCAAGGGGAACTAAGAAAACATGTATATAGTATCTGTATTGAGCGTGACTATAGAAACTTTGATGATAGGTCCGCAGAATGGCAAAAATGCAACTTTTTTGTACCTATTTTTTTTGCCCAAAAAAACATTAGTGAGGTAAAAGCAACCATATGTTTTGGTTACCAACCCATTGAAGTTAACGGGTCATTTTATCTCATGTCCTATAAAAATCCCCACTCTTATTTATATGCAATCAACCGTAAGAAATTTCTATTTTGGGCAAAATGCATTGGTCCATCAACTTTGGAGGCTTGTAGTGACCAAGGGATGAGAAAAATTACAAGTTTCTCATTTTTTCCATATGTAGTAGTTATTGAACTATAAGCTCATGAAAGGATTTTTCAAAATGAGTGGATCTACTATGGTTTTGGAATTTTTTTCCAAAACCCTGAAAGGGCACTTTTATGTCCTGTTAGGTTACCGTTCTAGTGTTAAGTGTTCATTCCGTTGATTGAAACAGAGAAGCACATGAAAGAGATGATGCACGATAATTTCATGGACAAGCTACTGATCAGTTATACGTCCTCAAGCAACATATCCCACAAATCATATTTAGAAATCTAGAAAAGTCACTTAGCATCAATTGCTAAATTTGCTTATAATAGCTTCACTAAATTATCATGTTAGCCCATTGTCACTCAGTTTCAATACTTCAAGGGAGAAGCATTCTGCAAGAGAGGCCCACAAAAAAATTTGCCAATACCAGGATTAAGCATATGATCACACAAGTTGTAAGTAATAGGTGCAATCAGCCCGAATCGGCCAACATTGCAGTGACCGAAACTCACTATACCTTTCACACTAACATAAGGAACATGAACACAATAGCTACTATACTCTTGTTTTAGTGAATTTAACAAATTGATTATACCTTGTGCTACATGTAATCTACTCTCTCTAAATCCATCGTCCCCATCTTTGCCTTTTTTACTTTGATTGACTGTATACTAAATACCTTGCACACCTTGCTATAAAAAGAGAAAGGATTAAAAGCAATTTATATGAGAGATCTTAAGAATATGCTGCCACGTCCTTGCTAATTTTAATCGAATCTGACATTGTATTTTTTTGCTCAAATTTACAGGTAGTTCAGCTAATTTAACAGACTTTGAATGAATAGGGTCTTTAGCTAGAGGTAATTTATACACAACCGGGCTCTGAATCCAAATGAGCTTGCATGTTTTAAACATTGTTGGTTTTTAGTTCTTTCTTAACTTAAAAGAATAGAGAGTAGAGCATATATTAAGAATAATAGAAAACCACAGAGACCAAAATCAAGATTGATGTCGGATGCTATACTTGGGTGCCATCATCTGTGTTTAACACAGTGGTTCAGTTTTAAGAAAATCAAAATCCCATGTTTGAATTTGAAAGTCAAACTCGGTCGTAAAAGGTGTCAAAAAGTCCCATTCCTTAAATCTATCTAGTATATAGTCAAATCTATTTAATATATAGAAGTCTATGCCAATGAAACAACTAATGAGTACATTGAGAAAAAAGGACACAATATAGGTTTGATTTACATAAGAATCACGAATAAAGGGAAATTACATTAATTATTGGGGTGGGCAAGTATTAATCAATAATTTCTCAAAGTTTGAAAAGCTGCAAATCCCTAAAAAGCCAATGCATATTATAGTAATTTGTTACACAGCGAGGCCCAAGGATCTCATCTTTCAAAACCTCGTCCCATGTGTTTTTTAAAGAAATCCGCTTAATTACTTCGGCATTGGTTGCTTGGATGTTTCCTTTTTTCCCTATTTTGTTTCCTACTTTTATTGTTTTGGATTTGGGGGCTACAAAATTGTAATAACTTTTTTGTTTCTAACTAGCTCTTTCCCTTACCTTTTCAAGAGATTCTTCTCTCCATACTATGGGGAGTTTTATCTTCCTTTAAGACATATTGGCACACATTTCCCCAGACCTTATGAGTACTCACATGACATTGCTGCCCTTCAAATTTTGGAAAGGCTTCGCATATAACACTTCGTATTGTATTTTTACTAGCACTTTCATTCCACACACCCACATGTTAATGATGCCCACTTTTTTCGTGAGTCTCTGTACATATAATGATAGATTTACAGGTTAATCGCTCAGTGAGCTGGGAAATTATATTATCTACTACTGCTACCAAAGAATGATTTTTCCTTTCAGCGTGATTCAAGGTAATCAATAAAAAAAGGCGTACCGTATTTTTATTAAGAACTCTAATCATAAACACGTGGCTATAGGATCTATATTGGAATAGCTATAGGATCTAGCTAGAGTTTGAAGTGATAATGGGATAGTAGAAAGAAAGCACCAATGCTTTTTTTCGTACATTAAAGAGGTATAGCTATTGATTGCTTTACCTATATATATATATATATATATATATATATATGTATATATATATATATATATGTATATATGCATGTATACATAAGTGTATATATGTATATGTATATATATATATATATATATATATATATATATATAGTGTATTTTCTATATGTTTCTCATATTCCGTTTTTATAGCTACTAGGAAGGTATCAAATCCTAGTGGAACACTAGCTTGCATAATTTTCAAAGATGCACCTATTTTAATCCATTATTGAAAGGATTCTTACAAAACTTTGTCGAGAAAAAATGTCATGCTTTCATATAGCATGAGGTGTCCATTAGAATCAAATGAAAGTCTAGGCCAAGGGGCCACAAGTAGACTTTTTCTGCCAGAAAGATATTCTATTTTGATGATTTTTTACACATAGCTCCCATCAAAATTGGAAAAAGTATATAAAATAGGTGTTGTAGTCTATGATCTAAAATTTTGTCTCCTATTTATTTGTTTTCATTTGCCGGTTTTTAGGAGATATGATCAAAATGGTGGACCCCAGTCTGTCCACATCATGCAAGGACAAACCATTTCAAACTTTGCCAGCTCTTGTTCACATTAACTCCTCTCTTTCTTGAGTAGTCCTTGGGGATTCCATTCACCTATAAAAGGGGACTTATTCTTCCTTGAAAACCATTCAATTTGGGTGAGAGGATTAACACCTAATTGTACTTAGCCACAAACATAAACCTAAGCCCTACACTTTCTCCTTGAGAAAGACTAGCCAATCTTGTAATCATTCCTTGTAAGAGCAACTCTAATCAAAGAAGAACTTGGATTTGGTGCATTATCAAGGCTGGAAGTCTTCTCTCTTCTTTTCTCTCCATGGAATTGGTGAATAAATCCTAAAGAAATTATCAAATAAGGTGTGTTTTGCTTTGTGATTTTGTTGGTTTCTTGTTGTTTTGTTTTTCGTCTCTAGCCCAACCTATATCTCTATCTCCAAATATATTCCCTAACCTAGCTATTATCCACTTATAATTCTACACCCACCCTTACTCTATCTCTACTGCTACTTCTATCTTTATCCCTATCTTCATATCTCTTGTGCCCTAATTGTTTTTATTGATGTCATTCAAGCAAAAACACTCTGGCAAAGCTATGAGCAACCTTCTTTGGGAGCTATGGAAATACTCAAGGTAAGTAGTCATATCTTCACACGAATTCTCTCTACAAACTCTTGGTTTTTCTTGCTACAGGTACTTCTCTCCCCATAGTATCCTTATTGCCTACGAGAAAAAATAAAGCTTGAGAGGGTAAATTCTCTTCTTTTCACCTCTCTCACATCTACCTTTTGCACATTCTAAAAATATCCTAGATGAAGAATCCACTAATGTGAATTTATTTCTCTTTCACTCCGTGCTATCTTACAATTAACATATGGATTAGTTGTAAAATACACTTCCAGAAATATCTTACTCTTTAGACCAGAAAAGCTTAATAAAATAATTCGTTCATCATATCCCATCATACTACCCCTTCTAGACTATAACCTTTCTTTTTCTATAAGTGTAGTTATTTTTCTATGAACCAAGAGGATTTGTAGGCACAACTAATCCCAATCATTAGACAAAACATATATATCACAGTAACCACAAAATTACAATTCCAAAGAACAATTCATAGCGTGTTTGGTCGGTAAAGATTGAATGCTATTAACTCATTTATTAACCCTTTCATCCTACCCATGATAAGATACGACCAAATCCTTGATATTTTCATCTTTATGTTTTTTGAATTTCTCTTTTGTGCTCTTTCTTTGTGTGTGGAATAAGAGAGAGAGAGAGAGAGAGAGAGAGAGAGAGAGAGAGAGAGAGAGAGAGAGAGAGAGAGAGAGACTTCTTTCATTTCACTCCCTACAAAACTCTAGGCTTCATGGAATCTATGGCATAATTCCTTCATATAGTTTTTGGGTTCCCTCACAAATTCTCACAGCAACAGGCCGGTGCTTTCTTGGCAAGATAGTAAATTTCTTGACATAATTTTGGTGAGCTTGATGCAAATCTCCCAAGGTGAGAGTTTGTAGGTAACCATGGGTGACCATGTGGAGCAACATGGTATGCATTTTAACTTGGCAACAATGCAAATGTTTAAAGAATTTGCGAATGTTCATGTAACAACAACATGGCACTAAAAGAAGGGAGATTTCAACCTCAATTTCAAGAACCAAAGTCATACAAGCGGTTGTCAATAGAATGGATTGATTCAATGGCAAAGATGTAACCAAATACTTGCGCGAGTATGTGAAGGAGATGGAACTGCATCGCGTGTCAGAAGATGAGATGATTCAAAGTTTTGAGCTAGTTGTTGCTCTAGAAATGAGGGAACATGTAAGGGCAATTCAATATGGGCATGTGAGAAATTGGCTCGGGGGAGTCACTAAAAAATTATGTGACTATTACGTGAGTGCAGCAAAAGGGGTTATTTTTCTCACATTTTTACATACAGAAGGGGTTATTACATTTTATTTTCTCTCACATACAGAAGGGTACCTTAAAATGGGACTGGGAAAAAAATTTACAGATTAAATAGAAAAAGGGTGTATTTTATATCCCAAAAATTTACTAATAAGAAGTTTTAAAAATAGTCCTTGGAACACACGTGATATACATAGTTTGTACATAGTGACCCCCCCCCCCCCACCCGAGAAAATTGTGAAGAAATCAAGGTAGCTTTAAAAGGAGGATTTTCATGTAGGACTCTGAGAGAGTGACCAAAAGGACAGCTTTAGGATGGGTAGCCAAGCCAAGGAGGGACTTTCAAACACATCTACTTATCAAAGAAGAAGGGACAAGATAGTAGTAAACACTACAAGTCCTTCCTCCTCAACTTCTCACAAAATGGTACAGTTTGCTTTTTTGCTCGTAAGTTTGATGAGTCCATGCTAGATGAGTCTGTGAAAGGAATGTGCAACTTGAAGTTAAATCTTGAAAAGATTGAAGAAAAAGGACAACCATCAGGGCCACTTCCTAGGCAAAGACAATAGCCCAAAGAAGGGTTTGTCCATAGACGTATTTGGTGTGATAGTACACACCATGTAAGAAGGGATTGTGATAGTTTTAGTGATGCTTTGACAAAAAATGTTTTCTTGTATAGAGATGGTAAAATTCACTTAAGAGATCTACCCTTGAGAACTAATTGGGAAGGGGGGAATGGAAACCTTACTTGAAGATATGGAAACTAACCATGCCACCTCTTCAATTGAGGCAGTTACTTATGAAATCAAAATTGAACATCTTAGTGATAAGGAAATGAGTGATCATCATTGTAGAATTTAACCAAATTTCATGGACTTAGCTAGAAAAGGAAATCTTAAAAAAGAGTTTTTGCATAAAGCGGGTGACTACATAAGTCTAGAAACATGGTGGAGTGATCTAGTGGACTCAATGTCCATGCATGCCTACATTACAAACTGCCAGAACCATGAAACCATTGTAGAAGAAAGGAGTAGGCATGAAAATGGTGAAGATGAAGCTACAAGAAGCAAAGGGAGTAATGATGCAACACCTTCATGAGAACCACCAACACAAGAGGCTCCTTCATTAGAAGTGACCATGGAGGAGTCTACAACAAAGAAGAAGAAGGAGCCAACAAACTGTAAGACAAAATGACCAGCTTACAACTACAATCGGACATTGAGCTTGCTACAAACTTGAAGAAAGTGCTAGAAGAGAGAACTTTGGTTAGCAAGGTTGAGTTTACATTGAAGGAGGTGCTTGGCATAGGCAAGAATGGATTCCATGAAGAAAATTAGCGACATCATCAAGAGAAAGAGGCAAACACTTGGAGAGGCTATTCACCCACAAGCTGAAGACGAGGCTGTAAAAACAGAAGGAGTACATGTGAAAGCTAAAGAAGGTGATGAAGCTATGGTAGGATGTTACCAATCGTCTTGGTAACATCCTACCAATCTTCTGGGAATGTAATGACAAGATCATTGAGAGAATTACCATCAAAGTTCCTAATGGTGGGTATGAAGAAATTAAGGTATGTAAACTATATTTGCGATCATGGAAGGCTTACTCTTTGCATGATGACTCTTGGAATGCCTAAGCTCATTTCAATCAAATGTTCAGCAAATATTTGGATTGCCAAGTGCTGTTGCTACTTGTTTTTTTTTTTTTTTTTGTGGGAAGGGGGGGGGGGGGGGGGGGTTGTTCAAAGGTCGCAATGCATCGATAGTATACTACATGGGATAGGGATTTATCCCAAGTGGGGTCCCCCAAATGTTCTACTACGATCTCCACTTTATCTTCGTTGACACCCCCACATTCTTGGAGCTAGTGGAGGGTCCCCTCCATGCTTTGTGAAGAGCAAGGATGGCAGCCATTTTAGTTTGGAGAACATTGTATTGCTTGGGGTAGAGGTGATGATGGAGGAGTGGTTTGATGGTCACAATATTGCAGTAGCTCATGGAAACCTTGCCACTTTTGCTCGATGTCTCAAAGGTCTTTGGGGTCACCTGTTTGGAGGTGTTGGTTTTTAGTTTTTGATATTCTTTTAGTTATGTTGTTCTTCCTACTATACCATTTGTTATTCGTTCATGGAGTTATGTACATTGGGGTGACTGAATGCATAAGAGGGTGGCTCTGATGACTCAATTTTGTTTGAGATTTTTGGCTATGGAGATTATGCAACACGTGGTCTATTATAGGTGATGGGGTCTTGGGTGTCACCCTTTCTACAACAATATTTTTGTTTAGGACATTGCGTTTGATGTTTATTCTTTGGTTGTATATATGTCCTATCAAAAAATAGCCTCATACTTTATGGCAAGAGTATCATCATCTCATAACAAACAAAATCTTTGTTTGTTTTGATGCTCTTGGCCACTTGGGATAAGAACCAAGGTTCAAAACAACCAAGAGAACTCCTTACACCAACAATCATCGTTCCTCAAAAATCATTCTTAATATCTAGCTAAATTTCTACCATAACCCACAAAAGTAGCCCTTATTTCATGTACTAATCCCAGACACTCTAAACCTATATGATGTGTTAGTCTCTAAACATAACACATGACTCAAATGCTTTAATCATTAATAGACATGGGGGTACATGCCTCGCTAATGATATAAATACCAATGTTTATCAAATGACATTAGCTATTTTTAAGTATAAATAAAGAATGGACTTAAAAATTTCTCAAGAGCTAAAGGTTAGCAAGAAGGAGATAAGGGTCGGTGGCAGACACATAGGGTTAGTAGGAGGTATTAGAGTGTGCTTTACTAGAGCAAGCAATTTAAAACTCGTTGGGGGTTTTACCTTCGCTTTGGATCAAGGTGTATTTCTTGAGGCACACTTTTCTACCAAGTTGGAGAGGGCTACATTTGCCATTCAGGATCAAAAATATTTTGTGATGTTTGAGTTGCTATCTCACCACTCATCATCACGTTGGGGTGCGGCTACGTGCAGCTCCCAAGTTGGTGGTCTTTATTGAACAGGACTTTCTTTTGCTCAGTTTCATTCCAAGGCGTGTCAAAATTGCGATTATTTTCATAAATCATTTTGTTGGTCTGAGGTTGCTCAAAATTGTGCTTAGCTTGGGGAAAAAAGTAGCTACTTTTCAAGGAAGGATCTTTCTTTACCAAATGTAGGCATAGGGAGTGTACCCATAGTACCCTCATGCTATGGGTTCAGATGAAGGTATTTTGATGGTAATGGAGAGATCTTTCGTGGCACTATCATCCTCAATGGAGGGTGTTCATGGCCAACTCCAAGGCTGCACACTTGGACTCCTCTTCTCCATGCAATCATGAATTTGTGTGTTGTTGAGAGTAAGAAACATGTCAATGGTAGCTATGATAATCCAAGAGGCCAAGGTAAATTCCTAAAGCCATCCTCTTTGGCACTTGCACCATGGCAGAGGAGATTAGGCATAGGGCCAGTTTTGTGTAGCCAACACAATGATATGGATGGCTGTGTGATGAATGTAGAATTTTCTCGAAGATAGCCTTGTAAAGCCTAGAGGAATGTTGTGCTAAGTCAATAGCTCTATACTTTATGGGCACTTGATTGACGCCCCATGGTTTGTGGGAATGGGCAGAAATGGCACGCAATAGCAAAAATGAGATTTGTCATTCACATCCATGGCGAAAGGTTTCTATGTGAATACATTTTTGATAGACCAAATGGTGTAGGACCTTGTCATGAGAGGAGGTGTTTGGGATGCTTTCTATTTTACGTACACTATTCCATGGGTGCCGAAATTTTGCCCAAATGAGGAGTTTATGGACTACTACCCTATGTGGACTATGCTCAAAGTCCTCCGTATCTAGCCCCATGATCACTCTCAATCCATTTCTTCTTGCTAGGCGAGGTTGTATATACTAATGCTACAACGAACTAGATATGGCCTAGATGTCAAATTTTTCATTCTATGGAATATGAGCAGACCCATCCACAAATTTTTTTATTTCAACATGGGATGCTTTGGAGCCTATTGACAAGAGTCTGCATTCACCTCTTTCCCAAATGTATGCTACAAGCATCGTCCATTAAGCCAGATATTGCCCCAAAGCAATTGTTGTTTGCAAATTAATGGTAGAAACTACCTGGAGGCAGTTCTCTAGAGATAACAAGCCACCTCTGGTCTCTGATTCTTGCATGCTCGAGGAGAAGGTAAAGGGTCGAAGAAGTTGTACTAGGGGATACTAGCCATCCAACCTTTGAAATACAAAGGCAAAGAGTAAAGAGCAAGCTGGAAGTAAATTGGTAGGAGACTCAGATGGGAGACATACCCCTTGCTCTCGACAACATAATCAAAGACAATCAAGTTACAAAGTTTGATCTCATTATCCCACCTCATTGATACCCCTGGTTTTGTTCGCGGTACTTATCTAAAAAACAAAAAAGAGGAAGAAGTTCCCTATCAATATTTGAAGTCCTATGTTGCAAGGGTTACTGGTTCCTTGTAAAAGCCATATGGTGGTGGTTTTGTACTCCTTTAGTCCCCATGGCAAGTTCCTTTTTCATGGGCTAATTTGTAATTTTATCATTTTACCAATACGGATATCCCACATAACGTGGGAATTGTTAAAAAAAATCTTTAAAGATCATCTATTTTCAATATTGTATTTCTTCAAAAGTCAAAACTAAAGTATCCTATATTCAAGCTACATTTAAGTAGAACTGATTTAGGATTTCTCTTCTAAAAATCACCTTCATAATTTTTTAAAGAAAATGTATATACATTTCATGGTCTAAGTTAACCTTGCAACGTATACAAGGTGAGAGATGATAAGTTGGGTAAAATAATAGTATTAATAAGATTATCGATTGATATTTAAGAATAAATATGAGGTTTTAAAACACAGTGGCATGTCAGTGTATAATACATTTGAATAAAATGATTGAATTATTCATGTTTAAGACGTTTTACATATAACGTATCATGCAACCTATAATAATGGTCATCAATGCAAGAAACTCTTTTTAACTTATAAATAAGATGGCAGTGATGGAGGGAAAGTGATCAAGCAACCAACAAGCTCTTCTCCACGAAAAAAACTTTCTAGATTATTTGTGGGTTTTACTCATGGGTCAAAATCCCAAATGCTTGAAAAAAACCATGTTGTCATTCCCCATGGTATTCATCTTTAGCGTCATGTTGATCAAATGAAAAGGTGGAGTGTTGAGCATGCTACCCCTCGCAAGGTGGCCCTTGTAGAGCAAGAGCAAGCACAGCTTGTTGCATAAAATGTTGATGATGGAAATGTTGGAAGGAGGTAGATATTTGCTTATTGAATTGGGTAGGTTTGAGCTAGCAAGAAAGACAACACTATTGAAAATAGTGGCCATGGAATGGTGATGCTGCCTCATATCAAAACTTAAATGCTTAATAATTGCTAGCTTTTCTTCAATTGCACTGCCATGATAGGAATGCAACCATAGATCTAGAAGTTGTAAAAGTTGCACCTCTTATACTCATACATAGATGTTGACAATGGAGTTGCGAGAGTGGTAGAAGTTTCCAAGTCAAGCTAGCGAAATAGGCCTCTACTGAATCATAGTTATCTCTCTCTCTCTCTCTCTCTCTCTCTCACACACACACACACACACACACACACACACACACACACACACACACACACACACACACCCCTTTGCATCTTTGGTTAGACCAAGCCATACATTTCAATAACACTCTAGCCACTATAAACTACTATCGAGAAAGAGAGAGAGGTAACCTTGGGTGTTTCACTATTCATATAAGCTCTACAACCTAGATACGCACATAGTTTGTGATTTGGTGAGAGAGAGTGAGAGAGAGAGAGAGAGAGAGAGAGAGAGAGAGAGAGAGAGAGAGAGAGAGAGAGAGAGAGAGAGACTTTGCCCTAGAGGATAGGGATGATTGCTAAAGTATAAGGCTCTATGTTTTGCATTGGAGTGGGTTCAAGAGTTGAAGTGGGGAGGATGTCACCTTGAGTAGGTTTGAGAGTAGGAGCAAGGTAAGTTTGAGGGGATGATGGCACGAACAGAGGAGAAGAACTGGTTTAAGGATATCCCAACACTCCCTATATCAAAAGCGATGTACTTGTGGACCATATTCTAAAGTTGGAACCGGATCGCATGGCGTAAAATGCATACACATCATGATTTTCCACCTCCACCCTCGTTGCATATAGTGCTGAGGATTGCATGTAGTGGTAGTAAGTGGAGGGGTGGAGGGATAGAAATTGGTGAGATCCCTTTCAAAATCATCCCTCTCAAGTTTTAAGTATACCTCTTCTTGATTTGCACACAACAACCACTGCTTCTTCTTGACCTATGGGGCACGCAACCATCACCCCTCATGATTTGCGAGAAAACCAAACATGAACATTGATGTGGCTGATTATGGGTGCAAGGTGGTGAGAATGAAAATTGATGTGAATTATGTCTAATGGGTATGTAAGAGCTTTGATTAGTGACAAGAGTCTCCAACGTGGCAACATGCAAATGCTTCCATGTGGAGCTTGCCCCTATGACTTTAAATAGTAGTATTTAGATGTAGTCACTATTTCATACACATCAAAGTTAACGTTTCAATTAATATGTTAAACTGATCATTTAAGTTTAAAGTTAGATTTTTATATTTATTAAATTAGTTCCTATTTTTGTTTATAGTTGTGTTTTTAGTTTTGTTTTTTGCAATTCTAATATTATGTGAGAGGAATAATGCAAGAATGCAATAAAAAATTAAAAGTTTCTTTTTCTTATGAGACTTAACCAGTATCCAAAGTAACTTATGATCTCTTTTCCATGGATGAAAAGAAAGGCAACACAAATATTTTATTTTATTTCTCTTTTATTTTAGTTCTCTTTTTACTTAAGAAAAAAAAAAAAAGAACTAAAATAAAAGATATGTATTGGTGGTTCTCTACCCTAACTCTATATAGACTATAGTGGGTGTCCCTTTTGACAAGCATGCTACATGGGGCTTTGGATGTACAATTTTTTCTTTTAATTCCATTTCACTTGCATAATATGAGAATTACAACCAAAATAATTAAAACTCTATACTATATATAATGGAGCTTAAAATTGTCAAGGAAGGAAAGAGCCTCCAAATGTCACACTATGGTTTACTTCAAAGAAAACCTTAAGAAATATCTAATTTGTAAAGGATATGGAGGATAGTTTTCTTCAAGAATGATATTTTCTTTGGAGGGGTGATGGTAAAAAGTCAAGCGCTCTTGGCATGCATGCAAATTTTGAAAAAAAAAAAACTTTAAAGAAATTTGCAAGGCTAGGAACTGTAGGGTGTTCAAGAAAGCTCGCGTTACTGCAAGCTTCACCAAAATAGTAAGTCAAAGCAAGGAACTGATTGTCTATATAGGTAAAAGTGTAAGAAGATAGCCATAGCATAGGTTAACTCCGACAAGATCATGAATACAGAGAGAGCATCACCCTGCTAGGCCATGGAAACCTCACACAATGAAGTGTGGGAGCATCATTGGACACAATGAGTAAGAGTATTCAAGAGAATTCCTCTCCAATTCAAGTAGAGATTAGCCATGACAAGACTAACTCTAATCACTAATCAAGCAACTCCTACACGCATCAAGACCACCAAAGTATGACTTGCCAAGCTTATTCAAGTCACACTCATCGACACAAGCATCCATGACCAAATCACACATTAATTACATTGATGTTGGCCTCCCCAATCGTTGCATGCCAACCAAGGTACTCTAATCATATCACACAGGGAAGTGGCATTGAGAGCTCAAGGCTCTTAAACCTTCACACACTTAAGCACACAATTAGGCAGAAACTCTAATCACATGACTAAGACACTACACTAACAAAAGAATTAGAGAAGTCATCAACTAATTGAAATATTCATGGTAGAAGAGAGTTAAGATCAAAGGAACATCCAATTTCATTAAGGCCAAAATCTCATTCAATTTTGCTTGCTGCTGCTCTCGCACCTCGCTTGCCTTGCCCACCATTGCCAGCCTAGACCTACCCTCCCCCCACCCCCCCTTGCCTAGATGCCCCTTGCTTCCCTCCTCCTTCCCCCCGCCGCGCTGCCTCCTCTCCCCGCTGTCCCACTACCCCTGCCCGCTGCCTACTGCCCCCTCCCACCCTCTCCCACTACCCCTCCCGCACTACCCCTCCCACGTTGTTCCTTCGGACCTTATCGCACTGCCCCATTCCCTTCCCTTTCAATAGCCCCTATCGGTCAGCTCGCCCCTTTCCACCGTCTCGCCCCTGCAGCATTCAACAGACACAGATGGAGGATTCTACTCTGCCATAGAGGGACTCCACTGTAGTCCCCTTGCTCAACCCGCAGAACCCACCATCCGACTTTATCTCTCACTGAGAGAGAAAGTGAGCTTAGAGGTAGAGGTGGCACATCTTCAGGCCACCTCTTTTCTTTGCAAGATTCTCGTCACCAAACCCAGAAAAGGGAGAGTGCGCAATCTCCTTCAGGCCCGCTGCCTCCTTGCAAAGATATGCAAGATTCTTGTTGTTCAACTTCCCAAACGTGGCTACTATCAGATAGAGCTTGAGACTCTCGAGATGGCATCCAAGGTCATTGAAATGAGTCCCCTGGCCATCAGTGCAGTTCTAGAATACTTTTGACAGTGGCAGCATGGTTTCGACCCAGCTACCAACGTTCTTGTCAAGGAGGCAGACCACACCTGCCCATCTCACTCTGCTTCCCCGGCCTGAGGAGGGAGTACCTTCCGCTCCTTTCCAAGATAGGCTCAGCAGTTGGGACTGTCCTAGAGACACCTCGCACAGTAGCCTTCGTAGCTGCTAAGGCGGCCGGCATCCCCATAGTACATGTTCTGGTTCAAGACACCTACACTCTCTCGAAGGTCATCGTACTACCTCGGGTGAGTGATAGTTGGTTCTGATAGAGCATGGAGTATTTGGGCCTCTGAAATCAGTGTTTCATTTGTCAATAGATGGGCCATCTTGCGAAGGTCCACGGAGGAGACCCCGACCTACACAAGAGGCCCAGCCCAAGCCTTCAAGGGTTTGCCAGCAGCAGCAGTAGATAGAGTCACAGATGTATGCAGGTAGAGCCACCCTTTGAGCGTGGGGCTCCAGTGGAGGAGGGTTGGAAACAGGTTTGTGGTCGACATCGGCAAGGGCCATCATGCCAGCCAGGCACTCATCAGAGTGGTCCCAAGCTCCTTCCCCCTTTGTAGACTTTTGGTGCAAACTTCCATCTTTGACATTTGATATCGTTGGGATTTCTTTGCCTACAACTTTACACGGTTTCTCTTCGTCCCCTCACCAGACCTTGAGGCAGCTTGCTTCAAAGTTCATGTACCTTTACTTGCAGCTAGGGAGATAGAGGCCTTGGACTCAACCGTTGGCTTCTCTTCTCCCCTATGTGGTAGGGACCAATCTGAGTGGATTCTCGACTCAGTGTTGGAGTGGTTGTATACAGTGGCTACAGACACACGCCCTAGAATTCTCTCATCACATGGGAGACCTAGGGGTTACAGACTTGGTTCAGCCTCTGTGGCCTTTGGCCAAGTTCTCTGTGACACCTCCAGACTCATCAAGATGTAGACACATTGTGGTTCACTTCTTTGTTGACACGCAGAGCCCGCCATGTTATGTACATATACATGAGGACTCCTGGACAAATGAGGTTGCTCTACAAATGGCTCGTTTACTTGGGCTTGGGCTAGACACTCTTTGCAGTCACGCCTATCTCGGGGATGCTAGGATGTGGATTACTCCCCATCCAAGCCAGCCTCAAAGATAGAATGGTTAGCTGTTGCTGCAGCATTAGTTCTCTCTCGCTCCCCATGAGGATCATCTCATGGAACCTACATGGATTAGGTGGGGCCCAGTTTCAGCATCAGAGGGGTGCACTGAGTCAATAGTTTCAGTGATGCCTTGTGGGAGGAGAGATGGATCTTCTTATGCTACAGGAGCATCATCTCTGTGAGAGCCGCATTAGACGTTGTAGTCAAATTTTGTGTGGACAATATGAGACGTTTTGGTTAGCTGCATTTGGACCTGGTGGCATCCAGGTAGAGGTATGTATGACTATTGTGAAATCTTAGCAGCAGCAGGCCTTTGTGGACATAAGTATTATTGTGCCTAGCAGGGATCAGTGGATTACTATGTAGGTTCAAGGGTGCCTCTTGAGTTTCCTGAACATCTATGCGTCCAATGTGGCGAGTACATGTGCAAAGTTTTTGTTTCACATTGTAGAGTCTCTGCCCCGCAGGCAAAGCAATGGTGCATTGGGGGTGACTTCAACATGTTGGAGGACCCCTTTGACAGGACTGGAGGTAGCCACACTACAGTGCATGGAGTTGATTTGGCAGCTTTCTTGGGAGCGGTTATGTATGATAGCAGGTTTCAGATGCGTGGTAGCATTCTAGCTTTGTGAGGCTCTCAGACATCTTGTAGCCTTCTCTCACTTGGTGGACTGCAGAGTGGGAGGAGTGAATCTATCTCGGATAGATCCCTTCTACACTAGCGACCATTTTTGTGATTTGGATGGGATAATTTGCATTCTCTCTAGAACTTCTTTTTTGGACCATGCACTAGTGATTCTCACAGTGATAGATAGACATATGAGGATGATGAGCAGTGTAAGATCCTCCTCTTAGCCCTTACTCTTGCTGAAATATCTAATCCATCGACTTTTCGAATACGATCAAGTAAAGCACCCTAGCTACCCACGAGATGCTTTCGGTTTTAACCATGGGAACCTGAATATAATCAATGCAAAGCTATCCATGAGACACTTTTGGTTTTCACCATGGGAACATGGATATAACCAATGCATGGGATATTAGTTTTATCTCAAGAAAAAAAATTGCATAAGAAAACAAAGAAAGAATAAGGGTAAGGTAAAAAAGTAACTTGTTGAAAAATCCACTAGTTGAAAGTAGCTTGTTGAAGAAGCCACTTGTTGAAAATAGCTTGTTGAATTGAAAAATAGCCACTTGTTGAATTGAAAAGTAGCCACTTGTTGGAAAGTAGCTTCATCCATAAGCCACTTGTAGAAAAGTAGCTTCATGCATAAGCCACTTGTAGGAAAAGAAGCTTCTTGCATAAGTAGCTTGTTGGAGAAGCTTTGAAAAGGAAGACAACATATCAAGATATGCAAAAGTAACTTATCATCATAAGTTAAGGGACTTATCAAAATAAGCTTAAAAGGAGGCCTTCCCTACTCATTAAACACTTCGTTTCACTTTGCTACGCTTCACTTCACTTCATGTCTCTACACATTTTGAAATTGCAAGCTTGATAGTGAGCTATGAAAGCCATAGCTAATCCTCCTTCTTCATACACACCCTACACACACTTTTTTAATCAAGAGAAGCCATAACTATAATCCAAATTACCATTACCCTCTTCACCTTCTCTCTCTTAACCTACAAGATTTCCATAGCTTGAATTTTCTTAATCTCTTTCTATTCCCATAGCCAAATTGGTGGTTTTCAAGCAAAGGGAAGCGGAAAAGATCCGGCCACATCAATACACTTGCCCTTACTCTTCCAAAGCAAGAAGAAGACCCTACTATCTACACATTAAGGTTCCGAAACCTTAAGCCACTTGATTAATCCTCTCCACTGTATTAAAGGTACGTCTAAATCCCTTTCTAAAGAATAATTTGTTAATCATTCATGCATTATTACATGCATATTTTACGATACACTAGCAAGTCCACTCTTAGGAACTTCTCCATTTTTACACTACCATGAATAGAAGGGTTATACTCATGCATAAGCAGTCAAAGGAAGTTTTGATTAGCTACCCAAGTTGTAAGTTGGTGGGTTTCGAATGTTTTGTGTGTACCACGCATAGATCACACCAAAGCAAAAACTTATTATAGAAAGCATATGCATTGTTCATTTCAAGTTTGTATGCTTTCAAGTTTGTTTTGCAAATTCAAAGGGGGGAGTAAGGGAATAGCTTCACGGATGTCGTGACCGTGTTGCTTAAACATAAAACTCTCAACTCTTCCATGGAGATGACCCATGGATTACAAATGATAAAAAAGGGACCAAAATAGGATTCATTGAAGTCGGGGATAAGTTGAAACTTAAGTAGAGACAAAACCATAAACTTCCATGAGATTCTTTGTTTTATTAAGGTCTTGTTTGAATAGAAAATTAAAAGGAATTAGGAATTAAGGGTTTATAACTCAAGGAGCTTAATCTAAAAACTTAAACTATGATTAAAAACTTTACCGAGAAGAATGACATGGATAGCCTTAGCAGAACATAGCGATTTACGTGTGAACTTGTCTTCATTGTTTGGAAAAAGGCCGGCATAGGTGTTAACCTGTGGGATACAATGGGGGATGGTCCTTTTCGGCTAGGGTTGATAACCGTTGGTCTATGTTTGAGCTCAGGGTTCATTAATTTCCCTAGAAATGGGATTGAATGGGATTGTGTCCTGGCCGGGTGGATGTGACCCACAGATGCGTCTGGAAATCGGCCTAGTCCAGGTAGGCCTGATGCTGATGAGAAAAGGAGGAAGGAAAAAGGATCCATGGAGGGATCATGATAACGGAGGGGGGTGTGATTTAATGATGAAACTCTTCAAATTGTTTGGGAAAAAGGAACCATGGAGGGATCATGATAAGGGAGGGGGATGTGATTTAATTAAGGAACTCTTCAAATTGTTTTGGAAAAAGAAACTTTGGAAAGGCTAGGAACCTAAATGGGCTATTGCGCAATTGTTCTCATCATTCGGTCCTTTCCTCTTCTTCTTGGGATTATTGATTTAAAAGGAACCTAAAGTAGATTATTTTTGAAGCCTTTTCCACACAAGATAAAGAAAAATAAGAATTGGAATCTGTGTAAAGGTGTTGTCTTCTCACGTGGCGGAGGAGATAGGATACCCTAGTCCTGGGACGAGGATAGGGATATGCCTGGAGAAGTATATGTGACTGCTTGAAAAATAACTAGATAATCTTACTAATATTAAAGGAATTCCACACAAGATAAAGAAAAATAAGAATTGGAATCTGTGTAAAGGTGCCATCTTCTCATGTGGCGGAGGAGACAGGATACCCTAGTCCTGGGACGAGGATAGGGATATGACTGGAGAAGTATATGTGACTGCTTGAAAAATAACAAGATATCTTACTAATATTAAAGAAAAAAGCAAGTAAAAATATTCTATAAAGGAAAAGGTGGGAATGACCTGATAAATGCACATTTGCAAGGGTATGCAACAGTTTGTATGCTGCTTTTAAATGCTTAAAATGTACTCTTGGTTCGCCATGATTGGAATATTGTTTTCTAGTATCATAGTACTACCTTGTGAAGGTGCATTTCTCAAACGGTTCGGTGGGTGGGCGGATTCCGGAGGGTTAATTGTTGGCCGAAAAGTTAAACCCAATTTTATGTTGTGTTAGCAATTAATTCCAGAGCGGGGAAAAATGGATTCCGATTTACGGAGCGGGGAACAACTTGGGATCAAGGGATTCGTGTAGAATTTAATACACTCACCTTAGGGGAATGCATTGATGGCTGTGCTCGGTCCTAATTGGAAAAAAAGTGTCTATGACCTTGAACCAAGGGTGAATTAGAGAACTCCCACCAGTTGACCCTGGAAGGTTGAGTTCCAAGTTAGTCTGATGACTTCGATTGGTAAGTTTGATCAGTAAGCAAGGTTCTTCGGGGCTAAGGGATCCATATGAGATAAATTGAATGTTATCACCCCCTTGAGTTGGCATCGAAGAGCAGGTGGAGTCATGTCTTGGTGTCGGTCTCAAGCGGGAGGGATGTCGGAGATCACGGTGTATCCATGTGGAGATGGTACAGTCGGTGGTCCCCAGGCATGGCCCTCACAAGTGATATCAGAGCGTAGTTTCTGTCCTTGGATAGATAAAGGTTTTATAACTAACTCTTGTAGAAAAGGGTGAGGTAATGGAAAATAACTTCTCAAATTGCAGATGATGTGGACATCTCAAGAAGAGGAAGTACTCAAAATTTTCCAAAAGCAAATGGAAGAACTTGATGTCTAGAAAGTACTAAAGAAGTGCTAGCCTATATCAGTAATTATTTCCCCAAGATGTATAAAGTTTTTGGCATAATATAAAGATAAATAAAAAAAGCTTTGGACGAGAGAAAATAACAAAGAGTTTATCTTTTTGAAAGGTCTATATATATTTTTTTTAAAGAATTTAACTAGTCTTGTATACTTGAAAGGTTTTTCAACTTAATTGCTAAGAGAAAGGATATATTTTTTTGTCACGGCAAAATGCCACGTAGACTCACAAGGAGTCAGGCTGCTCGAGATTTACCATCAGTTAGTGCTTCAGATCATGCACCCCTTGATTCACAAGTGCCACCAACACCCCAAGCTACACTTGTGCCACGTTCCAACCAAATGTCACTTGCTGCAGCCCTTGTAGAGGATTCTATGTGTGACAAAGATCTCAAGGCCCTTCTCAAATCTGTGCAACCACATCCATTTACAGGAACGGGTGATGATGTGCCTACCCAACTAGAAGAGTGGATAATTCAGATGGATGACTACTTTGCTCTTGCTCGTTACAATTCAGTAGCTCAAGGAATAATGGGAAGATCCAAGAGCAAAAACATGGTGGAAGCTCAACTGTCAAACTCGCCAACTAGCAGAAGTGACTCAAAGTTGGGATGAGTTAAAGCATCATCTCAAGGAACGCTATCTTCCCCTAGACTATTCCACCACTAAGATGAATGAGTTTCTTTCATGCAAGCTGGGGAAGAGGTTGTCAAATTTTACTATGAGGAATTTGTCCGGCTTTTGCGATATGCTCCTCTCATGACAGGGGAACAGAATCTAAGTCGCTTCATCCTTGGACTTGGAGGGGATTTGGCTTCCGAAGTAGAGTCCCTCCAACCTGTTTCACTCGCAGACACTTTAATTCGGGCCAAGTCAAAACATAAGAGCCTTTTTAAGAGAAGCACCACAACTAATAGGAAGCGAGAATTTCCTTCTTACCACGGTCAGCCCTATCAAGCAAATAAAGTACCATTTATCCCAAAGCCAGCTGTCCAACCCCAACCGCCACCCCATCTTGTTCGTGTGAATGCCCTTCTTGTCACTCAAAGTGGAAGACAAATTCAATGCTACAAGTGCCTAGAGTTTGGTTATAAGAAGGCCTAATGCCCTAAGGGAAATGACTCCAATTATATGGTGCATCTTGCTAACCGTGTGAATCCACCCAATCAAGGGGGACAATTTAGAAACCTTCAAACCAGAGGGAGAAATTGAGCACAGGCAAGACCTAATCCTATGCCTCATCTTCATGGACAAAATCCAACCAACAACTGTCATAATAATCAATATCTAATTCTCCTAAATGATTTTCTCATATTAAACTGATCATTTAATGTGGGGAAGTGCTAGGGGAGAAAAAGCTAGAATATTGGTTAAGCTAGCAGACTGGCCACTGTAGGGATCCAAAGGAGGGAAAATAGGGATCCAAAAGGGGGCCATCTGCAAAAGATCCATGTGAAACAATGGGCTAAAAAGACCCTAAGTTTCAGCCCATTAAGACTTCCAAAATGCTAAGGTTCCAAAATTCAAAGGTTGTGTCCAAAGGTCAACCATAGGGGAATTGGATGCTTTGTGTGTGTCAAAAAAAAGTCTTTGCACATCCCTACATAGGAGGACGTGAGCCTTTCTTGTAGGGTATGAGAGAGAAAGCCACACACACACACACACACACACACACACACACACACACACACACACACACACACACACACACACACACACACACACACACACACACACACACACAAGCTCCCTTTTGCACAAAGGGAATCAGGGACACATGTCAACTCGCTAGGCCAGATGCCCACAAGGTGTACCCTATTCCTATTGGATGGCCTTGGAGGTGGACCAATGAGAATTAGGCTAGAGTAAATCTAGTTTAATTAATTTAAAAACACTTAATAAAAGAACCAATGAGAATTAAGTCTCCTAGATGACTATTGGACAGTCTCCCAAAGGTCCAATGAGCATTTAGCAGCCCAATGGCTTGCCTGACTCCTATTGGCCAGGAGGCAAAGGGGTCCAATGAGAGTTTAGTTGAATTATTAAATTACCTAAAGCTCTCACAAAAGGGGAAAGGGGGACACATGTCAGAAGGCTATCACTTATGCTGCTTACTTGTCATTGGCTTGACTTGGGGAGGTCCAATGACGGTAGAGCAAGAGCAAATAGCAAGAGGGCTCACCCAAGAGAGAGAGGGAGGGGGCTGATTTTTGCAAGGCATTATCACACACACACTCACACAATCTCATGTGTGAAGAAAGAGAAGACTATCTCTTCCCAAGCTTTAATGGAGAGCTCATCACCTACTCCAAGCTTGTGAGATAGAAGCCTACATCGACACACTCTTGGCATGTGGATGCAAATCCAACCAAGATCCAAGCTTCAATGCATGCTCATCTCCTCTACCATGCTAATTACTAAGCTAAGCTATGCTAATATGAGTGATTATGTGAGGAGATGTACATCTTTCTCGTAAGATACTCCTTCCTCTCAAATCTACTCTCATACCCTGCTAGCTCTCACCATCTTCGAAGGTGTGTGAGGTCTTGGGTCTGAGACCGGGGATAATTAATGTTGTGTTTGCTAAGTGTTTTGCTTAGTGCATGAAGCTTTCATCTTCATTGCACTAGCTAGTCTTGAAGGAACACAAAGAATTGTATTGTACAATGTCTCTCTTGATGGGAGAAACCATAATACAAAGCCTTTTGGAGGGGGGACCGGCCCAATGCAAATCCGGTCCTCAACTGTTGTCAATAGCTTAATTTATCTCTCTTTTTAAAGTATTGTTCATGCTATCTAACTAGGTGTTATGCTTTTTGTTGCTCTCTCCACCCAAGCACTCTTGTAATTCTCATTAGGAATCTATTCTAATGAAATTCCCACTATGTTCATGCTAATTTCCTCTACACACAAGTTTTTAGGCCATTAAATGTTACATTGGTATCAGAGCACAAGGTTTCTCTTTTCTTGCTCAAGAAGGGAGGTCCTCAAGCTAGCTATAAATGGTTGGTATTATTAATTGCCTGTGAGTAAGTAGAAAAGGAATTTTTCAGCCTTGCAGTGCACTTGCCTTCGTGCGGTTAACGGGGCATCACCGTCGAGAGATATGGTCTTAATAGTGGAGTCCTACTGGGCTTTCCTACGGCTTAACCACTATTGAGCTATTAGAAACTTGACAGGAGCCGGTGCTGTTTTGGTGTTGAAAGACCCTCTCTTCTATTCCTTGCAATTAATGGTATTCGAGCCGCGGGTACAGTAGCTTGAGTGCTTTCTCTAAAGGGGTAAAGAGGAGTAGCAACTAGGGCTTGAAGTGCCAAATTACACCTAAAAGTTGTTAGAATGGTTGACAATAGTAAAGAGAGTGAAATTAATGTTGATAGCTTTGATTTTGCTAATGAGCAAGCTACTAATGATGCTCCGATGCTTGTTAACTATCTTGTTTCTAGGCTTCAACAAGCCATGGGCAATCCATCTCTCCAAAGTGAAGTGCAACAGCAGCTCCGTGCTCACGGGATTCTCCAAGCTCATCACCATGACGACAGAACACCTAGGAAGCCTCCTTGTGAGACTCCCAAAAGAGGTCTCTCTCCAATTCGGGAAGAAGAAGAGAATCCATACGAAGGGCTCAAGAATTTACTTCTTGATGATGCATCTCCTTCCCAGAGGAGAACTCAAGAGCCTCCACCGAAGGAACGAGAAAGAAGTGAGTCTCCCGCCACCTCGGCGGAGATGGCTCCACGAAGACGGCGGGCTAAACGCTCTCCATCTCCACCAAAGCGGAGAAGACCATCGCACCCTTCTCCACATCATAATTCAAAGAGGGATGATAAAAAGCAAGAGAAGAAAAAGGCGAGAAAGAGGACACCCTCTTCTCCATCTTCTTCATCCTCTTCCTCTTATGAAAGTGATGGTGAAGATGACAAAGATCAAGACAAGAAAAAGGCGAGAAAGAGGTCACCCTCTTCTCCACCTTCTTCAAATTCTTCACCTTCTGAAGAAAGTGATGGTGCAACCTTTGGACCATCAAAAAGAAGAGGCCATAGGAAATCCTATGCTGCATGGAAGAGGTCATCCAAGCTGAAGAAGTTCAAAGAGGGAGGGAAGAGAATCTCTTTCCTTACCTATGATGGCACCTTTGGTGGTACTGACAAAGTCTTGGACTTTATCCAAAAATTTGATGCGGTGCTTGGAGATGAGGGCTTCACGGAGTCCTCTAAGCTACGCCATGTAGCTATGCACTTTCAAAAGTCCGCCAGACAATGGTGGTCTAGCCTACGAGCCAACGGTGAAGCTCCACGAACATGGAAATCTTTAAGAGCTTCCATTATGAAGCAGTTTTTGGCCACCAATGCCAAAGACAAAGTACTCACCAAATGGCGAAGCTTAAAGCTCTCTCCCTATGAATCCATCCACAAATATGTAGACAAGTTTTGGGACCTACAACTCAAAGACACTGTCTTCAAAAAGTTGGATTTTGGAGAGAAAAAGCACCAGTTTGTGCGGGCTTAACCGAAGAAATGGTGGAGTATGTCAACTCCCAAAGGCCATGTACCAAATCGGCGATAATACACCATACTATGGTGGCCTCTCGAATCAATTTCCAAACGGGGGCTAAAAGAAATAATAAGCCCACGGAAAACAAGGGTTCCAACAAGCCTAAGGGGAAGGACAGTGTCCAAAAGTCTCCTAAGGGCAACTCCAACAAAGCTAAAGAGAAGGGAGTTTACAAAGGTAAAAACAAACTCTCTCCTGAAGAGCTTGAGCGTTATCGCAAGGATAACCGGTGTTTCAAGTGCGGTGAACAAGGGCATGCGTACCGCGCTTGTTCCCAAAAGAACAACCGCCAAGATCCTCCTAGAGCTTCCTTGGTTGAAATCCAAGAGGAGGAGACTCACCAAACTCACCACAAAGGATCTCCTCTATGCCATGCTTGGGGAAAGGTAAGAGAACATGATGCTTTTATTCTCTTTGACCCTGGTTCTACTCACAATTTTATATCTATAGAGTTGGCCACCAAGCTAGACATACAAGCTTATGAGATGGGAGATGTCCTACCCGCAGACAGTTCCTTCAAGGGGCAAGAAGCTTCAGTCACTCCCTTAATCGGGAAATTGAGGCTTCATGTCCAAGTCTATGTGGACAAATAGGACTTCTTTATCTCTCCTCTCAAGCATGAGGATGTAATCCTAGGGGCACCATGGTTTGACCGCCTGGCTGCCGATGTTAAATTTCTTGAAAGGAGAATCTCCTTTAAGTTAAGGGAAAAAGACATGTATATAGATGCTATGGAAATGGGTAACACTATCCCCATTGTACATACACCAGCTTTCAAGAAGTCAATAAAGAGATCTATTTCAGTGTACATGATTTTTGTTAAAGATTCTCAAAATGAACCTAATGCTTTAGCAAAAGAAAATAAAAGCAACCAAAAGGAATTAGAGTTATCCAATTTTCTCAAGGGGTTTCAAGATGTTTTTATTGACGACATCCCTCCTAAACGAGGTAATGATGACCATGCAATTGAAATTCTTTCAGGAATTTCACCGCCTAACAAACCTCCTTATAGAGTTTCTCAAGCTCAACAAGAGGAGATTATGCGGCAAGTGCATGAGTTAGTTGAGAAGGGCATGGTTAGGCCTATCTCATCTCCATTTTGCTCACCTATGCTATTAGTGAAAAAGAAAGACGGCACATATCATATGTGTGTCGACTATAGAGCACTAAATAGGATCACTATCAAAAATAGGTTTCCCATTCCACGGGTAGAAGACCTATTTGATAAGCTACAAGGATCGACCTACTTCAGTAGGATTGACCTAAAAAGTGGTTATCATCAAATAAGGATAGTTGATCAAGACATTGTAAAGACCGCATTTTGCACCACATTTTGTCTTTATGAATACATTGTCATGCCTTTTGGCTTGACCAATGCACCAGCCACATTCAACCGCTTGATGGAGAAGCTGTTCAGGCCTCATCAAACCTTCACTGGAGTGTTCTTTGATGATATTATCATCTACTCTAATTCATTAGACGAACACAAGCAACACCTCCAGGTAATATTTCAAGTTTTAAGAGAGAATAAACTTTATGTTAATCGAAAGAAAAGTGAATTTTTCTTGCAAGAGATTCAGTATTTAGGTCACATTAACTCTCAAGATGGCATCCAAATGGATCCATCCAAGCTAGAGGTAATAAAAGGATGGCCTAAACCAAAGAAGCTTCATGAACTAAGAAGCTTTATAGGTATGTGTGCATACTATAAACGCTTCATAGAAAAGTTCTCACAAATTACGGGACCATTACATGACCTAACAAAGAAAAGCGTTAGGTATACATGGTCTGCTAAGGAGAACAATGCTTTCAAAAAGCTTAAAGAAAAGCTTATCTCTCAACCTGTGCTTACACTGCCGGACCTCTCAAAACCATTTGAGGTCCAATGTGATGCTTGTGGTGATTGCCTTGGAGCTGTTTTTCTCCAAGAAGGGCAGGCCATAGGCTATGAGAGTCGAAGGCTCGACCCTGTTGAGCAAGATTTAGGCATATATGAAAAGGAACTCCTTGCAGTTCTACATGCCTTAGACTCATGGAAGCACTATTTATTGGGGACTGCTTTCATTCTACGAACGGATCACCAAAGTCTTAAGTACTTCATGACGCAGACCAAGCTCTCCGACAAACAAATGAGGTGGGCAAATTTTCTTTCGCAATTTCATTTGCATATTGCTCACATTGCTGGCAAGCATAATCAAGTAGCTGATGCACTCTCAAGATGGCCGAGAGTGAATGCGCTTTCCATAGCAACTCACAATGATCTATCTTCAATGATAGATGAGGTATGCTATTGATCCCGATTTTAGAGATGTGATTTCAGCCCTTGCATTAGGGAAGAAAGAAGAACCATTTACTTTACAAGATGGTTATCTTCTCTATGGCAATAGACTATGTGTTACTAACTCACTACGTGAGAAAGTAATGTATGAATCTCATGCTCCACCTTATGCGGGTCATAGAGGGATTCAGTCTACCTTAAAGGGAATTGAAAAATATTTCCATTGGCCTACCATGAAAGTGAACATACAAGAGTATGTTTCTAAATGTGTGGTATGCCATAAGGCAAAATTTGATAGAGGGAAGCAACTTGGATTGCTTCAACCCTTGCCAATCCCTAATTCACCATGGGAGAGCATATCCATGGATTTTATCTTTGGATTGCCTAAGTCTATCCATGGGAATACGGGAATATGGACGATAGTAGACAGGTTCAGTAAACATGCTCATTTTATACCTGTCAAAAAGACTATCAAAGCCCATCAAATGGCAACCCTCTTCATTTCACAAATTTTCAAGTACCATGGCTTGCCAATGTCCATAGTGTCCGATAGAGATCCTAGAATGACCAGTAATTTCTAGAATGGTCTCTTTGAGAATTTAGGGACAAGGCTAAACTTCTCTTTGGCCTATCATCCACAAACGGATGGCCAAAGTGAAATTGCTATCCTAACCATTCTCGATCTACTAAAAGCCTATGTAATGGAAGTAGATCAAAGATCCCAATGGGAGAAGTACTTACCCTTAGTGGAGTATGCTTACAATAACACTGTACGTACTTCCACGGGAAAAGCACCATTCGAGGTAATTGAGGGGAGATCAAAAAGTCCCTTGCTACTTAAGGTACATGGGAAAATCTTCGCTGCAGATGAGTATAGCCGAGACCTACAAGAATCTTTTCAAAAGATTAACACTAGGTTGGTAACCTAATAGGACATAAAAGTGTCCTTTCAGGGTTTTGAGAAAAACCTCCAAAACCATAGTAGATCCACTCATTTTGTAAAATCCTTTCATGAGGTTATAGTTCAAGGCCTACTACACATGAATAAGAGACTAATAAAGAAGCAGGTGCAGAAACAGAGTCTACCACTGCACATGTGAAAAAACCCGAGCAGAGAAGGAAGAAAGGCCGGCACCAGAAGAGACAACAAGTTCTAATCCAACACCATCTACTTCCACTCAACCAGAAACTACCGAGCCATCAAAGCCTTAGGATACCCAAGAAGAAGACCAATAATCTACCTCAACACAAGAACCACCAGCAATTACAACGCAACAAGAAGCCACACATGAGGCTGTAGGAACATCCAGCTAGCAGGAGAAGAGAAGTGGAAATCAAATAACGAGGTAATCGTCCAAGTTAATGAATATGCACGGAAAATGCAGGAAATGATGGAGAGACTCCACTCAGCAAAACTAAACCGTAGCACGAAGACCAAAGAACTTGAAATGGTTATCGACTCTCTCCAAGGAGAGTTAGAAGACAGGATGACTATCATCATCATTAATGTTCAAAGGCAGGTGCAAGAGCTGAAGGCAGAAGCGGAACAGCATCAGCTAGCCAGAGATAGGCAACAAAAAGGAATGGAGGAGTTAGGTGATCTACTCACCAAATTATCTGATGCCTGCAAAGCAAAAGACGAGAAACTTATAGAAGTTACAAATGAACTTCTTACAACATCTCTGTCAGCTCAAAAAATTCAGGTCAATTAGATGTTGCCAATGCTTCTCTGCAGTATTCTGAACAATGGATCAATGGTGAGGCAATTTTCTTACGGAAAATTAGAGAAAATCCAAACATGGTCTCAATCAAAGGAACTCACGAAGTGTACAAAGCACTTGAGAAGAAAAACAAAGACCTTGAATTGGAATTAAAGCTAGAACAATCACAATGTAGGGACCTGGCACTGATGCGGGTTCAGAGAGAGGAGGATCTTCTAAAGGAGATAACATAACTCAAGTGGATTAATCAACTCCTCAGAGATGGAAAACCACATATGCAGAAAGAGGAAGGCACTTCAGAGCCACCACAGATAGGCATACCCTCGGTCTCGTTTGCTGATTTTGAGAGACAATCCACAACAGAGCTGAGTGGTGATGAAAATTTTTAGATTAACATCACGAATGAAGACATAGTGCCAATGGTCTGGCTGTCAAAAGCTGAAGAAGACGCACTAAAGGAGAAGATCACCCTAGGGGTGGATGAGTAGTGGAAAGCGGCTATGGATTGGGAGTTGAGAGTTGTACACTCTATCAACGTTACTCAACTCACTCCCAATCAGATCAACGCTCAATGGCATCAACAATCCTTGCCGTACCCTCTTATCAAAGTGAAATTATTACAGGTGAAAGATAGGATGTACAAAGATATGCAAGAAGATGGCGCAGATAAAGACCACCCAAAGTGGAGGTTAAGCTGGTTGAACAAGCATCCGAGATACTTGATTCTATTTACAAGAGCACCTACAGCCCTTCAAAGAGATCCAACCTTCTGTCCTGTACCCAGAGTAAGGACATGGCAAGTGCATGAAGCATTGCAAAAGAAGAGGCCAACTTGGCTTAACTTCCCTAGGCTGCCAGCTCCAGAGAGAGGCCAAGCGACAGAGAAATACATGGTGAAAATCGTAACAGGTGCCATGTCTTTCTTCAAGAGTCTGCCAGATCTCTCCTGTGCCATTTTATATAAGATCTGTAGGATGCTGCTCACATGTATACAAGTTTTTAATGAGCCAGAGCAAACACGAGCCCCATGGCTATCATTTTTGGAAGGAAAAAAAGGCTTATGCTATGATCTCAGTGGGAAACCTTCAGAAGAAGTCCTTTACGGATTCTATGCCAGGTGTATGTTCTTGCCATCGAATAATATGCTGGCATTTGAAGAATCTTTTTACACTGGATTCTTCACCTGGCGAATGAAGATATTTGCACCGGTGATCAGCAACCTAACATCCATGTTTGTAGGCTATTCAGGTGGAGTTGAAGAATAAAGTAACAATGCAATTTTTGCAAGTGCCCAAAAAAGAAAGAAGAATTAGATACCAGAAGGCACTGGATGCGCTAAAAGACCGCCTCGCTAGTCGTCAACCCACTACTATTTAAGTTGTGTCAAGGGACGACACAGGCGAGGAGGGGGGGGAGGGGGGGGGGAATGTTAGCAGCAAGCTAGCACAGACACCATTTTTTGGAGTTCTCTTTGTAAAACATTTATTATTTGATAAATCGAGAATATTCTAACTCCTATTTTCTCGGATAAACTCTGTAATTAATGAGCCGGGGCTGCAAGCTTCCAGATTGTATCAGCCAGTCATCACCCAACTTTGGTAGAACTCCAGATTATTAGTTTTGACCACCGAAAAACCTTGGCTAAGGTATAAAAGCCAATTTTTATAAGTTTTATATAAGTTTTTGGATAAGAAATACACAGCGTGAGCTAACAGCGCTGACTTCTCTCCTTCTCGCGCTTCCTACTCCCTCTCCGGTTGTCACATTGCGATTGCGTTTGCTGCATTACAACTGCAGGTAAGATCTCTACGAATTGACGTAAGCCATTCACAGTATTTCGTAGCTTTTGGCGTCGCCGACCCGCGGCTTAATTTTATCATAACTAGGAATTTACACTTTTAAATTAAAAACTAAGCATAGGCGGGGTATTGGGGCATCATTGCTAAGCATTTAGATGCATTCTGGGTCGAAAACGACTAGGTCAAAAATCCACTGCTATTAATAATCACGATTTTGGAACTTGACCTAAAGTAGGGTTTGAGACCATAAGCATGTGTGCTTAGGTCTTATAAACTTGTCCTAGAAGTTTTGTTACATTTGGATGTCATTTGATGCTGTAATGGATGTGATTTGCTTGCCGATGAGCGATTGGCTTTTGGTGATTTCAATCACTTGACTGTAGCTTGAGTTAGATGCGAGTTTTTAGTTGTTTTCTGAGAGATTGACAACCTATTGTAGCCTCTATGCACTAGTCGAGTCAGCTTCGTCCCATGGTTTGACAAATTAATCGTGGTTCTCGCTAATACTGCAATAAGATAGGATGGTGAGGTTAGACATGCGTCCCATAGCTTTACCTAGAGTTGTTGAACATCTGGGAGATTAGTATAGCTCAATTTAATAATCGCTCGATTTGACCATATTGTGTACACTTTGTTTTAGAGGCAATAAATTTAGTGTTGGATTGGACTCCCGTTGCATGTTTCTCATTATGTCCTAGAAATCACTCAAATCTATGTTATCTCCTTCAAAGTAACCTCTAATGGTACTCACACTCTCATATTAACTCTCTAGTATCTCCTCCTACACTATACACATTTATTTCAGTTTCTCGTCTCTCCTCTCTCAACTCTCACAACCAAAAGCCTAAACGTTTTCTCGCTTAGCCCTAGGGACCGCACAACACTTAACTCATGGCTGCATGTGAGCAACTTGACCCAACTCTTAAGGTAAATTTAGTTTGTGAGTATGTGATCCTCTTATCACAACATTGCTCACAATTACAAACAAGTTGCAAGCAGAATTTAGAAAAGGGCTTATAATGTTTTTTATAGAAAAACTCACAATTGTGAGTGGATTATATTGAGCATACAAAAAAATTACAAGGTTATGTCATGCTCATGTTAAGCCATGACAACTTCCAAGGATCAAAATTACAACGGTTGTCAGGGCATCCGCCCCTACCACCCCGCCTCCACATCCTTGATACACAAAGCCCATGCTCTTGTCATTCTGAGATCTTTTATTTACTGATGGCCAAGATTTGCCCCCATCCTAGGCATTCCATCTGCTGATAACAAGGCACAAGTAGTCCTAGACCAATCCTCCGAGTGATGCTTGTGCCCGAGTGCCCATATTAGCACTTTGCTTTCTTGTATAATTTCTGCGAAGCTTGCCACCTCAAATCCTCCTTCAAAAACACGGCAGTTCCTTGTTTGCCATACATTATGAAAGAAGAAGTATCTGACGATCTGGGTACTCACGAGGGGTGCTGGACTACCTGAATTTTTACTTCCAAGGCATAGGTCAGTCTTGAAAAAACTATTTCTCCATGTTCTCTGGAGCCACTTGCATAATTTCCCTGCTAGGCCTTTTATAGCTGGGCAGTCCATGAACAGGTGGGCCAGATCTTCACTAGCTAACCTGCACCCCAAGAATCGATCTGACCCAATCCCTCTCTCCTGAATCTTCACCCCCATTGGTAGAGCACCCCAAATAACCTTCCATAAGAAAACCTTCATTAAGAAAAGGGCTTATAATTTCCTATCACAAATGCTCTTAAGGTTTTGAACCAACTTTAGAAAGAGGGTTGGTGTTCAACATAAACACTGCTTCATAATGTGTTTGCGGCTTTCATCATGAACTCTCATAAATAGAGATTTTTCACTTTCCCCACTATATCATAATTTTTCTAATGTGTGCATGCAAGATAAACACTGCACATGAGAGTGAGAACATGTATATTCTACAAGACAATGATAAAGAAAAGGATAAATTCTTTGTCTACCTCCTACATGATTATGTGGACAACCTCCTAACTATTTGCAAATTTGAATCGTCACGGCATATAACGACCAACCCTAATTTGTTAACAGGTTCAACTAGTAACACAATGTCTCTTGAGGCCATTAAAATAGCAAGGTGCTATCTTTGATGCTTCCTTTAATACTTCCCAATTATCTTTGCCAATGAACTATCTTGTATACAAGCATTTTTTTATAGAAGGCATTTAACTGAAATGCTTTGATATGTGGTAACCTACTAGCAAGCCCATGTGAGCGCTATTTCGATCCTCCTATATAAACTAGAAATGTTAGATGCATAGGTCTAGCTCTAACATGATATTTTCAGCTCTATGATCATAGCTACATGCTATTACTATACATCTAGGAGCCTTCTATTTACACGCCTCAAGGTGTCAACCTGACTTGCTGCACCATGCATTGCAGCATCTAAATATATGTTGAGCATATACATGTAAGCATTGTCATCACTATTATCTAGTTGCAATGCTTGTTCAAAGACAAATCTTGCAAGTTTTACATTACCCCATTTCCTGCAAGCAGCCATCATAATATGCCACACAACCATACCAGGCTGTAAAGGCATTCTACTTATGATAACCTTTGCCTCATCAACACAGCTTGATCGGCCATACATATCAATCATACAAGCATAGTGGTTCAAAGATGGATTAAGACCACAGAATTTATTCATGGCCTCAAAGAAAATCTCACCCTTCTTGACTTTGCCTTCATGGCTACAAGCATTCAAGACGCACACAAATGTGATCGAATCTAGCTTTATTTTGTAATGAATCATCTCCTTAAAGATGCAAAAAATCCTCTCGCTCTCTCCAACCTGGGCATAGCCTGCGATTAATGCATTGCATGAAAAAATATGTACAACTTGCAGTTTGTTAAACAACTCCTCTGCAACTCTAAGCATGCCACACTTTGAATATAAATAGACAAAAAATTTGACAATAAGCGGTTCATCTTCCAATCCACTTTTAACAATCTGAGCATGTATTTCCAGGCCCTTTCCGATGGCGCAAATTGTGCCGCATGCTCTCAAGCAACAAATAAATGAAGCAACACCAAGAGTAATGCATGCCTCTTGCATCTGTTCAAGACATCTCAGTGCCTCCTTTTCACCCCCATACTTTGCATAACCTTGAATAGTTGTTGTCCACAACATCACATTTTGTATGGACAGTTTAACACACACATCCCTTGCATCCTCAGAAAACCACACTTTGCATACATAACAATTAGGGCATTGCAGATATAGCCATCTCTTATCACCAGTAGTCCCCTCTTAATGATCTCCATATGCATTTGTTGGCTTCAACAATATTGTGGAGGAGATAATTGCCGAAGTTGCAACTGACCACTCTGCCTTTAGCCAAGCCCATTACCATTAGCACGGCCATGTGCAACAAAGGTTCTGTATATCTGGGCGGCTTCTGCACCTTGAAGTGTTGCGATATAAGGCGCAATGGCCATTCAATTTCTAAGTATATAAGATCTTGACATGTCAGCTTGTGGCCTCGTTGCTTCAGGAAGGCTTTATCATTGTCTATTGCCTTTGTCTTTTGCAAGAGATTGTGAGTCCCTTGAGACAGGTGGAGGGCTTCATTTATAGTTTTTGCTGTGATGTTTCCCTTGACAACTGCCCCATCCTTGTCCGTCAGAGTTTCTTCCCCATTGTACTGAATTGAACTTATGAGCTCGTGAGCTTGTCTGAAGTCCGTTCCCCAAGGATCCAATCATAAGAAGTTGTCTAGCTGTAGGAGGCTTGCCCCCTGCTTGCACTTCTGGATTTTGGTGCAAAGTCCACATTTCCTGTGGAAATATTGTGGCCTTTACTATTTCTCCATCTGCCGCTTAAAACCTTCCGACGAAGATGTTCGTTGGAATTGCTTCAAGTACTTGTTCGGTGATGTGAGCTTTCTCATTTGATGAGATATTGATTATCTCATAGGGTGCCGCATTCCACTCCCTTTCTTCTTTCCTTTGAGGCATCCTGTTGTCAATTTTATCATTGAAAATAGGTTTTAGCCATTGATCAAAATTGCTGAAAAGTGTAAACTTGACCATAGAATGAAAAATGAGCATAACTTTGGCAAAACTACTTATTTGACCAAATTTCACCAGTGCATCTAAGATTACTGTAGGCACAAGGATGTAATGTAACATATGAACTTTAGCAAAAGGAACATGGATCGCAATCCATGCTGGGAAGAATTTTGAAATTTGAACTTGGGAAAGTTATTCCTCGGCATATGGGGATGCTACTGGGCAATTTTCTCTAGAGTTAGGGCTCGAGGTACATGGATCGCAATCCATGTTGGGAAACATTTTGGAAATCTGATGATACCATCTAGTAGGGTTCATCTAGATGATGCCTTGGTCCAAAAAATATGGGATTTCGATCAATGGTTTGACACTTGGGCTAAATTCTGGAAACCTTTTGCAGACTTAGAGATTTTTGGCATATTGAATCAGATGGCATGGTTTTTACTTTTATTGGGTAAAAAGGTACATGGATCACGATCGATGTTGCAGACTTAGAGATTTTTGGGATTCAAATGGCTTGAAACTCCATGGCTTCACTTTCTTGAACATATTGAATCAGATGGCATGGTTTTTACTTTTATTGGGTAAAAAGGTACATGGATCACGATCAATGTTGGAAAAAATTTTGATACAGTTCTTGTGCACATATGTTCCTATAGGTTTTTCTAGTACATTGATGAAATATTTTCAACTTTGGACATGTTTTTCCTTAGTTTGCCCCATTTTCTAGTTTATTGCCATGATTTCTCCATTTTGACCATATCTGTTTTTGGCAACCATTTTTAGACGCATGTTTTGCCCGAGATCTATCATTGTCTTGATTTCTGATGATTTAGGTATGTAGTTCATAGCTTTGCCTGGCTCCCTGGCAAATTCTACCAGACATTGAATCCATTTGAGAAGACAAATTGAATCCTGCAATTTTCACCATTTTGCAAGTAATCCTTTTCTTTGTTTTGATCCTACCACTATCCTTAAGTTACATTTACTTGTTGATTGGCTCCGAGTAGAGTGTGAAACCTCGCAATTGACTTTAGCAGCAATTTGCAAACTTGTCAAGAACTTTGTACTTAGCCCCTTTTCCTAAGTTCTGTTGGCATCCCAACATTTGAACTTTCCTTGAGTTTTTTCTAGGATCCTACCCTTTTTCTTTTTGAAATTGGCCAAAAGACCATTTGCAGATTGAAGATAGCAACCGAGGAGGATTTGATAATTTTAAGAGAAATTTTTTGTGATTATTTTTGCAACACCAATACTGTTTTTGCATTCCCCAGCTAGTGAGCCACACCTACCCTGATTTTGGAAAAAAGTAACATGGATTGTGATCCATGTTGGGATGCATTTTGGAAATCCAGCTATAGGAGTTTGTTCCTGGCCATCTGTGGGTGCTTGAGTACAATTTTCTCTAATTTTAGGATTTGGGAAACCACCAACTTTTGCTGTTATTTTTTTCTTGCCTGATTCTGCTAGCTATTTGGGGTCTTCACGTAAAATATATTTTTGGTTTTTGGTGGGTTTTGGACTTTCCCATTGGCCCTCATAGTTTGCCGTTTTTTGACTTTGTACTACTCTGATCTGTTGTTTTAGCATTGTTGATGTAGTATGGGACATACACACATGCTCTTGCAAGGTTAATGATCATACCTGTTAAATATGGTGTGGTAAGATCCACCGAGGTGGTTGCAGTGGGCAAAAACAACTCTGTAAACTCTTTGTTCCTATGGCTCTCTCTCTCTGAATGCAAATGAGCTTATGTTGCCCCATTTGACTATATGTTCCTAGTCTACCCGGAATGCCCCATTTATACTTACCTCCATTGTTCATATCTTGTTGTTCATGTCGCCTATGGTTCAAACCTGTAACATTTAATGGTCTAGTAACTTGTGTAGCGGAAAATAGCATGAACATAGTGAGCATTTCATTAGAATAGATTCCTAATGAGAATAACAAGAGTGCTTGGTGGAGAGAGGAACCAAAAGTATAGCACCTAGCTAGATAGCATGAACAATACTTCAAAAGAGAGAGAAAGTAAGAAATTGACAATAGTTGAGGACCGGATTTGCATGGAGCCAGTCCCCCCTCCAAAATGCTTTGTATTATGGTTTCTCCCATAAAGAGAGACATTTTACAATACAATTCTTTGTGTTCCTTCAGTACTAGCTAGTGCAATGAATATGGAAACTTCATGCACTAAACAAAACACTTATCAAACACAACATCTCCCTCACGGTCTCACACCCAAGACCTCACACACCTTCGAAGATGGTGAGAGCTAGCGGGGTATGAGAGTAGATTGAGAGAAAGAAGGAGTATTCCTACAAGAAAGATGTACATCTCCTCACATAATCACTCATATTAGCATAGCTTAACTTAGTTATTAGCATGGTAGAGGAGATGAGCATGTATGAATCTTGGCTCTTGGTTGGATTTGCATCACAAAGCCAAGAGTTGTTGGTGTAGGCCTCCCTTCTCACAAGCTTGGAGTAAGTGGTAAGCTTTCCATGAAAGCTTGAGAAGCAGAGAGAGAGAGAGCCTTCTTGCTTCACACATAGATTAGTGTGAGTGTGTAATGCAATAATGCCTTTGAAAAATCAGCCCCCTCTCTTGACCCCTCTTTTGGACCTCCCTAGGCCTAGCCAATGGAAATTAAGCAGCATAAGTGATAGACTTTTGACATGTGTCCCCCTTTCCCCTTTTGTGAGAGCTTTAGGTAATTAATTAATGCAATTAAACTCTCATTGGACCCCTTTGTCTCCTGGCCAATAGGAATCAAGCAAGCCATTGGGCTGCTGAATGCTCATTGGACCCCTTGGGAGACTGTTCAATAATCTTCTAGAGAGATTAATTCTTATTGGTTCTTTTTTTAAGTGTTTTTAAATTAATTAAACTAGAGTTACTCTAGCCTAATTCTCATTGGTCCACCTCCAAGGTCATCCAATAGCATTTGAGTACATCTTGTGGGCATCTGGGCTAGGGAGCTGACATGCACTACAACACAACATGGAGATATCGACGCGCGTATATCGACGAAATTAGCGGGCGTCGCTATACGCGTCTCAATGTACGTCGATATACGCGTGGAAAGGCTTTAATTCCCACATGTATGTCGACGCCTATAGCGACGCAAAAATAATTGGGGGGAAAAAGCGAAACCCGCGAGTAGCAGGGGCAATTTTCGCCTGCGCTCTGCTCAAATCTTGGCCTCCACATGCTGCGCAGGTGTTATGCCCCCCCCAACCCCTCTCTCTCTCTCTACATCGTGTGTGTGTGTGTAGGAAAGAGAGAGAGAGAGAGAGAGAGAGAGAGAGAGAGAGAGAGAGAGAGAGAGAGAGAGAGAGAGAGAGAGAGAGAGAGAGAGAGAGAGAGCGGTGTGTGTGTGTGTGTAGGAAAAAGAGAGAGAGAGAGAGGTGTGTGTGTGTGTGTGTGTAGGAAATAGAGAGAGAGCGAGAGAGCGAGAGAGAGAGAGAGAGAGAGAGAGAGAGAGAGAGAGAGAGAGAGAGAGAGAGAGAGAGAGAGAGAGAGAGATGTGTGTGTGTAGGTAATCAAAGAGAGAGAGAGAGAGATAGAGAATTAATGTATGCTTAGGAAATTAAAATTAAAGAAAAATAATTAAAGAGAGAAGATGACAAAATAAAATATTATCGAATCCTAAACTGCTGGGTATGGACTAAACGGTTAAACCAGCTAGCTGGGATAGGTAGATCATAGGAGATCCAACAACTGTCGTTGGCGAATCTCATCAATCTCCTCCATGGTCAGTAGTCTGACCGGGCGTTATGCATGTCGAGCCAAAGTGACCTAGCTAGATCCTTTGATGCAGCCTCTGTCGATGTTGTGTAGTCCTCCGCAGTCGTGGACGTCTAGATCTCCCTAGCTCAGTCACTCGTTCGATCAGTAGAGAGATAGGGAAGTAGAGAGAGAGAGAGAGAGAGAGAGAGAGAGAGAGAGAGAGAGAGAGAGGTAAGTAGAGAGAGAGAGAGATAGGAAATAGAGAGATAGAGAAAGAGAGTTATATATATATATATATATATATATATAAATATATGTATAGAGAGAGAGAGAGAGGTAGGGAAGTGAAGAGCGAGACAGAGAGAGAAAGAGAGATAGCGAGAGTGAGATCGAGAGAGAAAGAGAGATCGAGATCGCTTTTTTGAGCAAGAACCATGCAAGGCTTCTGAATCTTTCTCAAGTTGCTCATCCATCTCCACATTATCTTTTGGCTTGGACATGGAGGCCCCGTCTGGTTTACAATAGGGTAGAAAACTTTCATTGGGCTAAGAACTTCCATGGCTTGTGCTTTCATCAAGTGCGGCATTGGAAAGCTTTCTCTGAAAGGCTACCTCGGAATGGAGGTAGGTGGGTTCGTAGACAGAGAAGAAACTATGGAACTAAAAATGGCAAAGGGGTTTTGTCTGCTACATGCATTGCCATGTACACCTGGGAGTGCACGTATGTGTCTACCCATATAGGATCTGACCAATAAAGAAGAGATTTTGACCCGGTGGTCCTGATCTCCGTACACCTCTGGACCGAGGTGTACGGAGATTGGGCAAGACTAGAGAATGCGAGGTAGTTTACATTGTGAGGAGTATATATATATATATATATATATATATATATATATATATATATATATATATATATATATATATATATATATTAAAACAACATTCATAATCATTGTAGATGGAAACGTCATCAACTAACATGGAGGAAAATATTGCATGCTCGTGCACGCTCTGCAAGTATCAAATCCTGCGCAAGCGTAGGATATGTAATGAGCATGTGCACAAGTACGGAGAGTTTGCTAGAGAAACCGTACAGAATCTACGATACGACTCCTACGGAACGGGCATTGATTTCCGTGACATAGCACCTACATCTGAGAGAGAGAGAAAAAAGATTATGCGTGAAGGTCCGACCAATATAGAGCCACGGATGGAAGCAGAAAAGGGCTTACAGACAGAAGACGACGGCATGGAGGAGATGCTAGATGCCTTCTTCCAGACAAGCGAGGAGAACGCGAACGAAGCAGCACCAGAAGTCGTGCGCCTATCTTCTGAAGACATGTTGAGAAAGTTGGCACGTCAACCAATCTATGAAGGCACCAAAATATCTGTGCTTCGTACTTGTCTGGCGTTTTTGAATCTTCAGTCAGTGTACGGGTGGTCAGATGCAAGCGCCACTGCTTTGTTTAGGTACGTAATTTACAAAAGAGATTTTTCGATTGCAACGGTGATGTGCTCGGAGAGCTTTTTAATTTAATGTGGCTTAAACAGGTTATTGCGGGAGCAACTTCTCCCGGATGGCAATGAAATGCCCCCCTCTAGGCCAGACGCAAAGCAACTTCTGATCTCAGTTGGCTGATCTCAGTTGGCTTGGACTACAACAAGATTCATGCATGTCCAAATGATTGCATTCTTTTTCGCAATGAATTCGCAGATTGTCTATCCTGTCCTAAGTGTGGAGCAATGCGCTACAAACAAGATGCAGTTGACGAGACAATGCCAGCTAAAGTGTTGCAAAATTTCCCTATTATTCCTAGGATAAAAAGCATGTTTCGTTGTGGTTCCATTGCAAAGTTGATGCGGTGACATTCTACAAATAGATCCACTAACACAACATTTAGGGTGCCCACTCATTTGAAGGCTTGGAGGCACATTGAAGATACCTGGCCACATTTTAAGAGTGAACCACGCAATTTGCGTTTGGGCATGACAATGGATGGAGTCAATCCATTTGGCTTGAGAAGCTCGTCATGGAGCACTTGGCCTGTGTGCTTTATCAATTACAACCTCCCGCCGTGGCTTGCTATCAAGAAGGGTCATTTGATTTTAAGCTTGATTGTACCTAGTAAGTTCAAGGCAAAAAACATGGATGTTTATCTAGCTCCACTAGTTGACGAGCTCTAGGAGTTATGGCATGGGATCGACATAGCAGATGCGGTTGAACCAGTAGGACAACAACATGCAAGGATCCATGGACTTCTTATGTGGACTATGCATGATTGGCCAGGATACGGAGAAGCTTTTGGTAATGGTTATTGATTTACAAAATTCTCGCTATTCGCAAGCCCTTTTCCTTGGACTAATTCATGCTTTGATATATGCAGGACTAACAACTTCGGGATACAATGCATGTCCAATTTGCGGGCAGTCTTTGGATGTGCGCTATTCTACCTCTCTTCGAAAGACAATTTATCAAGGCCACCACCGCTATATTTTAGATCGCCATCACTTGCGCGAAGGCCAGCTTGGTTGCGTCGAATGTCGTCCTATGCATGTACAAGAGTGGCGTCGCCGATGGGAGCAACATGAGGGGCAACGTGTTCCAGGAATGAAACGTTTATCCATTCTCCATACGTTGCCATACTGGGGTGATCTACTAATTAACCATTTGTTGGATCCAATGTATATATTCAAGAATGTGGGAGAGCTCCTCTGGAAGACAATCATGGGAATGAAAGACAATCGAGCTTCACGAGATGATTTGCAGTCGGTTGGAAAGATGCTAGAGCTGCGGCCTTTCACCAATGCAGTTGGTCAAACAAAACTTCCAAGAGCGCCATGGGTATTGCTAAAACACGAAGAGCGACAAGTGAAAAGGGTGATTTCAGATTTCAGGGCGCCAAGAGGATATATGCGATGTCTCAAGACAGCATTCACCCGTGACGATCAACTGTCAGGGTTGAAATTGCACGACTGACATAAGTTCTTGCAATTCATTCTTCCAATTGCGATCAAGGGGTGTTTAACGGAGGAAGTGCGAACCTGCATATACAAGATTTCAGAGCTAGTGCGGTGGATATCTTCCAAGGAGATACGGGAGGGATCTATTGCAGTTGCAAGGGCTAACTCCATTGAGGGAGTTTGCATGATTGAGAAGTATCTACCCACGAGCTGCCTAACTATCCAAATGCACTTGCTCATCCATGTAGTAGATGAGGTTGCAGTGGCAAGTACAGTCCACAGCCGTTGGATGTTCTTTCTAGAGCGGTTCATGAAAACACTTAAGGGTTTTGTTCGCCAAAAAGCGCGTTCAGAGGGGAGCATGGCAGAAGGATGGCTGGTGCAAGAGTATCTTGTATTGACGACCGAATTTCTATCCCTTTCTGACCCAGAAATGCCTCGACTCTGGAGCGATGAGGAGGATGCAAGACTGGTGGGAGAGGACCCGCAAGGGCAAGGGGTTCTGAAGAAAATGAACCTGGCCATGCGAGAAAAGATCATGAAGTTTTGTATACTAAATTCAGCGCCGATGCAAAAATGGCTTGAAAGGTACGAAGAAGAGAAAGAGAGACACAATCTAGAGCGACAGGATTCAGGCGAAGTCCAACGACTACAGGCTTACCCTTGCCGGACTATCTCGCTCCTCTACCTGAATTCCGTACAATGGCATGGTTGGACAAGACAGTGAGAGCAGCTCGACAGATCGAAGAACCCATATCTCTAGAAGAGGAAGAGATGGCTATTGGATGTGATAGGAAGTATCATACATACATGGCACTGTGGTTGCATGGAAAGCATTTCAGAACACAACAAATTGACAGCAGAAGAAACACGTTTGACAGTGGGGTAATGGTTAGTTTCATGCAAAAGAGCAGGGCCAATGCTAGAGACACGAATGAGAGCACTAGCAACCTGGATTACTATGGTCTGGTGTCAGATATCCTGAAAGTAAGCTTCAAGCGGTTTGAGATGTTTTTGTTGGATGTGAAGTGGTTCAAGGTGATTACTTCTGGTCGCAATGCAACGATACGCAGAGATGGAAAGAAGATTGTGCAAATAGATTCTACAAAGACTTGGACAGATGAGAGCGACACATTTGCTCTCCCCGAACATTGCGAGCAAGTGGTCTTTGTACCGGACCCTCGAGAGCGACAATGGTGGTTTGTGGTTCAGGTTGCTCCAAGAAATAAACAAGTATTTGAAGGGCAAGATCTCCTGGAGGAAAGTCAGTCAGACGACGTCCATACTACTGTGACATTAGATGAGATGGACGAAGGTATGGCATAGGAAGCTGACAGATATACGAGGGATGACGCAGACGAGCCAGAATTGACACTTGTAGATGAAGATGCAATGGATGAAGACAATCTGCCAGAACGAGTTGGGGCAGAGTTAAGTTTGCAATTAGAGATAGACGATGATACGGTGCAAGATCTTATCGATGATGCCTCACTCGTCGAGGCCTAGGCCTGTAAGTGTTTGTGTGAAGACTTTGATTTAAAATTAAGCTTAAAGTTAATTTAAAAAACTGTGTTCTGACGCTTTATTTTACTTTGTTTGTGCAGGACTTTAGTATGGTAGACGAGATTCCAGATCCCGCTTCCATGAGTGCAGATGCATTCATGGGCTTCGTTACACGGATGACGCCTGCTCAGATGGAAGAGGCTTCTCAGTACTGGGTAGCCAGAGGCACGGGTACTATGCCTCCGGGCTTCACACCCAAGGGACCGACGCCTAGGGGTGGGACGCCTACGGGGTTCAGGACGCCTATGGGTACGACGCCTTCTTCTCCCATCACGGCCGCTTTGACACCTAGGGGTGGGGCAGAGGCAGGTACGTCCTCATCTCCGCAGCACAGGCGCACTCTCCGATCTCGACGATCGTCAGGTGGAGGTGGTGGTTGCTGTGGAGGAGGGTCCACAGATGCTCTGACCCCTCCTCGCTCACGACCCCCGTCTTACCCAATCACACCTCTCGACACACCTCTTGGCACACCTCGGACACCTTGGGGGGCACACAATCCTAGTGCCTCCAAGCTCTATACTGTACAGGGAGATGGTTCTGTTTACATGGATAGAGTCGGGACTGAGATGCGACAGCGGATTCGCCAGCTCGTGGAGCAGCAATTTTCGAGCAGCATTCTGACGTCTTGGGATCATCAAGACAAGGAAAAAGTCACTTACATAGTGGAGACCATCCTGAGAGAGTACCAGCCTGCTCCGGGTTCTTCCGTTGTTTCGGTGCGGTGGATCAAGGGTGTTGTACGGGACACCATCAAACATCGACGAGATGCTGCTCGGAAGCCTTTCAGGACCGGCTCGCCGAACCCTTCGGGCATCCCACACGAGACGTGGCTGCAGATCAGAGAGGATGAGCGGACAGTGGCCACGTGGTTCAGACAGCCGCGTGAGGCCGCGCAGGTACGATAGATGACTAGGGGGACATCTCATCTTGGCAGCGGAGGCTTCGACACCTTTCGCTATAAGTTTGTGAGTTTCTAATCCAATCTTAACTATGGCGTTTTTTAAAACGCGATGAATCATGTATTTTTATTACTTTGATTTTTGTATAAACGCAGAATCTTGCGATGCATCGAGCTCCATCACGCGAGGAGGAGTCAGATGGATATCGCAGAGGTATCTATGAAGTACTGAATGATCTTGAAGCTTCAGGAGAGCCTGTAGACTGGGAGGCCTTACAGTCTCGCTGATCGCTTGAGGTGAGACGTTAATATGTGTGAGTTGATTTAATTAAGTCAGTATATGTGAAGTAATATCAATACTAATTTTGTGAGTTGTCCTATGTGCAGGTTGCGACGCCTAGTCATTAGTGGACCAGATTTCATCTATATGCTTTGTGAGACACAGACACGCTTCTACTCTTTTTGGTACAAACAATTAGTGTTCAGACAATTATTGTTTCCCTTATGGTTATGATTATTGTCATTGTCATTGTATAGACAATTATTGTTTCTCTTTCTAGTTATGCTCATGGTTATTGCTAATTTTGTTTATGGTTATGGTTATCTACATTATGGTTTTGATCAAAGTGGTTATAGCCGGTTATGGTTTTAAGTTATGGCTATGCTTTTCAGTTGGTACGGTTGTCTTTCATTGGCCTTAAATCTCATGTGAGATCCTACATGGATAGCATGTAGGAGGCGTATACATGATATGGTTTTTTTTGAAAAGTTTATGTAAAAACAAAGGGAACTCTGCCGAAATTTTTGCGCGCGGGAGCATGGTTGATATTTTGGTGCTGCTCGCTTTCTTGGGCAGAGGGCAGGAAGTCTGGCTGTGGCTGTGTCCATCTTTTAACTAGGCACAGGCCAGGCTACCTGCCCTCTGCCCAATAATTTTTTTTTTTTGCTATGGTCGTTGCTATATGCGTCGCTATGCCCGTCGCTATCCGCGTCGCTAATAGAGACTGGTTTCACAACGACGCGTATAGCGACGTGCATAGCGACGGGCAGCGTTGATATATACGTCGATAACACCTGTTTTTGTTGTAGTGATGTGTCCCTCATTCCCTTTGTGTAAAGGGAGCTTGTGTGTGTGTCTGTGTGAGTTTCTCTCTCATCTCATACAACTTGGGCTCGCCCCCTCGTATGTAGGTGTTTGTGAAGACTTTTTTGGATACACACAAAGCATCCAATTTCCTAAGCTTTTGACCATTGGACACAACGTTTGAATTTTGGAACCTTAGGATTTTGGAAGTCTTAATGGGCTGAACCTTAGGGTCTTATAAGCCCATTTTTGCACATTGCTCTTTTGCAGATGGCCCCCCCTCTGGATCCCTATTTTCCCTCCTTTGGATCCCTGATGTGGCTGATCTGCCAGCTTTACCAATATTCTATCTTTTTCTCCCATGGCACTTCCCCATATTAAATGATCAGTTTAACATGAGAAAATCATTTAGGAGAATTAGTATTAGTTAATATGACATTACCTCTCTCTTGAAATCATAGTTGTCTATGACTATGGGGTAGAGAAGAGAAAGCATATTCATTAGTCCTTTTTCTAGCGGGTAGAGGATCCCTATGTTACCCTACGACATCATTCCAGAATGGATGACTAGTCCATTTGGTGCTTGAGAGCCTAAGCTTCTAGTCCTATCAATCTTCCATAGTAGAGTGACAAGCTCTAATTGGTGTTTGGGAGACGTCATCTCTGCAAACTTGATCTAAGCATGCATACTACTTTATTTTTGAGCACAATAAAGAAAAACAGAGTCTTATAAGAGAAAAACTTTGTTCATTTTTAACATTTGTACATTTGTACATTTGTACATTTTTAACATTTGTACATTTTCTTACTCTAGGGAAGCATTGTAAGCATTGACAAGGTTTAGGGTATCCTTTAATTGTCTGCCTTGCATCCATCTAGCATCTTCAAAAGGATAATTTTTAAACTAAATAATATATTGTCGGATAGTCTTACCGCCTCTTAGTACCTTGTCTTCATGTCGGAGAATGGACTTGGACTGTAGCACCTCTGCTTAGTCCTCGATCTTCGCTGGGTCTTCAATAGTTGGTTCTTGAGGTGGACCTCCTTTGTAAGGCTTTAATAGGCTCACATGGAAAGCATTGTGTATTAGCCAATGGTTGGGCAACTTGAGTTGATAGGCCATCTCATTGATTGACATAAGAATCTGGAAGGGACCATAGTACCTTTTTGCTAGCTTAGCATAGTACTTTTGGTGTCCCATAGGATTCTTGCCCGTTGTGTGCCTTAATCGAGCCTTGGGAAATTTGAGTAAGACGCAATCATTTTTAAAAAGGCTTGGGCTCTTCTGTGCTTGTCAGCAGTAGCTTTTTGCCTTTGCTGTGAGATAGAGATAGCATCCTTAATCTTTTGGAGAGATTCTTGTAGGTCTTAGCTATACTCATCTGCGGAGTGAAGATCTTCCCGTGTACCTTAAGTAGCAAGGGACTTTTTTATATTTCCTCAATTACCTAGAAAGGTGATTTTCCCGTGGAGGTATGTACATTGTTATTGTAGGCATACTCCACTAAGGGTAAGTACTTCTCTTATTGGGATCTTTGATCTACTTTCGTTACATAGGCTTTTAGTAGATCAAGGATTGTTAGGTTAGCTATTTCACTTTGGCCATCCATTTGTGGATGATAGGCCAAAGAGAAATGTAGCCTTGTCCCTAAATTCTCAAAGAGACCCTTCCAAAAATTACTGGTCATTCTAAGATCTCTATCCGACACTATGGACATTGGCAAGCCATGGTACTTGAAGATTTGTGATATGAAGAGGGTTGCCATTTGATGGGCTTTGATAGTCTTTTTGACAGGTATAAAATGGGCTTGTTTATTTAACATGTCTACTATGGTCCATATTCCCGTATTCCCATGGATAGACTTAGGCAATCCAAAGATAAAATCCATGGATGTGCTCTTCCATGGTGAATTAGGGATTGGAAAAGGTTGAAGCAATCCATGTTGTTTCCCTCTATCAAACTTTGTCTTTTGGCATACCACACATTTAGAAACATACTCTTGTATGTTTTCTTTCATGGTAGGCCAATAGAAATATGTTTCAATCCCCTTTAGGGTAGACTGAATCCCTCTATGACCCGCATAGGGAGGAACATGAGATTCATACATTACTTTCTCACATAGTGAGTTAGTAACACATAGTCTATTGCCATAGAGAAGATAACCATATTCTAAAGTAAATAGTTCCTCTTTGTTCCCTAATGCAAGGGATGAAATCACATCTCTAAACTTGGGATCAATAGCATACTCATCTATCGTAAAAGATAGATCATTGTGAGTTGATATGGAAACTGCATTCACTCTCGGCCGTCTTGAGAGTGCATCAGCTACTTGAATATGCTTGCCATCAATGTGAGCAATAGGAAAATGAAATTGCGAAAGAAAATTTTCCCACCTTATTTGTTTGTTGGAGAGCTTGGTCTGCATCATGAAGTACTTAAGACTTTGGTGATCCGTTCGTAGAATGAAAGGAGTCCCCAATAAATAGTGCTTCCATGAGTCTAAGGCATGTAGAACTGCAAGGAGTTCTTTTCATACATGCCTAGAGCTTGTTCAATAGGGTCGAGCCTTCAACTTTCATAGGCTATGGCATGCCCTTCTGGAAGCAAAATAGCTCCAAGGTAATCACCACAAGCGTCACATTGGACCTCAAATAGATTTGAGAGATCCGGTAGTGTAAGCACATGTTAAGAGATAAGCTTTTTGAAAGCATTATTCTCCTTGGTAGACCATGTATACCTAACATTTTTCTTTGTTAGGTCATGTAATGGTCCTGCTATTAGTGAGAACTTTTCTATGAAGCATCTATAGTATGCACACATACCTATAAAGCTTCTTAGTTCATGAAGATTCCTTGGTTTAGGCCATCCTTTTATGGGCCTCTAACTTTGATGGATCCATTTGGATGCCATCTTGAGAGATAATGTGACCTAAATACTAAATCTCTTGTAAGAAAAATTCACTTTTGTTTCGATTAACATAAATTTTATTCTCTCTTAGAACTTGAAATATTACTTGGAGGTGTTGCTTGTCTTCGTCTAATGAATTAGAGTAGATGGTGATATCATCAAAGAACACTATAGTAAAGGTTCGTGAGGCCTGAATAGCTTCTCCATCAAGTGGTTGAATGTGGCTGGTGCATTGGTCAAGCCAAAAGGCATTAAAATATATTCGTAAAGAGCAAACTTAGTGAAAAATGCGGTCTTTACAATGTCTTGATCAACTATCCTTATTTGATGATAGCCACTTTTTAGGTCAATCCTTGTAGCTTATCAAATAGCTCTTGTACCCGTGGAATGGGAAACCTATTTTTGATAGTGATCCTATTTAGTGCTCTATAGTCGACATACATGCGATATGTACTGTCTTTCTTTTGCAGCAATAGCACAGGTGAGAAAAATGGAGATGAGATAGGCCTAACCATGCCCTTCTCAACTAACTCATGAATTTGCCGCATAATCTCCTCTTGTTGAGCTTGAGAAACTCTATAAGGAGGTTTGCTAGGCGATGAACTTCCTTGAAGAAGTTCAATTGCATGGTCATCATTACCTCGTTTAGGAGGTAGCTCACAAGGGATGTCGTCAATGAAGTCATCTTGAAACCCCTTGAGAAAATTTGATAACTCTAATTCCTTTTGATTGTGTATATTTTCTTTTGCTAAAACATTAGGTTCATTTTGAGAATCTTTAACAAAAATCATGTACACGGAAATAGAGCTCTTTATTGACTTGTTGAAAGCTTGTTTATGTACAATGGGTATGGTGCTACCCATTTCCTTAGCATCTATGTACATATCCTTTTCCCTGAACTTAAAGGAGATTTTCCTTTCAAGGAATTTAACATTGGCAGCCATGTGATCAAACCATGGTGCCCCTAGTATTACATCCTCATGCTTGAGAGGAGAGATAAAGAAGTCCTCTTTGTCCACATAGCTTTGAACATGGATCCTCAATTTCCCGATTAAGGGAGTGATTGAAGCTTATTGCCCCTTGAAAGCACCGTCTGCGGGTAGGACATCTCCCATCTCATAGGCTTGTATGCCTAGCTTAGTGGCCAACTCTGTAGATATAAAATTGTGAGAATAACCAGGGTCAACGATAATAAAAGCATCATATTCTCTTACCTTTCCCCAAGCATGGCACAGAGGAGATCCTTTGTGGTGAATTTCCTCCTCTTGGATTTTGACCAAGGTAGCTCTAGGAGGCTCGTGGCGGTTGTTCTTTTGGAGACAAGCGTGGTACGCATGCCCTCGTTTGCCGCACTTGAAACAACGGTTATCCTTGCGATAACACTCAATCTCTTCAGGATAGAGTTGATTTTTGCCTTTGTAAACTCCCATCTCTTTAGCTTTGTTGGAATTGCCCTTAGGAGACTTTTGGACATTGTCCTTCCCCTTAGGCTCATTGGAACCCTTGTTTTTCTTGGCTTAGAATTTCTTTATCCCCTGTTTGGAAATTGATTCGAGAAGCCACTATAGTATGGTGTATAACTGCCAATATGGTGTGTGGCCTTTGGGAGTTGACATACTCCACCATTTCTTTGGTTAAGCCCACACAAAATTGTTGCTTTTTCTCTCCAAAATCCAACTTTTTGAAGACAATGGCTTTGAGTTGTAAGTCCCAAAACTTGTCTATATATTTGTGAAAGGATTTGTAGGGAGAGAGCTTCAAGATTTGCCTTTCGGTGAGTACTTTGTCTTTGGCATCGGTGGCCAAAAATTGCTTCATAATGGAATCTCTTAAAGCTTTCCATGTTCGTGGAGCTTCACCATTGGCCCGCAGGCTAGACCACCATTGCCTGGCAGAATTTTGAAAGTGCATAGCTACATGGTGTAGCTTAGAGGACTCCGTGAAGCCCTCATCTCCAAATGCCGCATCGAATTGTTGGATAATGGCCAAGACTTTGTCCGTAGCACCAAAAGTGCCATCATAGGTAAGGAAAGAGATGATCTTCCCTCCCTCTTTGAATTCCTTGAGCTTGGACGACCTCTTCTACGCGGCATAGGATTTATGATGGCCTCTTCTTTTTGATGGTTCAAAGGTTGCACCATCACTTTCTTCAAAAGATGAAGAATTTGAGGAAGATGGAGAAGAGGGTGACTCTTTCTCGCCTTTTTCTTGCCTTGATCTTCTTTGTCTTCACCATAAATTTCATAAGAGCAAGAGGATGGAGAAGAGGGTGTCCTCTTTCTCTCCTTTTTCTTCTCTTTCTTTTTTTCATCCCTCTTTGAATTATGGTGTGGAGAAGTGTGCGATGGTATTCTCCGTTTTGGAGGTGATGGAGAGCGTTTAGCCCGTTGTCTTTGTGGATCCATCTCCGCCGAGGTGGCAGGAGACTCACTTCTTTCTCATTCCTTTGGTGGGGTCTCTTGATTTCTCCTTTGAGAAGGAGGTGCATCATCAAGAAGCAAATTTTTGAGCCCTACGTATGGATCCTCTTCTTCTTCCCGAATCGGAGAGAGGCCTATTTTGGAAGTTTCACAAGGAGACTTCGTAGGTGCTCTCTCGTGACGGTGGGGAGCTTGGAGAATCCCATGAGCATGAAGCTGTTGTTGCACTTCACTTTGGAGGGATGGATTTTCCATGGCTTATTTAAGCGTAGAAACAAGGTAGTTAACAAGCATAGGGGCATCAATAGTAGCATGCTCATTAGAAAAATCAAAGTTATCAAAATTAATTTCACTGTCCTTACTATTGTCAACCATTCTAAAAACTTTTAGGTGTACTTTGGCACTTCAAGCTCTAGTTGCTACTCCTCTTTACCCCTTTAGAAAAATCACTCAAGCTACTGTACTCGTGGCTCAAATACCATTAATTACAAGGAATAAAAGAGAGGAGTGTTCAACACCAAAACAACACCAGTTCCTGTCAAGCTTCTAATAGCTCAATAGTGGTTATGCCAAAGGCAAGCCCCGTAGGACTCCACTATTAAGACCATAGCTCTCGACGATGATGCCCATTATCTGCACAAAGGCAGGCGCATTGCAAGGCTGAAAAATCCCTATTCTACTCACTCACATGCAATTAATAATACCAACCATTTATAGCTAGCTTGAGGACCTCCCTTCTTCAACAAGAAAAGAGAAACCTTGTGCTCTGATACCAATGTAACATTTAATGGTCTAGTAACTTGTGTGTAGCCGAAAATTAGCATGAACATAGTGAGCATTTCAATACAATAGATTCCTAATGAGAATAACAATAGTACTTGGGTGGAGAGAGCAACAAAAAGTATAATACCTAGTTAGATAGCATGAACAATGCTTCAAAAGAGAAAGAAATTATGCAATTGACAACAATTGAGGATCGGATTTTCATGGAGCTGGTCCCCCCTCCAAAAGAATTTGTATTATGGTTTCTCCCATCCAGAGAGACATTTTATAATACAATTCTTTGTGTTCCTTCAAGATGGAAAATTCATGCACTGAGCAAAAAACTTATCAAAAACAACATCAATTCCCTCACGGTCACAAACCCAAGACCTCACACACCTTCAAAAATGGTGAGAGATAGCGGGGTATGAGAGTAGATTGAGAGCAAGAAGGAGGGTAGAGGAGATGAGCATGCATTGAAGCTTGGATCTTGGTTGGATTTGCATCACAAAGCCAAGAGTTGTTGGTGTAGTCCTTCCTTCTCACAATCTTGGAGTAGGTGGTAAGCTTTCCATTAAAGCTTGAGAAGGAGAGAGGGAGTCTTCTTGATCCACACATAGATTAGTGTAAGTGTGTAATGCAACAATTCCTTTGAAAAATCAGCCCCCTCTCTCTCTTGGTCGACCCTTCTTGCTATTTGCTCATCCTGCAACCCTATTGGACCTCCCCAAGCCTAGCCAATGGAAACTAAGTAGCATAAGTGATAGCCTTTTGACATGTGTCCCCCTTTCCCCTTTTGTTTTAGCTTTTAGGTAATTAATTAATGCAATTAAACTCTCATTGGACCCCTTTGTCTCCTAGCCAATAGGAATAAGGCAAGCCATTGGGATGTTGAATGCTCATTGGACCCCTTGGGAGACTGTCCAATAATCTTCTAGAGAGATTAATTCTTATTGGTTCTTTTATTAAATGTGTTTAAATGAATTAAAATAGATTTACCCTAGCCTAACTCTCCTTGGTCCACCTCCAAGGTCATCTAGTAGGATTTGGGTACACCTTGTGGGCATCTGGGCTAGGGAGATGACATGTGTCCCTCATTGCCTTTGTGTTAAGGAAGCTTGTGTGTGTGTCTGTGTGTGTGTGAGTTTCTCTCTCATCTTCTACAACTTGGGATCGCCCCCTCCTATGTAGGAGTTTGTGAAGACTTTTTGGGATATACACAAAGCATCCAATTTACTAAGCTTCTGCCCGTTGGACACAACCTTTGAATTTTGGAACCTTAGCATTTTGGAAGTCTTAATGGGCTGGACCTTAGGGTCTTATAAGCCCATTGTTGCACATTTCTCTTTTGCAGATGCCCCCCCCTTTGGATCCCTATTTTCCCTCCTTTGGATCCTTGTTGTGGCCGGTCTGCCAGCTTAACCAATATTCTAGCTTTTTCTCCCTTGGCACTTCCCCATATTAAATGATCGGTTTAACATGAGAAAATTATTTAGGAGAATTATTATTAGTTATTATGACAAAACCATTTGTCATTCTGACACTCGGTTCACAAATTGTGTTCGATCTACAATTTTGATCCTTCAGAAGTTGGCTCAAAATTCATCTTGTGTCGAATCTCTCCATATTTGCCATGTTCAAAGTCCTTGCTTTGAAGTTTTGGCGTTTGCTTTCAAAAGTCAATTCCAATTGTGCTAGCTGGAGTTATAAATTTTTTGTTGATTATCTGTCATTTTTTGCTTTTTTGTAAAATAAAATTAAATATAATGATTATTAGTCGACCAAATAGTAGCCAAAACTAGTGTAGCCTCCCTTATATACATACTCTTATTCTGGTATTAGATGGTGATGGTATGGCTCATGATTATGCCAACTAAGAGTTTGTAAGGCTCTAAAAAACTTGTTTTTTAAAGAAAAAGAAAGAAAAGGAAAATAAAATAAGTAAGATGATAATAATAATATATACAAATGATAATCCTGTGTCATTGTCCCCCCTTCCTAGAGTGAGTCGTCCCCGACGAACATGTGTCAGAGTGCATGGGAACAAAGAGCGTGTCTATGCATAGCCATATAGTGTGGCTCTATGATGTTGATGGAGGATATTCATGGGTAAACAAAATACTCTACAAGAGAGAGGTGCTAAACAATATGTTCAGTGGCTGTTGGTGGCGAGGTTTCCTTGAAGCTACATGGTACGAACAATAGTAATTGGAGAAGATGTGCTCTATGTTTGACTGTGACTTGCAAAAGGTTTGATGCTGATGGTTTTGTTGCTTTTTGGCTTTGTTTTGGTCGCCATTGAAATTGATTGGGTTTGGATTCTCAAGAAGAGGCATCATGTGAGAGAGTTTGTTTTGGTTTCCATACCCACTTGACAATGTTTGGTTGTCGAAAGTAGCATTCCATTGGCTTGGGTCGTGTGACAAAAGTGGTAGGCAATTTGTTGAGGTTTGATTTCTGTTTAGGCAATGTAGGCTGACTTGTATTGGTTTGTCGTTTTGGTATCCACAATTGTATAGGATTGGTTTGCATGATGGATTTTTTAACCCATATTTTCTTGAACATTGTTGTGGAATATCGCTAAGCTGGTGCATGTCTCGATGGTAGAGGTTCCCATACATGATCTGTTTGTACGAATGGCGTGGTGAGATATTAGCCCTTGTGTTCGAGGAGTAAGGTATTGTCCTGCCAATTTGGTGTGGCTTGATAAGTGCGTATCCACGACACTCCTAGAATAACTGCTTTGTTAACACTAGGTTGGTAATGGGACACTTTTATGTCCTGTGAAGTGACCATTTTCCTTGAATTATGTCAAGAGTTTCAAAATGGATTTTGAGGTGTTATCTATCTAGAAAGTTGTCTCATGAGCTGAAAAAAACTCGACATTTTTTTTGAATATCAATTCCATCTTTAACATTGTCGTTGCACAACATTTCACAACCTAAACTGTGTGAAAAAAGGGTTCTGTTTTTGGCTTTTTTTAACTTTTTGCAACTATACCACTCTAGAATTCATGTTTGTGAGGTCTATAATGCTAGAGAACTATCTTTAGTAGTCCTCAACATGTCCTGATGCTTCTAGGGAGAAATAAATATTAAAGTTGTAAGTTATGACCAAATTACAAAAATTGTCAAATCCTGTTTTTTAACCAATTTTAGCTCTTCTATGATTTTTTTGGTGGATTTCATGATATCCAAATTCATTTTTTATTTTCTATGTCGCATATTGTAACATAAAGCTAACATTCCTTGATTTTTGGGGCACCTAATACCCTATTTTGCATAGTACACAACGATGGTTGATTTTTTCATTATGGAAGAAAACGAAACATTCTAGTATATCAAGTATAGCTTTTTCAATATTGTTAGTTTCTTGTGACAACTATATGCATTTTGTAGGTAGTAACCATATCTAGTCATAAGGATCAAATTTGGCTAGATATTGAATAGTTTCTATGGGATTCTACAACTCATAATGTTCAACCCAGTTTTTTCATGTTTGCTGTATTTAACACTTCATCTTTGTCCCCAAGATTCCTCTTGGTAAGAGATGTATTATTCTTTTGACATGCTCCATGGCTCCTTATGAACATAAAGGACAATAGGGAACTAAGAAAACATGCATATATTATTTGTATTGAGCGTGGCTATAGAAACTTTGATGATAGGTTTGCAGAATGGTAAAAATTCAACTTTTTTGTACCTATTTATTTTGGCAAAACAAAAAATAGCGAGTGAGAAGCAATCATATGTTCTGATCACCAACACATTGAAGCTAACTAGGGAATTTATCTCAAGTCCTACAAAAATCCCTAATCTTATTTTTATGCAACAAAACGTAAGAAATGACTGTTTTGATGAAAATTCACTGGTCCATCAACTTTGGAGGCTTGGTGTAACCAAAAGATGAGAAATTTTACAAGTTTCTTATTTTTTCCATGCTTAGTAGGCCTTGAACTTTAACCTCATGAAAGGATTTTACAAAATAAGTGGATCTACTATGGTTTTGGAGGTTTTTTTCAAAACCCTAAAAGGACACTTTTATGTCCTGTTAGGTTACCAACCTAGTGTTAAGATGCTAATCGTCGACCACATGAAATTGATGCGGATAAACTGTTGCAACAATGGTGATTGGTAAATTTATGTGGCCTACACTGTCCATAGTACCTTTGTTTGCGACTTTGAACCCCATAGTATTTGGCATTAGAGGTTCTCGCTTGATTTTTCTAAAAGTGGATTAGTTAACCACATTAGCTCTCCCTGTGTCCACTAAGGCTCGCTCGGTGGTGCCGTCGGCAAGTTGTAAATTTATGCGTAGATCCATTCCTCCTAACCATGTAGTGAAGCGGTCCGGGGCGGGCAACAAGAAGAGCAACCTCTAGACACCCTTCAAGGCTCCCGTGCTGCTCAATGGGGCTGGGGCACAACACAACACAAACCAAAACAACAAACCCCCAGCCAAATCCCAACTACACAAGGTCCTTGTGGGGTCCTTCTTTGGATGATTCTTTTGAATACCTCCAAGAGTGAGCCCTCCATAGTGCATGTATGCATGCCACCTACCCTTGACCTTATTTGGTACGTCTATAATTGATGATATTGTTGAGATCATGATATAACTGAATAGTACAACTAAGAAAATCAAATATTGAGGGGTCTAAAAAATATGTACATGTCAAATATAAATCATATAAGTGGAAAAAATATAAAGGGGTCAAAAGAAATCTCTCTCATTATGAGGCTACCATAAAAAGATAAATATTTTTGGTGTTCTAATTTTTTAGAAAAAAAACAAAATAGATGAGGGAAGGGAAAAATCACAATAGTGAAAAAATATACACATAAATAAAACTAGTTTTTTTGGATTTTTGTTGGGGTGGAGTTACACCAAATATAAGAGAAGCTTACATGAAAATATTTCTATATGGAATAAAGAGTATGAAAAATGGTAAGAAAAATTGTGGTAATGGTGAGGCAATGTACAGAGCATAAATAACACACACCTAGGTAAAAATATTTAAATAAATACCAAAATAATTATGAAAAAATCTTTTATTTAGGCCCTATATACAAAGAAATATTTACATACGCATGGGCCATAATATACTTATATTTTTTATATTTTGTATTTTTTTGGCTCAACTAGCCCAATGACTAGCTAATTGAGGGTTTTTTATTTCAGTAAGGAGATATGGAAAAAGTCCCCTAACTCACACGCACCTATATACAGTGAAAGGGTGAGGATAACCACAGTGTTTGAGTGATTTGATAGGGTGAGATAACTCACTATGGAAATTACAGAGAGCCGAGAAAACGGCTATCATTAGCCCTCCCCCAGGATGATGGTATATTCATGTACCATCATAAAGAATCTTTTCCAAAGAGAGTGCTTCAGAGTCCTTGACAAGATCTTCATTGTTTGGCCCCTTGGAATTTTGGTTTGTGTTACACTCATGCTTCATGGAACAATACTTACATGGGATAGTTGCCTTTGCCTCTGGTAGATCCTTTGGTAGAAGGCGACTCAAGTAAGGCTTCAAGCGATAGCCGTTTACCTTCCTGGAGTGCCCTTTCCCATCCAAGTCCATAAGTTGATAGTAACTTGAATTGAAAGCCTTCTTGACTATGTATGGCCCCTGCCATCTTGTTTCAAATTTGGCATCAAAACGATTATCGAGTCGATTGTCATACCTTAGCACAAGATCTCCTTCATTGATGCCTTTGTCCTTCAGTTTCTTTTCAAGCTTCTCCTTTGTCTGTGTGGCTTTCCTCTTATAGCACTCGTATGCTGCTTCTCTTTTCCACTCAAGCTCAGCTAAGGTAAGAAGTCGATCCATCCATGCTTCTTGATCATCTTGTGCTGATTTGCCATGAAGTCGCATTGTTAGAATGTTTAGTTCAATTGGCTGTAAAGCCTCTTGACCATAGACCAAGTGAAATGGTGTGAACTCCGTGGCTTCCCTATATGTGGTTCGATACGCCCACAAGGCACCATCCAAGAAGTCATCCCACAACTTTGTCTTGTTTTTCACCATCTTTCTAATGATGCCTGGAATGACACCATTAGCTTTTTCTACCAAACCATTTGATTGGGGATAGTAGGGTGTACTGTGACGATGTAGAATGCGAAGTTCTTCACAGACTTCTGTGAGCAATCCCTTTCTAAACCCTGGACCATTATCAAAAACAATCTCCAAAGGTGTGCCAAATCTACAACAAATGTGAGTGTAGAAGAATTTGCTCACTGTCCTCTCATTTACCTTTGCCACACTTTGTGCTTCCACCCACCTAGTCATATAGTCTACAGCCACTAGAATGTAGAGTTTACCATTTTTTGTCCTAGACAGAGGACCCATAGCATCAATGCCCCACTTTTCAAAGGGTCCATTTGCAAGCACAATTTGCCTTGGACCATAAATCAATCTTCTATTCCCATTTACCTGACAGTTGTGACAACTTTTACACCAATGTTGGACATCCACATGCAGACTTGGCCAAACATACCCCGCAAGCAAAATCTTCTTCACAGTTAATTCTTGGGAAAAATGACCACCACATGCCTCTTCATGCAAACCTTTTAGAATGGCTGGAATTTCCGCGATAGTTGGTACTCTTCTGCACACTTTATCCTTCCCTCTTTGATAGAGGGAGCCTTCTAGGAAGAGATACATGCTTGCCTTCTTCATGAGTCTCCTCTTCTGAGCTTTTGTGAAGTCTGGTGGAAACTAACCCTCCAAAATGTAGCCAATGATGGGAGCCAATCACTACAAGAGGCTCTTCACATTAGCGACGCTCACACAGCGACGCTCAAAAAAAAAATTCCCGGCGTCGCTATGAGCGTCGCTATAAGCGTCGCTATGAGCGTCGCAAATTTCTTTGTAAATTTGCGACGCTCATAGCGACGCTTATAGCGACGCTCATAGCGACGCCAGCTGGGGTAAAAAAAATAACCGAGCGCGCCCAAAAACTCAGATCTCAGATCTGAGTTTTTCGACGCCCTCAAGCAAAGAGCAGGTAACGCTCTCCCTCACTCTCTCTCTCTCTCTTTTTCTTTTACACACACACACACACACACACACACACACGAGGAGAGGAAGGAGAGACAGGTATGCTCCTTCCCTCTCCTCATTCTCATGTTCCCTTCCTCTCTTTCTCTCTCCCTCGCTCTCTCTCTCACACACACACACATACACACACACATATAGTGTTTTTGAGAGAGAGAGAGAGAGAGAGAGAGAGAGAGAGAGAGAGAGTGCAAAAACGCACACACATACATAAACAAAGAATGCACACACACATTGAGAGAGAAAAAGAGAGAGAGAGCATGCATAAACAGAAAACTGTCGCATTGAGAGAGGAAAAGAGAGAGAGAACATGCATAAACAAAAAACGCACACATTGAGAGAGGAAAAGAGAAAGAAAACATGCATACGATCCAAAAAAACGCACACACATTGAGAGAGAAAGAAAGAGAAACTAAGGGAGCGTCGTAGGAAACTAATTAAAATTAAAAGACCTAAAGATCTAGCCGACGAGGAGTTGAACTGAAGACCTATTATTCAAGAGAGAAATGGCATAATCAATCTATCATACTTGGCATGGGTGATAGAAAGGTTATACCATTTATCTCTTTTTATTGGCACACACATCCACACACGCGCACACACACAGGAAGAAGAGAGTTATAACGTCGTAGGAAACTATTTTAAAAGACGTTAAAGATTAGGTTATATGTAGACTTACATTAAATTAGATTTAGGTTTATTTTTAACTGGATTTACATTTATTTAAGCTAGATTTAGATTTATGTTATATTAGATTAGATGCGGGTCTCCATAGACTGCGATGCCTGCATGAAGCGGGTGAAGAAAGCCCTCAATGGAATATAGGGTATTGCTGCCTTCACTCATAGTGGGCTCCGTCGATCCAAAAGTACTGGTGAAATGTCTTCAGAAGATAGGGAAGAAGGTGGATCTTCAGGGCGGCAAGAGTCACTACATCCCCGACACAATGACCATCTAGACAACCTCTAGTCATTAGACTTACGTTAAATTAGATTTAGCTTTATTTTTAGTTAGATTTACGTTTATTTAGATTTACGCTTATTTACGTTAGATCGAGTCCACGCAAGAATTACTTACGGTTTAGGGTTTAGAGTTAGACGAACAGTGAAAAGATCTACTGTGAAAAGATGTTAAGATGAAGTGAAGTGCTACAGCTAGAGAAGAGGCAAAGGGATTTTGTCCACTACATGCAGTATCATGTAGACGTGGGTGTCTAGATTTCTTGTACCCACAAATATAGGTATTGACCAATAAAGACGAGATTATAACCCGGTGGTTCTGATCTCCGTGCACCTCTAGACCGAGGTGTGCGGGGATTGGACATGACTAGAGAATGTGAGGTAAAGAGAGAGAGAGAGAGAGAGAGAGAGAGAGAGAGAGATAAGACGAAGAATGCCAATAGAATATTAAATTTGTTGTCTAGGTTATAAGTTTTTTATCCTCATTATGAGTAGCGACGAGGATGTGGGACCGTCCAACCGAAACACCTATCTCTCAACGAGGGTCTTATGTCCTTGTAATCAATGCAAGCATGCTGTGCGACGGACAAGACGTGTTTCTTTGCAGCACGTTCGTGAATTTGGCGAGTTCGATCCATCTATTATAGATCGAGTTGTTGCCAATTATAACTCGTCGGACTCTGACGCTGGCCAACAAGCAGCAATCTTGCAACCCAATAGACGTGTTCGCAGGCGCTTTGGTCAAGCAGCATATGTGAGGCCACAAGATGTAGCCTCTGACAGCTCGGGGGATGATCATGCAGAGCACATTCCCAACGAGGCAATGTTTGAGCCCGAGATTGATGAAATGATCGAGACGATCATGGATTCAGAAAGGCTTATCTATGATGATATGAAAAGTGAAGCCGATACATCATTGTATAATGGAGCACGTATGTCTAGATTGAAAGCACTCCTGGTTCTTCTCAACATGCAGGCAAAGTTTGGATGGAGTGACACTAGCGTCACAGCGCTTTTCAGGTGATCTATTACAATTAGTTTACTTTAATAGAACTCATGGTGTATAATGATCTGATAGATTTTTACACGACTGTATCATATTTTTATGTTGTGTAGATTGCTGAAAGAGCACATTCTACCAGCTGACAATGTGATGCCAGATTCTCGAGATGAAGCAAGAAAGATTTTGCGAAACTTGGGGATGGATTACAATTCTATCCACGCTTGTCCTAATGACTGCATTCTTTTCAGAGGGGAATACACAGACATGGAGAAGTGTCCGAAATGTGATTCCGAAAGATATCGAGTAGATCTCCACGGGACAAAAATTCCACAAAAGGTTTTGCGACATTTTCCTTTGCTTCCTCGCATCAAGCATTTCTTCGAATGTAAGTCCATGGCCGCCCTAGCATCATGGCATGAGGAGAATAAATCTTCGGATGGTGTGCTACGAATTCCTGCAGATTGCGCAGCCTGGAAACATATAGATGGAACATGGTCGGATTTTGCCAGGGAAGCTCGAAATTTGCGCTTAGGCCTGGCTATGGATGGCGTAAATCCATTTGGTCAAAGATCAACATCTTACAGTGTATGGCCCGTTGTCATCGTCAACTACAACATTCCCCCGTGGTTGACTACGAAGAAGGGGCACCTATGGCTAAGCTTGATTGTGCCAGGGCGATATAAAGTGGGGAATATGGATGTGTATCTTCGTCCACTATTGGAAGAGCTACAACAATTGTGGATTGGCATAGAGGTGGTGGATATGAGCCGACACACAGGACGACGGAATGCTTTGATCAGAGGTATTCTAATGTGGACCATGCATGACTATCCCGGGCTAACAGAATGCTCAGGTGATCTATTGACACTCCTCTCTCAGACACTGTAAATCTGGTTTTTCCCCATAGTTGATCTATTATCATGTGTATACATGCAGGGCTTCAAACAAGCGGATACAGAGCATGTGTCACATGTGGACCTAGACTGAATGCACGTAGGGCACCCTCACTGAAGAAGCAAATCTACGAAGGTCATCAAGCGTATCTTCCGGAGAATCATGTGTTACGCGACGGCTTTTTGGGAAGAGAGCCACCAAGGATGTCTGCACAAGCATGGTTAGAGCAGAAGGAGATGTGCGATGACGGATTGCCTCCAGGGATGAAGAGACTATCTCTATGGTACGAGTTACCATACTGGCCTCGACTCGTGATCAATCACTTGCTCGATCCAATGCACATATTCAAGAATGTGGGTAATCTACTATGGGACCATTTGACCGGCAAGAAAGATACTTTGGGAGCCAGAGTTGACCTTAGAAATGTGGATCGTATGGAGCAATATTGGCCGCAAACAGCGTCTGATGGATCGATAAAACTCCCTAAAGCACCATGGATTTTCACAGGAGCCCAAGAACGCAAAGTAAAAGAGGCCATTCGATCTTTGCGGACCCCCACTGGCGTAATGCACTCGCTCCGAACGTGTTTTACTAAAGAAGGAAAGCTTACCGGTTTGAAGTCACACGATTGGCATAAAATGTGTCAGGTACGTTCATAGTGGACTTTAATATCATTGCATAAAATGTGGACTTTAATATCATTGCTGCACATACTTTACAGTTTATCTTACCGGTTGCCATTGAGGGATGTTTGTCTCTCGACATCCGTAACACAATCTACAAACTTGCAAAGCTGGTGCAATGGATCTCACAAAAGGAGATCGACGTAGACTCCATACCATTCGCCAAACTAAATGCTGCGGAGCTTGTGTGCATGTTTGAGAAACATTTTCCTACTACAATGCTAACCATTCAGGTGCATCTTCTTATTCACATAGTTGATGAGGTGGAAATAGCTGGCACAGTTCATTCCAGATGGATGTTCTTCTTAGAGCGTTTCATGAAAACGCTTAAGGGATATGTGCGTCAAAAGGCACGTCCGGAGGGTAGCATGGCAGAAGGTTGGTTGGTATCAGAGTCCCTAGTGTACATTGGAGAGTGGTTAGACGGATTTGATAAATCCCGGGACACGCTATGGCGAACCATAGATGATGAGCGCATATCTGGGATTGTCATGTGCAATCTCGGTGTTGAGAAGAAGATGACGGAAGATCTAGAGGCTAAAATCAACCGATTTTGCATGCTTCACAATCCAGTGATGCAAAAGTGGATTTCACAATATGAGGATGCAAAGCAAGAGCGACAAAGGGCACGAATCGAGTGGAGACGGGGAAGACGACCACCGATGCACTATCCAGCGGTTCTGGAGAGCCTACCAACCTTCATGAGCTTAAGATGGTTGCACAACCAATTGAAAAGCGCACAACAATGCGGTGACGAAGTGACTGAAGAAGAGTGGGAGTACTCTCGGGGTTGCGCGACCAAGGTAAGTTTGCAATGTACGACTAGCAAGTGACTTTATTTATAAACGTTTGAACGGCCACTCATAATCTTTGTTCGTTGTAGTATAAGTCATACACAGCAGCATGGTGTAAAGGTCGACATTTTAGGGTGGAACGAATCGACAAAAAGCGTTTTACTCAAGATTGTGGAATCATGGCAAAATTTGAACAGTCTAGTCGACGACGTTCCTCTGATGCAGATCCCGTGGTGGCGGAACTCACTTACTTCGGCACGCTGCAAGAGATTTTGAGGATCGATTACAGAGGATTTTTTGTCGACTTGTTCGACGTGCAATGGTTCAAGATAATCATGGAGGGTCGAAACGCTACTGTGCGTAGAGGAGAGTCTGGTTTTCTTGAGGTGGATTCTACTAAGAAATGGACTGACCTAAGAGACACTTTCGTACTACCCGAGCATTGTGAACAAGTAAGTATATAAATAGTTAACATCCCCCTTTTACAAGTTATGTGCTTGAAAGCTCTCATGTAAGTTATGTGGCTCTGGCAGGTAGTATTTCATCCTACAAAGTCTACATCAAACTGGTGGTACGTCATAGAGTTAGCCCCTCGTAGTGCAAGGACGTATGAAGGCTACCATGTGCCAATCACAACGACATCAATGGAGGAGATCAGAGAAGATGCTCAATCAGAAGCCGCTGCGGTGGTGCCAGACGAGCATCAAGATGCTACTGCTCTATATGGGGTGCATGCAGAGGAGCTACAAAATGAAACAGAGGATATGTGTTTAAACGGAGAGCTCTATATAGATATAGGAAGTTATGCTGAGTTATGCGAGGATGAGAGAGAGATCTCTTAAAGCCACAAATATTGTATTTGAACAATTTTGCTCACATCTTTTGATTGAAAATTCTGAGTTTTCGACTTGCCTCTTCTACCACTCGATTCATTGCGTCATTGTATTTATATGCGTCATTACGTCATTGTATTTAATGGTCTTTGCGTCATTGTCTACTCTATTCATTCAATATTAAGTTTAAATATTCGTGTGTTTAATGCAGGTATGGATGATGAGGAGTTTCTTTCTTCTTTGTCACCGCAGCAGAGACAGTGGTACGTGGAGCGTCATCGTTCTGGCGCATCATCGCGCGTTCCTACACCATCCGCATCTCCCTCTCTTTCGGAGCATTCGGCGCGCTCCGAAGCTTCGGCGTCGACGAGACGAGCGTCACACTCTTCTAGACACCGGCGCTCTAGTGGTGGCGGTGGCGGTTGTTGTGGGGATTCCGCCACCGATGCCTCCACACCGCCTCGTGTTCGACGAGGCTCTTTACCCTCCCCTTCTTTGCCCGCCCCCACACCAGCCACAGCATCGCCGTCTACGCCAGGTTTTGCACGGCTGACTGTTCCTAGAAGCTACACACCTCTACCTACTCCGCCAGGAGCCACCCCACTCGACACTCCTCGCTTCGGGGCCCAGACGCCGGTGGAGACACCTGACGTCCGTACCCCCATCGACACGCCGCTAGAGACCCCTGCCGGGACACCCAGGTTCACGCGTCACCGGCCAGAGGGCTTGCCTTACTCCGTCGACATCAGCGGCGGCATCATCATGGATGATGACGGCAAGAAGGTGATCTCGCGCATGCGTGGTCTTTGCTCTCAGCTGTTTAGACACTATATACTAAACAAATGGAGTGAAGTACCAAGTGATTTAAAAAACACAGTCATCAGCATACTTCATGATGAGTTTCCCGTTCCAACACGGGATCAGCGCTTCAATGAAGACCTGATGAAGATTCGAATGCGCGAATACTGCAAACACAAGCGTTCCGAAGTGCAAAAAGCAATCAAGAATGGGTGGAATAGGCCAGATTGGCTGGCCAAAGAAGATTGGAAGAATGCGAAGAAAGCAGCGCGCGAGAATCCCGACAAGTGGAAGCAACAAAAGGATGCAGCCAGAGCGCGAGTAGAGGCAGGGAGCTCGCACCACTTGGGGAGCGGTGGATGGGCATCATTTGAGGCCGATTTTGTAAGTCTTTTCACATTGCTCTTTATGCATGTTCGATAGTTTAGGGTTTATGAGTTTTTTAGTTCTAACATAATGAAATCTTTGTATGTTTTGACAGTGGTCGATGACAGGACGTGATCCCACACCGTACGAGCGCGAGTACGCAGGCAGGAAGGGCTTAAACGCCCTGATGGACATTCTCAGTTCTCGCAGCGGCATGGTTAGTATTAGGGTTTACTCTTTTTTATTTTTTGTATTGTTTTATAAATGTCGTTATATGTTTATACTTACTGAAAACTGTCTTATTGTCTTTTTTTGCAGAATCCGACAGATACGCCGCTTGGACGCGATGAGACGTCTGATTAGACGACGTCAGTTTAGCCGTAGCTAGATAGCATTAGTTTAGGGTTTCTCATAGCTTATGTATCATGAGACAGATTTTATACGTCTTTTTGAACCATGTATATTATTACATTTGTCACCGCAATTCCTTTTGCCAATCAATTCTTTATGCCTATGATGTTGTACAATTGTCATTATTACATTTGCCAATCAATTCAGTTTGTCTATGATGTGTACAATTGTCAATTTTGCAAACAATGCGTCTTGTGGGTGACTATTTTGGGTCTATTATTTACCTTTGCACTTTTTTTAAAAAGTGAATCAAGTACAATATGGTTGATGGGTGGCAGGCATTCAATGCCCTGCCACCAAAAAAATATTCTCTCAGGCGTCGCTATATGCGTCGCTATTTATGGCTCTGTAGCGTCGCTATATGCGTCGCTATACTCTTCTGTGAGAGCGTCGCTATAACCGTCGCTATAGGCGTCGCTATGAGCGTCGCTATATAGCGACGTCTATAGCGACGCCTATAGCGACGCATATAGCGACGGTTATAGCGACGCTCTCGTAGCGACGCTTTTAGCGACGCTTATAGCGACGCCGGGGGTTATAAAAACCCAGTGTATTTCCGTCGCTAAGAGCGTCACAAGAGCACATAACCTCTTGTAGTGAATGACTCCAATCCCTAGTACCTCGGTTGCTTCACAACAGCCGCCACCATGATGACCTGCACTTCTTTCTTTACACATGCAACGGCTTGTTGTGCAAGTAAATCAACATCTTCATTTTGTTTCCGAGGAATATGATATAATTGCACCTCCTCAAATTGATTAAATAGCCTACGGATGGTATGAACTTTGGCCCTTAGTCTTTCATTTTTGCATGCCCAAATGCCTAAAATCTGCTTAACAATGAGAAGTGTATCTCCCTTTACCATGAGATGTTTTATACCATGGCCAATGCATATTTTTAAACCATGAAGTAGTGTGTCATATTCTGCTTCATTGTTGCTAGCTGAACTTGGTAGATTGAACTTCTCTTTCATGACCACCTCTCCACTTGGGTTGAGCAACACTAGCCCTCCCCTTGCTTTTCCTGTGGCTCGACGAAAAGCTCCATCAAAGAACAAGGTAAAAGCATTAGGAATACTTTTTGGTGGTGGCAATGGTAGGGTCTTTACTTCAGGCACCTTAATCTCCTTTTCATGCACCCTATAAGTGAGAATCCCTGCCAATTGTGCACGCACACTATCTTCTACCTTGAAAGAGTATTGAAACTCTTGCAACTCCATAATCCACTTTGAGATCCTAGTACTAAGATTCATTTGAGATGACACCCAAGGGAACAAATTCTCTGCGGTGAGGATTACAAAAGGTTTTGGGAGCAAGTAGGATCTAAACTTCCTTATCGCAAACATGAGAGAAAGCATCATAAGTTCTGCCTCCATGTAGCCTCTCTCTAAAGCATTCATGACCCTACTAGCAAAGTAGATGGGCCACATCGTGGTACTATAGGGATCTTGTTGTAACAAAACTGCACCAATTGTTTCTTTCCCAGCACTAGAGCTAACAAAGAATGTGTACTCCCAACAAGGAGGCATGAGTGTTGGTAGCTCTGACAAAATGGCTTTAATGTTACAAAAGTACTCTTCAAGCTCATCAGACCATGCAAATTCTACTTGTTGTGTCAACTTTTGCAAAGGGTGAAGTAACTCCGAGGCTAAGTGAATGAAGCGTGACATATACTTCACCTTTTGAATGAATGAGATGACCTCCTTAAGACTCTTGGGTGATGGTAGCTCAATAAGAGCCTTTGCCTTTGAAGGATCCACTTCAATGCCTTTGTAAGAAACTTTATGACCAAGCAAGATTACTTCATCCTCACCTATATGGCACTTGTCGGGGTTGAGTTGACCTCCCATGTCGTAGAGCTTCTTTAAACCTTCTTATACCCTTTGTAGATGCAATGATTTTGAGCTATAAATACAGAAATCATCCATGAACACCCTAATTGACTTTCCAAAGAATGCTTGAAACACCATATTCATGAAACGTTGGAATGTTGCAGGAGCGTTTGTCAGACCAAATGGCATGACTCTAAAAGCATAACAACCCCAAGGAGTGATAAAGGTTGTTTTCAATTGATCCTCCAATGCAATCCCTATTTGAAAGTAACCTGAGTAACCATCGCACACAATGTACTTCTCATGACCAGCTACCTCATTTAGTATCTCATCCTGGAATGGGAGGGGAAAGTGATCTCTCTTTTTTGCCTCATTGAGGGGACGGTAATCCACACACACCCTCCACTTGCCATTTTTCTTAGGAGTGACAACAATAGGAGAGACCCACTCTGAATTCTCCACTGGATAAATGAAACCTGCTGCTAGAAGCTTTCTTACCTCCTTAAGTAGAGCCTGTTCCTTTATAACTCCTAGCCTTCGTAGCTTCTGAGCTTTAGGTGTGGCCTCAGGCTTTAACTCAATTTTGTGTTGAACAACATCTACCCCACGCACATCGGTGTAGTCTTTAGCAAAAAGCCTAGGAAACTTCCTTAGCACACATTTGAACTCCTCTCTTTCATCCTTTGTAAGTGTTGTTGATAGCATACCTTCCAGCATCCCTTCATCTTGAACAACTTCGTTCTCTTGAGGACCTACCTCCTCCAAGCCTTGACAAGAGGTCTCTTGGTTGCTTGGCTTAAACCTTACCCCCATGACTTCGATGGAAGACTCCTCTTCAGTAATGCTACCGCTACTTTCTTCTTCTGAAGTTCTATCGGTCCATCCTTCTTCGGTCTCACTTTGAGATGATTCTTCATGGATCTCCTCTTGGTGTTGCTCCTTCATGTCAAAGACAACCTTCTTATGATTGTCATTCCTGCAAATTAATTTCCCACTCTCCCAATCCTGCAAAGCTCGCATTTTCATTAGCCATGGTCTTCCTAGGATAAATGGATAACCACTTCCCTTGGTCGACATAACATAAAAATCCATCGCTTTCTTAATGCCAAAGGCCTCTACAAAGACATTTTTACAAATGCCTACACACCTAGCGTTGCTATTGTTTGCCATCTTGACTTTGATTTCAGGTGTCTCATGGATGTGCATGCCTAGTCTTTGCATGAGTCCCTCTGTCATGATGCAAATTTGTGCACCCCCATCCACTAGACCTTTCCTAACCAATCTTCCTTTGATGTAAGAGTCTAGCACTGGTGTAATGTCCTCATTCATTTCAGCTTGTGCAATTTTTACAACAGGCACACTCTCTTTTACCTTTCTCCTAGTGCTAACTGCCCTTGTTAAATCCCTCCTAACTTGTGGACATAATGCAAGAAATTGAGGCCAGAAATATCAGGACCCTTACCTCTCATGTCTTCCAACAAGTTGTACGGAGCCATACCATGTCCAAGAGGGAAGTCTTGGAGGTTGATACGACGTCGAGTCCTCTTGGTTTCCTTGGTCTCCTTTGCCTTTTTTCCTTGTCCATGGTCACTCTGTGATGTGACTCCTTCTTTCTCTTTACCTTTCCCTCGGCCACGCTTAATGCCATTGGCTTCCATGTCAACCTCATTTGAATTTGTCACCTCTACCACATGCACATTTGGATCTGGCAAAGGTGGAACTCCTTCTACCCCTTGTGGAGGTGGTCTTGGTCCATTTGGCCTTTGTAGAAGCCTTGGTTGTTGACCATCTCCTTCTCCTGCATTCATCACTGGGTAATTCAAGTTAGGTCTCCCTGGCTCTCCACAGGGCCAAGGACAATTATACATCCCATGTCCAGACTCTCCGCAATTCCAACATTGCAAGACTCTCCTAGTTCGTGGCTCTCTCTCTTCTGACTTCTTTGCTTGTCCCTTTGGACCTACAGCTTGTGCAAGGTGAATTGACAGGCTGCTTAAAGATTCATTTAACTTCTCAATCACTTCAGCCGTTACCTCAGGAAGCTCCCTAGATGTTGATGCTTGTGACTTACCTTTGGGTCTAAGACCTTCTATTGGAACCTCTCCCCTTAAGCCTATACTTCTCAGCAGCCCTAGTTTCCGCTGCATCAAAAGTAGCAGTTGCACCCGCCTCAACGTTTACCTTAAGGTCAGGAAAGAGTCCGGCTATGAACCTCTCCTTCTTTAAAAATTCTGTACCATCACCAGGGTTAGCAACATTTCGTATCCATAGAGCCCAAAGACGTAGAAACTCTTGCTTGTACAAGTAGTAGTCATCTAAGTCTTTTTGCTTATGAGAAACAATGTCTTGCCATAGTTTTTGAGTGTTTTGGGGATCAAAGAAGTATCTCTTAAACCGATTCAAAACTTCTGTGCCCTTAACTTCCTCAGGAAAAGAGTCAAACTAAGTACTAGCATCTTTCCTAAGGACCACCTCAAACATTTCTACACGTTCTTGATCGGTTACTATCCTCTTGATACGACAAGACATCTTGAAATTTGCTAAAAATAATCCTGCATCCTCTCCAGGCTCTCCAAAGAAAAGAGGATATCCAGACATTTGGCGTTGGCTCTCCATTATTATGAAAGATTACAACACGAGTTACAATAAGGGATACAATAGAGATTTAGAACCACTCGCCTGCAAATGAAGAAGTAAGAAAATACCACTCTAGGTTTTCTTCTTCAGCTATCCAAGCTTCAATGAGGTCTCGATTTGTTTGATCAAAAGAAAAAGGTAGACTATTGATGAGCTCTAAGAAGGGTTGAAATTCTTCAAAGCTAAGGCGATAAATAGAAATCTCTAGAACTTCATTTTCTTGATCCAAAAGAGCAACCACGTCCCAAGTGATAAATTGCACTTGCTCTACAATTCCCAACGCACAAGCGGTTTGTATAAAAACTAGATCTTCATGCTCGTTGAAGGCCGTGAGAAAGTAGCAATTGACTAGGAGCTCCTTTCCTTCGAGTTCCACACAGTCGGAGTGAGGCAACCTTCTCACAATTTCATAAAGAACATCCTCATCAAGTACAATCAAGTTTGCAAGATTTAAAGACTCCACTTGTGCTACAAAATTCTTGGACGAAAACTCCTTAGGATTATGGTTAAATCATTCAAAAGCATAAAGAGATTTACAATGTCTCTATGAACAAAGTGTCATAGAAAGTAGAGAAGAATGAGAATTTATACAAATTTGCAATCTTCTCTATGCTCTCTTTATTAAGACAAGCTCTGAATAGCTCCCTATCTCCTTTGTTGAAAGCGAAAGGAAGACTATTAATAAGACGCAAATGAGGGAAAAATTCACCAAATGTGAGTCTATGAAGCATGAACTCTGGCCGCAAGTTTCCTGAAGAGTCTTCCTCAATGGTGAAATGCACTCGCCAAACGCCAAATTTCACTCTATTTACCAATCTTAGGACACACACTAGTTGGATGAATGCGCGGTCTTCCTTAGTGCCCAACAACAAGAGGAAAATGGAATCCACACGTAGGACCTTTCGTCTTAACTTCACCACCCTCTTGTTATGAGGGAGACGCCTTACTACTTGCTCCTGCAACTCAATTGGTAATAGAGCTAGATCTCTAAGGATTGAACTTTCACTGCACACACATTCCCTGTTAGAACAAATGATCTTTTTTTGTTTCTTGTAACAACTTGGACAAAGAAAAAACAAACATACACACTATTTTGCCAGGCTGCACTTCATTTTAAAATAAAATGAACACATGTACATCAAAAGAAGTGTGGTAGTTGATGAGAGGTAGAATGACAGGGTTTGGTGATGCAAGAATTTCTCCTACTCTTTGGGCACCAAACATGAACACCATTCGTTGTTGAAAATGGATCTTTCTACTAATTGCAACGTTTATTCTAATGTGTGGAGTAAAATGAAAGGGAAAAACCTCTATTCCTGGGCCATTATCCATGGCCTATGCATGTCCTAATGCTTAAAATAACACAAAAATATAGACGTCCAAGCTAATATCGTACCTAATGAGAGGCAAAATAAAAGGATTTACCGAAGTGTTTATCTCGGAGAACCTAAGAGGACCTAAAATCCTACAAATTACCCGTTGAAATTGCAACTTAGTACTAACAATTATGTGTATCTTTTGCCTTGCAATGGGAATGAAAGGATCATACAAACTCTCGTGATTCATGCAAACTACTTGACTATGCTAAAAGTTGATCCTACACAAAAACATACACGAGTTGTTTTCCTCGGTGGGGGCACCAATTTGAAGCGGTCCGGGGCGGGAAACAAGAAGAGCAACCTCTAGACACCCTTCAAGGCTCCCGTGCTTCTCAATGGGGCTGGGGCACAACACAACACAAACCAAAACAATAAACCCCCAGCCAAATCCCAACTACACAAGGTCCTTGTGGGGTCCTTCTTTGGATGATTCTTTTGAATACCTCCAAGAGTGATCCCTCCATAGTGCATGTATGCATGCCACCTACCCTTGACCTTATTTGGTAGGTCTATAATTGAAGATATTTTTGAGATCATGATATAACTGAATAGTACAACTAAGAAAATCAAATATTGAGGGGTCTAAAAAATATGTACATGTCAAATATAAATAATATAAGTGGAAAAAATATAAAGGGGTCAAAAGAAATCTCTCTCATTATGAGGCTACCATAAAAAGATAAATATTTTTGGTGTTCTAATTTTTTAGAAAAAAAACAAAATAGATGTAGGAAGGGAAAAATCACAATAGTGAAAAAATATACACATAAATAAAACTAGTTTTTTTGGATTTTTGTTGGGGTGGAGTTACACCAAATATAAGAGAAGCTTACATGAAAATATTTCTATATGGAATAAAGAGTATGAAAAATGGTAAGAAAAATTGTGGTAATGGTGAGGCAATGTACAGAGCATAAATAACACACACTTAGGTAAAAATATTTAAATAAATACCAAAATAATTATGAAAAAATCTTTTATTTAGGCCCTATATACAAAGAAATATTTACATACGCATGGGCCATAATATACTTATATTTTTTATATTTTGTATTTTTTTGGCTCAACTAGCCCAATGACTAGCTAATTGAGGGTTTTTTATTTCATTAAGGAGATATGGGAAAAGTCCCCTAACTCATACGCACCTATATACAGTGAAAGGGTGAGGATAACCACAGTGTTTGAGTGATTTGATAGGGTGAGATAACTCACTATGGCAATTACAGAGAGTCGAAAAAACGGCTATCAGTAGTTGCAGCTTGTATGGATGCTATCAGAGTAGTCTCAATAGAATCATTCTGTTGTGCTTTTCTTTGGAAGCTTGCTTGTTCTTTGTGCTTTGAAATTTTGAGTTTGGCTTCTTGTTGTGCTTATTATCGAACGTCCTTTGCTTGACGTTTGCGCTGAGCTCCTGCATGTACTGTTGCGAGTTCTTCTGGTGTCATCAAAAGAAGATATTTCTTTAATTTTCAGCCACTCGTCCAATTAGGCATCTCCTCTCCTGCTAATGTTGCAAGCTTGATGGCACCACTTTGTGATATATCATGTATTACAAAAGGCCCCATCCCTCGCTTTTTGAGTTTTTTGTAGTGTTATTGAGGGTATACATTAGAACGTAATCCCCTTTTTGGAACTCCTTGCCAATCACGTGTTGATCATGGAAAGCCTTCATTTGTTTTTTCTAAGCATATATCTAGCTATCTCTCTAAGTATGGTTTCATCTAATTGTTCTAGTGGTGTCTAGTCTCTCCGATAGCTCATGGCCCATCCATCCTAATTGTGCTGCCACTCTTAGGATTTTGATTAGGAACTCCAGTGGTAGAATTGCATTAATTTTTAATTCCAGGTTAAAGGGAGTCGTTCCAATGGAAGTTTTAAAATCTACTCCGTAAGCCCATAAGGTTGTGTATAGCTTTTGATCCCAATCATTTCTTGAGTCGCTGACTATTTTGGTGAGTACGATGCATAAGATTTTGTTGGTACTCTCTGCGTGCCCATTAGCTTGCGGATGATAGGGTGTCGATTTGTGATGGACTACCATGAATTCGTCAAGGAGGCTTTCAATGATGTCGTTTAAAAAATGTGTTTCCCTATCGCTCACTATTTTGATAGGTAGTCCATATCTGGTAAAGACATTTTTGAAAAGCAACTGAGCTGTAGTTCTTGCATCACTCACTATTTTGGTAGGTAGTCCATATCTGGTAAAGAAGTTTTTGAAAAGCAATTGAGATTTTGCTTTCGTCCATTTTGTCATGTAGTCTGTTGCTACTATGATGTATTTTGCATGTGTCTTGTATCCTGGAGGTATGATGTGACCAATGAAGTCAATGCCCCATTTGGAAAAAGCACGTACTCCCATCATTTTCCTCAGTGGAATTTCATCTCTCCTTTGGGGTGGTTTTGTGCGTTGACATTCATCACATCGTTTGACATATGTCTTTGCATCCATAAACAGGGTTGGCCACCATATGCCTGAGTGTAGCACAAGCCTTGCCATTTTATCAGCTGAGAAATGTTCCCCTAGCTGCACTGAGTGTGCTTGATCTAAAATAACATAATATTCGCTTTTTGTAGCACACAACCGTAGTTTTTTATCCTTCCCCCGCCTATACAGTTGGTTGACAATGAGTAGATAGTGTTTGGCCTCTTCTTCTACAGTTTTCATTCTTGCTTTGCCCCATTCCTTTGGAAAGGTCTGGTTTTTTAAGTACTCAACTATGTGAGTACTCCATTTAGGTGCTTGTACTACTCAAAACAAGGTGGCATGTTCCATTGGGGGTTGTTTTGTACAACTATCGCAGGATTTCACATATGCATGGACAATGTGTTCCATGTTTGGCCAGTACATGCCCAATATCTGTAGCCGTTGGCTTGTCTATGTTTCTCCATTGTGAAATCTTGTACTTTGTATATGAGACTGTTTGAGGTAGTAGGTGGTTTCTTCGCGCTGTACATATAGTCTCAATATCTCATCCTTACCGTGTTTGTACATCCGTCCTGCTAAAAGCTAGAGATTTTGGGTTTGATGTATAATTGATGGTTGTCTTTCTATCCGCAATGAGCCAATTGTGAGTAGAGGAATGACCTCTTCGCTCCATCTTGGCACCATTTTGATGTTAAACAGATATGAATCAGGAAGGTCGTCATCGACACCCTGAAGTGCTTCCCCATGAAATATTGTGTGTGTGGTTCCCTTTTTTACGACTACCGTGAAGTCAAACTCAAGAAGTAGTATAAACTAGCGAACAATTCTTCTAGTGTTGCAAGGTTTTTTTACTAGATATAGCAGTGCTTGGTGATCCACGAAGAAGACAAAATTGTTTGCTAGAAGGTAGTGTCTAAATTTCTTGACAGTATAGATCATTCCCAGACCTTCTCTTTTCGTAGTGGTATAATTTCTCTCTACATTGTTTAGTTGCCGACTAGAGTAGCAAATGAAAAAATCCATTTTCTTCTCTCCTGGCTCGGCTAATATGCACCCGATGGAATAAGTTGATGCATCCACATGGACATGAAAGATTTTGCTCCAGTGAGGGGCTTGCAAAATTGGAGCCAAAATTAATTGCTGATTCAATTTTTGGAAAGCGTGCTCAGATTCCTCTGTCCATTCGAACTTAGCAATGAGGACGTACAATGGCTTAGCTATTACACCATACATATATATGAAATGCTTGTAGTACCCACAATGCCCCATAAATGCTTGCACTTATTTCATCTTTGTTGGTCTCGGTAGTGCAACAATTATTTGTACTTTCTCTTTATCAGTTGAAATTTCATTTTTGGATACAATGTGGCCCAAAATTTTACCTTGTCTTACCATGAAGACACATTTTTTTGGGTTTAAGCAAATATGATACGTTCTGTATTTTTCAAAGACTTTCCCATATGAGTGATGTGGTCACTTCTTCGATGAGAATGAACACAAAGATCATCCATGTAGATCTCCAAAAATTGTCTGAGATATTCTTTGAATGCATGGCTCATTAATCTTTGAAATGTAGCCAGGGCATTGGTCACGTCGAAAGGCATTACCCTGTAGGCAAATACACCCCACTCTGTCGCTAAAGCACATCCAGAACTCACCTAACAAGATTTGTCATCTAAGGATGGACCTCAACCTGCAGGTGCGTGGAAGCAAGCATAAGGTGTCAACCTACACTCGACCGACTCCTAACTAATTCCTACAGAGGTCTCTACCAATTTTCTAAGTCACAGCCTTCAAGAGTGCATAAGAGGAAACTTCCTACAATGCTTTCTAGAGCCGAACACCCATCAAACAATCCGGAAACACCACAGAACTTGAAGGAGACCCTACTAACACCAATAGTCGTTCTCCCTAAGGTCTATGAACCAAAATCCCAACCCAAAACACCCGGTGCAAAATCACGTAGGATGTCTAGCCAAAATTTACAGCTAAAGTGCCTAATGCCAGTAGCTCTACTCAATGTGAACGCGTGGATATGATGCAATTCAAAATGAGACAACGTATGCTCACCAAATCACGAGATGAAGCTCGTAGAAGGAGCTCGCAAAACCGGACCATACGTGTGCAATGTAGGTATCGGCGCGTAGCTCTCGTCGCGGAAAATATGTTGCACTTCTCCTCACTCGATTCCGACCATCGATGCACACGCAGTGTCAAGATGAAGCTCACACTCTCTATCGTACACAGTACGCTCACTCAAAAACTTCAAAACTTCTTTTAGAAAATGACAAAAGGTTTTTCATTAAGGTCAAAAAGTCTTATAAATACCTTACACTTCTCAAACCCTAAAGTTCTAAATCAACCATCTACTCCATCTAACTATCAAAACTGGGATACAATCTGGAAAGTTCAGTAAGTCCAAATATTTACAAGGTGAAAAATTAGGTTGCCTCAATAAATGAATAATTACAAAAAATGATAATCTTCCGAGTAGTCAGTTTCTGTGGGGTGTGTACAGCTTCTAACACTCCCCCCCTCCTTGCTCATGTCATCCCTGACATGGCTGCTGAGCTGCTTCTTCATTGTATGGTTTCGCGCATCTTGATCAATGATTCGTATCTTGCATGTAGATTCATCATTGTTGGGCCAAAAATATCAGTGTTTATTGTGAAGAAGCCGGTGTAGAACGCTTCTTCAAAGGCCTGGAAGTGATAGGATGGCAGAAACATTATCCTTTGATACAACTCATGTATCACCTCCTTGGAAGGCTGACCAGACAGATCATAGGCACATCTGTAAGTATCTTGGAAGAAGAAGATACTGTCTGTCACCTGGCCATGCTTGAATGTCTCAAATACTTCTAGAAGAGTTTTGCGGATTTTCTTCATCATGATGCACGTAAGGTCAGGTGAGCTAGTGAACAATTTGATGGCACCCGTTAGGGTTTTCACCATGTATTGGACACTAATTCTCTCACCTGCCTTCAAGACTGGCAGCTTAGGATAATTCAGCCAAGTGGGTTGGCTCCTTTGTAATATCTCTTAGGCTTTCCACGTCTCATCCTTGGTAGAGGACAAAAGCTGAGGTTGTCTCTGATGTTTTTCGGTGCCTCTACGAAATGGATTAGGTAATGTGGGTACTTCGTCAGCCAAAACTTCCTCCATTTTGGCTGAGAGTCAACTATTAGCCTGACCCCTTCTGGTTGGGAGATATCTGCATTGTAGAGTGGCACTGTAGGCTCTTCTTTAATCCTCTTATTGATGGTGGCAGCTTCATACTTCAGCAAAGGATATGGGAGAGAGGGTTGAAGCCATTCGCGCCTAGGGTTGCTGGCGTCGATCTTCTGGATAGTCATGGATTTGAAAACCCTCTACTCCCATTCCAAGGCTTCCTTAGTCGTCTCTCTGATCTCCACCTCTATTGCTTTACGCAGCTTTACTCCTCTTCCTTTGTCAGATCTTGTGGCTCTTGAGAGGATCCTTCTAGGATTTTCTCTTGCCTAGGTGTTGACGGGAGCAAAGCAAACCCCGAACCCCGATGGCCTCTAAACACCGGGGACCGAATGGCGCGCCTCGAGCCTATCATGGTAAAGCAAACAGGGGGCACCACCTAGCTTCAGCGGCTAGGACGCAAACAACACACCACCATAACAAAGTTTTCATCCAAGAGAGATGGATGCTTGGGAGTAATGATGAAAAGGAAAGGGAATGAGATCAAGTGAGAGAGAGAGAGAGAGAGAGAGAGAGAGTGAGGGAGGGGGTATAGCGGCTTAGTACTTAGGCATCACAAAAGGATGGTGAATCCGCACACCCTTCACACATACACAAGCTCACTCCAAAACACAAGACTAGGTGGCGATTCCGCACACCTCACATGGGCAAAACATTGCAAGAAAACATACTCACAATACCTCAAGCTTTATTTAGAGAATTAGGCGATGAAATGGGGAGCATAGGGTAGGGGAATGAGAAGGGAGAGAGTGGTAGAGCACATGGCGGATAGGTGGGAGTTGATGGCGAAGACTCGCACGAGGATTATGGCCATCATCCTTCATTTAGTTGCCCTTCATCTTCCATAGCCAAGGGTGTAGAGGTCATGCTCAAGACAAGCATTGTGATTGCGGTGATGGTAATGGTGTGGGTGTGTGTGTGTGCACTAGGCACACACAGTGCATAGTGTACTCTTTGGTGATGGTGTGTGTTTTTGTGTGATGGTGACCCCTCTTTATATAGGGGAGGAGGGGGGGGAGAAATTCTAGAATTTAGAAATGAAGAAATCATTATCTACATAGGCCATGTGACTGTGGGCCCCACTTGTCTAGCTGTGTGTATATGTGCCAGAACAACAGTCTCATGAGAGAGAGATGGGTTGATGAAAAAAAGTGAGAGGTGACATGGAGAATAAAGTAATTACGAGAGGGGAGAGAGAGGAGTGTGTTCAGAGGTGAATCTGTGTGCAGATGTGTGTGAACACAAGAAAAATCAGGTAACCACCGCGTGGGGATGGGTCTGTGGACACCTTTTTTAGTGAAACTGAGTGTGTGTGAGTGTGGGGGAGGTTATTTAGCTACAAGACAAGAGACATGGTGCCCTTTAGAGAGAGGGGGGGGTATTTGGGTCATGGGATATGATAGGAGAGAGAAAGGGGGGGTGGGGTATACTATTTTGGAAGATAGGGTAAGTTGCATGTGAGTTAGGGTGCATTATTGGTGAGTTAGAATGAATTATTGGTGAGAGGTGGGGTAGCTTGAGGGGAGAGAGAAAGGAGAAAGGACAAGGGGAAGAGAGAGGGGGTTGACTTTTTGAGTGGAGGAGAGGAAAAGGGACACACGGCGGGGCAACAGTGAAGAAAAAGGAGGCAAGGTGGGGATGGGCTGCCCCGCAGGCATGCCCCGTAGGCATGAGGTGGCCTAGTTTGCCTTTCTCATATATTTACATAATCATACTTTATTTTTTTCTTACTTTTTCCAATGTCTTTTATCACTCCCTCCCTAAGAGGGGGTTTTCATGGGGTGGGGACGAGAGAAGAGGGGTATGGGAGCTTGGCTTGTGAAAAGCCCCCATCATTAGCCCTCCTCTTTTGGCTAGAGGCATTCATGTCTCTAGCTCATCTGTTTGATCATTATCGTCGGAGGTGGCGGCTGATGGTGTGCCCTCATCTGGAATGTCAATAGGTGGAGCCTGGTCAAATCGAAGAAAATAAGGTTTAAGTCGCCAACCATTTATCCTGGTTTTATGAAGTTTTCCATCAACCTCCATAAGCTGGTAGCTTCCATTGGCATACTTTTTCCTGACGATGAAAGGACCTTCCCATTGGAGTAGGAGTTTCTTATCCTTGCGCGTGTCGAAGTGATTGTCGTAGCGGAGCACCAACATTCCTTTCTTCAATTCTTTTTTCCGGAGATGCTCGTTAAAGCTAAGCCGTCTATGCTCTGCTTGTGCTGCATAATAATTTATTGCTTCTTCTCTTTCCAGCTGTAGTCTTTCCAAGTTGATGATGTGATCTCTCAAATGCATGTTGGGATGCTGAAGCTGGCTTGCCATTACTCTGAGACTTTGTAGTTGCACTTCAATGGGCAAGATTGCTTCCTTACCAAATACTAGATGATACGGTGTGAATCCCAAGGATGTACGAAATGAAGTTCTGTAGGCCCATAAAGCTGGTAGTAGATACTTATCCCAGTCTCCAGGATGATTGTTTACCTGCTTGGTAATAATTTTAGAAACCATTCCATTTACCTTTTCAACTAGGCCATTACATTGAGGGTAATATGGTGAAGAGTGCCTCCTTGTAATGCCCAGTTTCTGCATTAATTCTCCTACCAAGTGTGCTCTGAAACCTGGCCCTCTATCAGAGATGATCTCTAAAGGTGTGCCAAACCTATAGCATATGTGCTCGTAGATAAATTTAGCTACCTCTACCGCTGTGATTCTAGTGGTGGCTGTAGCCTCTGCCCATCTAGTCATGTAGTCGACCCCCATGATAATGTAGAATTTTCCTGAGTTGGCCCTAGGTAATGGCCCAATGGCATCGATACCCCATTTTTCAAATGGGCCATATGAGAGAATAGGTGTCTGTGGTTCAGGCATAAGTGACCTAGTGCCGTCCTTTTGACACAACTTACATGTTTTGCACCAGTGGTGTACATCACGGTTGAGGCTAGGCCATATGAAGCCTGCCTGCAAGATTTTCCTACTTGTTATGTCTAGGGCAAAGTGACCACCACAAACCCCATCGTGACAGCTAGCAATTACTCCCGTGATTTCCTGAGAGAGAGGGACCTTCCTGAGTATTTGGTCCTTACCCTTACAGTACAAACCGTCATTGATGAGTCGATACCTTGTGGCCTTCCGCATCAGCCATTGCTTCTGTCCCTTTGTTAAATCTGATGGGCATTCCCCTGTTTCCAAAAAATGCATGATTTCAGGCAAGGCATCACTTCCTTGAAATAGAGGGAGCTTTAGTTTTATTGCTCCAACCACCACTTCCTGTAGTCTTTCACTTGCTAGGGCATCTGCTTCTTGGTTTTGAGCCCTTGGGATATGGTGTATTTGAACTTCTTCAAACTTATCCAACAAGGTTTTTACACCACTTAAGTGAGTCCTTAAACTAGGATTCTTGCATGTCCATGCTCCATTTACTTGCCTTACCAGAAGTAGAGCATCCCCAAATACATTAAGGCGTTGTACACCTTGCGAGACGCACCATTGTAGACCCTTGGTTAGTGCTGCATACTCAGCTTCATTGTTAGAATGTGAATCTAACAATTGGCCCAACGAAAATACCTTTGTCCCTTTGTCATCAAAGACCACTATGCCTGCAGCTACTTTGTCGGACGCTCGCTTGTAGGCTCCATCAAAGTAGAGAGAGTATGCTCCTTCTACCATCGGTGGTACTAGAGGTAATCGGACTTCTCCTTCCTTAGATTGCTTCTCCTTCCTTTCAAAGACTTGGTAGGTCATGAGTCCCCCCAAACTTGCCCTTGTCGTGCTTTCTACCTGTACCGTGTAGTCAAACTCTTGCAGATGAACTAGCCATTTAGTAATTCTAGCAGACACATCCATGTGTTGTACAACATAGGGAAATATTTCATCCGTGGTTAGAATCACAAATTGCTTAGGCAGCAAATATGACCTAAACTTTGTAGTTGCAAATCTAAGAGCTAGGACTAAGTGTTCCACATGGGTGAAACCTTTCTCTCCTGCTGTCATCATTCGACTAGAGAAGTAGATTGGCCTCATGAAAGATGTCGCCGTATCCTTTTGGAGTAGCACAGCCCCCAATGAGTCATCACCAACACTTGAGGTGACATAGAATTTTTCATCCCACTTAGGTGGTGAGATAGTTGGCAGAGTGGCTAAGACCTCCTTTACCTTGTTGTAGTGATGTTCGCTTTCCTCATCCCAAGTGAAAGTTGATCTTTGAGTGAGTTGTTGCAGTGGTAGAACAAGTTGTGATAGTAGATGTATGAATCTACTTAAGTACCTCACCTTCTGTAGAAAAGAGACCAGTTGACGTGCGGTCGTTGGTGAAGGTAGGGCTATGAGTGCGGACACCTTACTTGGGTCGGCGTTGATACCTTTTGCTGAAATTTCATGGCCTAGTAGAATGACTTTACTCTCCCCAATGTGGCATTTATCCACATTTAATTGCCCACCTAGGCTCTGCAACCTGGCCAAACCTTCAGTTACCTTTTCTAAATGTGAAATACGGGAGCTATATATACAAAAAGCATCAATGAACACTCTTATGGATGTTCCAAAGAACGGTTGAAAAACATATGTGACATATCTTTGGAATGTGGCAGGTGCATTTGTGAGACCAAATGGCATAACCCTGTATGCAAAACAACCCCATGGCATGATAAAAGTGGTTTTTAGCTGATCTTCCAAGGCTATGCGTATTTGAAAGTATCCAGAATAACCATCACAGACGGTATAGCATTCAAAACCCGCTACTTCATTCAGAATTTCATCCAAGAAAGGGAGAGGAAAGTGGTCTCTCTTTGTAGCTGCATTTAGTGGTTTGTAGTCAACACAGACCCTCCACTTACCATTATTTTTAGGCGTCACCACTACGGGTGACACCCATTCTGAGTTTTCTACAGGATAGATGAATCCCACCTCCAACAGTTTCCTTACCTCGGCCAAGAGTGCCTTTTCTTGTATGACCCCCAATCGTCGTAGCTTTTGCACAACTGGTTTTACCCCTTCCTTCAGCTTAATATGATGTTCCACCACTGTAATGCCTATGATTCTTTCATAGTTTTCAATGAAGAGGTTAGGAAATCCCATCAACATTTGCAAAAAACTATCTTTCTCCTCAAGTGTTAATTCCGTAGACAACATACCCTTCAACCTACTTCCTCCTAGGCCAGGTGATTTTCTCTCCTCTTCATTGGGTTTCCCTTTTGGTGATGGATCACCAGTTGTGCTTACCCTTTGTGGATCCTTCATAATGATACCCATCACATCAATGGAACTGTCACTTTCTTCGGTGGATGTGGTCTCCTCCTCAGAACTGGAAGATTCGCTAGTGGTTTCATCTGCCGATGTTTCCAGATTCATTTGCTTCTGCTTGCCAATCCTCATGTCGTAGTAGATTGTCTCCCCTTTCTTACCGGTCATACGTAGAAGGCCAGTACCCCAGTCCTGTTTTGCCTTCATGGTCGTCAACCATGTCCTTCCCAAAATTAGTGGATAGCCCTCCCCCTTAGTAGGCATTACAAAAACATCTACCTCTACCTCAGTGTTGAAAGCTTTAATTTTCACGGCACTTACCACACCCACACACTTTACTTTTGCGTTGTTTGCCATCTTTGCCTTGCATGGAGAAGGCCTGTCAACCTCGAGCCCTAATCAAAGCATCATAGCTTCACTCATTACACAGATTTGTGCACCTCCATCAATGTAGGTGTTTCCAACCCTCTTTCCTTTTATGTTTACGTCGACAATTGGAAGGATGTCATCCATGTTGCATCCCGAAATTGCTCCGGCTACCTTTGTTTTGGAGCGTCTTGTACTTACCATTTTAGACCATTGTCGCCTTACTTTTGGTGCAAGATGTAGCAGCTATGGCCATGTAATCTTAGGTCCTTGCTCTGCCACATCCAATGTTAGATCATAGGGCTTAGAAATTTTCCCTAGCTGGAAGTCGGTGATGCCCAATTTCCGTCGTGGCCTAGATGGCCTCTTGCTAGTTTCTCCTCTCCTGCTTCTCTCATCATCTGATTGTGTAGCTTTCTCCTTCCTAGCTCTTTTCACAGTCATGGCTTCAAGTGGTTCTAAAAAGGTTACCTTCTCCTTACCCTTGTCCCTCTCCTTTGCTCTGGGTGGATCCACTACTATGGCTTTTCCTTTCTCTTCTAGCCTTATGATGTTTACAGGGCGATTAGGTGGTGGGGCTGGTGGAAGAGGTGGGATGGATGCTTGTAGTGGTGTCTAGGGTGGACGTAGAATTTGTGTTGGTGGGGGTGGTGCTCGGGGTGGGGGTGTTCTTTCTCTAGGGGGTGACACATGGTTCCTCCTACCTCCTCTATTATAGTTTTGTCGTGGTTTGGGACAGTAGTACATACCGTGACCGTCTTCTCCGCAGCTGTAGCAATGATACTCCCTGTTTTGTCGTCATGCTCTTCGAGGGTCTTGATCTCTTTCTTGACTCCTCCGTTGTTGTATTAAGTGGACAGACAAATTCTGCAGTTGGTTAGTAATATGGGCCAACATATCTTGTTGGTCATCTCTTACCCCAAGAGCCGGTGGTGGTGGTGGAATGGTGGTTGTCGTAGTTGCTGGTCGACGCGATATTCCTGATTCTGTTGACTCGGTTTCTTTGGCTTTCATTCGCAGCTTCTTGTCTTTAAGGCGAGCAATCTCAACGGCTAACTCGTACGTAGCCGGGAATCTACCTTACACCTTCTCCTTGAGAAGCAGCCATAAGCCATGCGTGAACCGATCTTTTTTTTAGTAAATCGGGTGCAGCTTCCCCCCTAGCCAGTGACTCAACCCACCGTTCCCACAAATCCACAAATTTGGACTCATAGGTGGCATATTCTAAAAGACCCTCCTGCTTCAAGTCTCTCAACTTGTCCCACAACTTTTCTGAAGTGGTACCTCCCCTAAAGCGCCTCTTAAAAGCGGTTTTTAAGGGTTCCCAATCATCCTTGGTTGCTTGTGGAAGTGCATTGTACCATGATCTAGCTTCTAGCTTCATGAGATGCTTAAAGATTCTAACCCGGGATTCATCCGTATCTTTGTTGCTCACTACACATGCTACTTCAAAGTCATCTAGGAAGTCTGCTACCAAATCCTCCCCCTTCTTTCCTTTAAATGTTGGAAATGCTACACTTGCCATGATTACTAAGAGAGAGCTAGAAAGACACACTGCTTAACTTGCGAAAGTTTTTTTCTTCTTTACAATGAGGCGTGTATACCCTCTTATACTAGGACATAGATTAAAACTTCAAACGGTACATTGCCTTGTACCAAAGGTAAGACAAATGGTTGATCTGATGCCAGAACCTCCAAAAACCGCTCCCCACCCGATATGGTATCAATGACGTGCTGGTAGTGAGCCTTCAAATCCAGTATTACCTTGATTGAGCGTACACGTGTTGGTATGTGTGATCTGTCTTGAGGTAGGTTGTACTGATTCATGTGAAGCTTAGAGGTTCTTAGTCACTGTCCAAGCTTGTGGGAGAGGGTGGTGTTCTTTCCTGAAACAAACTCAGTAGATCCCTAGTTTCTCTAGTGAGAGTGTGAGCCAATGCTTCCGTTATCTGTGCTGCAGCATCAGGCGCGACTTGAAAACTGACTGTGATAATTACCTCGGTGACTTGAGTTACCCGATTCTCAAAGTAGAATAGTGTTGATTCTCTATTGTGTAGAGCTCCTTCCATTTTGTTGTTGTGGGTTGGTTGTAGGTTGCGAACATGGTTTCGACCTTCTCCTTCTTCTTCTTGGCACTTGGCCTATGTATATCCACTGGGTTTTGCGTGTTGGTTGACTCTCCCACTACAAATCGATTACCGTTATGCCTGGCACTCGAGCTTCGATGGAGATGCGGAGTTCGTCTAGTTGTGCTTGGAGCTCTTCTTCTTCTGTCGTCCAATTAGCAAATCCTGCTAGCCATTCATCCATTCACAATAGTTTAAGGGTTTCAGTCTTGTAAACTGAAGGGTTTCATGAAAAGATCCTCAGTGGGGGCACCAAATGACGGGAGCAAAGAGAACCCCGAACCCCGCTGGCCTCTAAAACACCGGGGACCGAATGGCGTGCCTCCAGCCTATCATGGTAAAGCAAACAGGGGGCACCACCTAGCTTCAGCGGCTAGGACGCAAACAACACACCACCATAACAAAGTTTTCATCCAAGAGAGATGGATGCTTGGGAGTAATGATGAAAAGGAAAGGGAATGAGATCAAGTGAGAGAGAGAGAGAGAGAGAGAGAGAGAGAGAGAGTGAGGGAGGGGGTATAGCGGCTTAGTACTTAGGCATCACAAAAGGATGGCGAATCCGCACACCCTTCACACATACACAAGCTCACTCCAAAACACAAGACTAGGTGGCGATTCCGCACACCTCACATGGGCAAAACATTGCAAGAAAACATACTCACAAAACCTCAAGCTTTATTTAGAGAATTAGGCGATGAAATGGGGAGCATAGGGTAGGGGAATGAGAAGGGAGAGAGTGGTAGAGCACATGGCGGATAGGTGGGAGTTGATGGCGAAGACTCGCACGAGGATTATGGCCATCATCCTCAATTTAGTTGCCCTTCATCTTCCATAGCCAAGGGTGTAGAGGTCATGCTCAAGACAAGCATGGTGATTGCGGTGATGGTGATGGTGTGGGTGTGTGTGTGTGCACTAGGCACACACAGTGCATAGTGTACTCTTTGGTGATGGTGTGTGTTTTTGTGTGATGGTGACCCCTCTTTATATAGGGGAGGAGGGGGGGGAGAAATTCTAGAATTTAGAAATGAAGAAATCATTATCTACATAGGCCATGTGACTGTGGGCCCCACTTGTCTAGCTGTGTGTATATGTGCCAGAACAACAGTCTCATGAGAGAGAGACTAAGAGAGAGAGATGGGTTGATGAAAAAAAGTGAGAGGTGACATGGAGAATAAAGTAACTACAAGAGGGGAGAGAGAGGAGTGTGTTCAGAGGTGAATCTGTGTGCAAATGTGTGTGAACACAAGAAAAATCAGGTAACCACCGGGTGGGGATGGGTCTGTGGGCACCTTTTTTAGTGAAACTGAGTGTGTGTGAGTGTGGGGGAGGTTATTTAGCTACAAGACAAGAGACATGGTGCCCTTTAGAGAGAGGGGGGGGTATTTGGGTCATGGGATATGATAGGAGAGAGAAAGGGGGGGTGGGGTATACTATTTTGGAAGATAGGGTAAGTTGCATGTGAGTTAGGGTGCATTATTGGTGAGTTAGAATGCATTATTGGTGAGAGGTGGGGTAGCTTGAGGGGAGAGAGAAAGGAGAAAGGACAAGGGGAAGAGAGAGGGGGTTGACCTTTTGAGTGGAGGAGAGGAAAAGGGACACACGGCGGGGCAACAATGAAGAAAAAGGAGGCAAGGTGGGGATGGGCTGCCCTGCAGGCATGAGGTGGCCTATTTTACCTTTCTCATATATTTACATAATCATACTTTATTTTTTTCTTACTTTTTCCAATGTCTTTTATCACTCCCTCCCTAAGAGGGGGTTTTCATGGGGTGGGGACGAGAGAAGAGGGGTATGGGAGCTTGGCTTGTGAAAAGCCCCCATCAGTGTGTCCATAGGATCTGCCACATTTTCTAAATCTATGCCCTCATTGGCCTCTGGCCCTGTGCGTTCTTGATCTCCCGTTTGCTGTCCTCTCAGCTCCTCAATCTGCTTTAGGAGTTTCCGTTTTTCTGTTTCAGCTTCTTCTCCCATATTCACGAGGAGGTCGTTCAGCTCGGTGTTTATCTTCTCCGCCTCCTCGAGCTTTCTTTTGATACTTTCTAATTCCTCTTGCTTGGCTTTTTTGTTCTTCTTCCATTCTTGTTTGCATAACAATTGACCCCTCTGCCATCATCAATCGTTGCTTTTTCTCTAGAGTCAGCTCTTTCTGAAGTTCTTACATCTGTTCTTCATACATTTGGCTTTCCGTAGTGATATGAGTTGAGCTAGTAGCTCTCACTCTGGCAGAAGATGCCCGCAGCCTCTGGATGGTTTGATCTTTCACTTTAAGCTGGTCCTTGAGCTCAAGGACTTCATCCTGGCTAGCTTCTTGATCTATCTCCGCCTTTTCTTTGGCGTTTCGCATTGCTTCAACTTCTTTAGACTCCTCAGCCAGCTGTAGGGTCAGGTTATCCCTTTCCATCTCGGCATCTATCAATGATTTGCTAAGTTGTTGACATTCCTCTTCAACTCCTTGAATTCTTTGGGCTGCTGCCTGATTTTCTTTTTGCATTTCCTGGCATCTTTGCAATGCCCTTGCTAGACTGGCCTGTAGCTCCGCTTCTTTCTCTTTCTGCCTTTGACTTTGTCATTGTAGAGAGTCTACTTCCAGCTTTATCTTCACTTCAGTGGCCTTGAGAGGTGCCATCTCACTTTCTGAGGCCATGGATTGCACTCTTAACCCAATTAAATTTGTCATCACCACATCCCAATCGTTGGAGGCTGGGTGCAGGTCCACGGTATCTGTGGCCATATCTATTAGCTCTACTAACCTGATGCTTTGCATTTGTTCCTTAGGCCTTGTGATTGCCAAGTCCAATGCGACTGTGGCAGCCTGTTCTTTTGTGTATCCTGCAGCTAGAAGGTCCAAAAATGTGTTGTATGGTTCATTTGACTTTGTCTTCTCACTCTTGTGTTTAACCTCTTCCCTCTCCTGGCTTTGTTATTTCTTGGACTCTTTGTGGCCTTCATGTTTGTCTTCCTCCTCTTTATCTTCTTGTGGAGGGCTGCTGGGAGGTGGTGAGGGCGGTGGGCTGGACTCAGGGCTGGCCGACAGAGATGTAGGCTTTTTCTTTAGATCTCGGTCTGCCTTTGTATTTCTTTCTCTCTCTTGGCTCTTTTGCTCGTCTAGCAGTTTCTGTCGTACCTGCTCCACTTCCTCTTCTATAAAAGGTACATGCGGGATATTTTCTGATGCGGCATCAAGAATCTCAAAATTTTTAATGTAATCCTCGAATCAATCTCTTTTCACCCTTCAGGATGATCCCGACATTGCTTCTAGAGACGGCTTCCAGAGTTTACTCAAATCGCCTTTAAGGGCCCTTTCTGCTCTGAAGCTCTCCATTAGCTGCTCTAGTCTTGCCGCTTTTTGTGACTTTGTCTCTTTTGCTGGCACTTGGGTAAATTCTTTCTTTCCCTTATTTTTCTCTGGCTGCTCTTCTTGAACAGGCTCTAGCCGTCTTTTCAATCTTGTAGCAACCCTTGGTTCTCTTTGTGTCTCATCTTCTTTGTCTTCTTTGAGCCTCAACCAGTCATTTTGTGACGGGGGTTCAGGCCATCTTCCTTTTGCGTGAAATGCCCCATAAATCACCTTAGTGATTAGTTCTCCTAGCACAATATATGTGGGCTTCTTGTTACCCATCTTCACTAGGTTGTCATGTACATATGGTGCATAATTGATTATCTTTGGAGTACTCTTCATCATTGCCCAAGTGACATCATGGTAATTGCTCCTGACAACATTCTGTACTTTTGTGGCCGCTTCGTACACATATGGAAGTATTGGTTGTACAACTGACTCATGATTGCCACTCTTAGGTTGGCAATATCTTCAAAAGTGTAGTTACCTTTCTTCTCAGTGTACAATTTGACATCATCCCTTCTTTTAGTTACACTATCCCCCTTGTTGGAGAGGTCTAGTGTATCTGTTGCAACTTGCTCGGTGATGATTATTTCTGTTTCTGGCCTGCCTTGCAGATCGGTTACTCTGGCCACTCCTTCTTCTTTGTTAGTCGTCACAAACTCCCAGACTCTCTTTATGTCAACCCCTGCCGGCACTGCTTCAAAATAGTTGTGGAGATCAATCTTCTCCAAGTACCCGGCCATCTTGCTTCTTACAAACTCATTGAGTTCTGGCGGTAGCATTGGTAGCTCGATCACATTCCCTTCAGTGTCTTTGAACACTCCTTGGTAGATCTTTAGGTCGTTGGACTCTAGCAGATCTTCTTGGATCCATGTGATGGTGGGCTTTAGTGTTCCTTCTGGTATGATGAAGGGTTCCACTTCTTCTAGGTAATCCTTAATGGTCATTCTTTTCTTTTTTTCCGGTGACTTCGCGGCTGCCATAGATCCTGTTGCACTCAGTAGTCCGAAGTTAGAGTTTTTTCCATATTAGCTGAGAAACTGAGTTTTAACTATCCAAATGACTTGAAAATTGAAAATAAATCTTAAAAGGAACTTGTGAAGCTGTGCGTGTGCTCACAGTGCCATTCTGGCCAAAAAAATCCATTTAGACATCCTACGCGTAGGATGTCTTTTTCATCAGAATTGGTTGATACTTGACATGTTGGTAGTGCATGGCTTATGGAACATGTCTATGTGCTTGGATATGGATTTGGGCATCAAAAAGTGGATTTTCTAGGCTGATTCAGGCTTTAGGTCACAAATTGGGTAGAAAGTCCATAATAGGTAGCAAGTGATGTCCAAATGGGTTGAAAATTGGTATATGGGCTCATTCCACCATGGTATTGGCTTCCATGATGTCACTCTTTGCACAGAAGGTCTAAATTATGCTGGAGACATCCTACGCGTAGGATGTCTATTTCATCAAAATGGCATGGGATTTGTTCTGTGGGTAGTCCTTGGCCTATGGAGCATGGCTATGCTTTTGGATTTGGATTTGGACAAGGATTGATGCTTGTGAGAGCCTGTGTAGTGTTTTTGGGCTCAAAAAGTGTATCTTGAAGGTGTTGGGGGTAAAAAATGATTAGAATGGCTTCAAAATTGGTATATGAGCTCTTGATGATGATGTGATTGGATCTGGAATGGACAAACATCCTCTATAGGCCAAAAATGTCAAATAGACATCCTATGCGTAGGATGTTTACTTCACCAATTTTTTCTTCTGACCACACAGATTGGTTGGTTATGTGCTTGTGAATATGTTGTGCAAGTTTCATGTGATTTGGACAAGATTTGGTAGGTCTATGGACCATTATTGCCTCTATGCCCTAACTTTGCATTTTTTCATGCATATGAGGTCAATGTTGGTCTAAATGTGATGAAACTTGGTGGCTAGCATGTAAGGGTCATTCAGAAAATATGTGTGATGAAAAATGTTGGGATCTGTGTCTATAAATATCCTTGAGACATCCTACGCGTAGGATGTCTCCTAATGATTTTTTTATGGAATGTGCCACTAGTGCTTGCCCTTGGTCTCCCCGAGTCCCTTTTAAGCCTAATTTCAACAAAAAAGTCAAATGGATAGAAATTAACTCCCTGTGTGGACTTCAGAGCCTCCGAGACGTTTTCTGACTTTTGGAGTGCTTTTTGGCGATGAAATTTCTTGATGTTGGTCTCCATATCTTCCCGATCCCTTGGGGATCCTTGCCGTATGGTTTTTGTCGACTTTGGCTTCACCAGAGCTTCATTTAGAAATTTCTTGCTCTAGAAGCACCCGTGGTTGCGTTTATGTGTCTTCTATGATTTGTGGTCGTCTACCACCATAGGACTCGGTTGTTGATGGTCTAGGAAAGCCGCTCATGAAGTTTGGTGGCAAACGGGCATGCGGTTTGGCCGCAAGAGCAATTTGACGCTTTGTGTGTCTTATGCCGTTTCTGAATTTTAGTGCCGCTTTATGTCACTTTTTGGTCATGTGGGTCACATAGACTTTCCGAGCATGTCGAGATGTTCCTCCCCATGAATTTTGGTAGCCTTTGGGCGCCTTTTCGTCGATTTTCCATTTGGTGGCCTCTTACGGGATTCTAGGAATTAGGGTTTTTCCCGATGGTTTTCTACTGCCTTTGGACATCCAAGACTGGTCTCCTATGCTAGGGTAAGCTACCGATGAAGTTTCGTTGCTTTTGGGTTAGCCATTAGGTCGCCGCCTCTACTTGTAGGTCTCTACCGCCCCCTTTGTGTGTGAACCCTACGCTAGTTTTCGCGACAAAACCACAAACATGCGCGAAAAGCTCAAGGTGGTGAGCCTACCTCTCATTTCTGAAGCCCATCGGGTAGTCGTGCACGTCGTAGAAGCTGCTGGAAGGTCCGTTCGCTCTAGGTGGCAGAAGCTCTCTCCGAAAGGTTAATAGTGAAAATGAGCTAAAAATGAGGTGAAAATTTCTTATAATGGAGGTCCCCGAACCACTTTGATGAAATTTGACATGTGCTCCTAACTTCTTGCGAGATGCATTTTAGGCTCAAAAATTTCTTGATTTGGACTCCATTTGCTTTGTTTACCAGAAATTTGGCATTTCGATCAAAACCTGGCCAAAAAAAAGCTTTCCGCTCCAGTCTCATAATTGCACCCCCACCGTACCCTAGGTTGTCCTATAGTCACTGATCATCCCCATCTTTTTTTTTCATTACGACCGTTTTTCACCTGCTTTTTGTATTTTTGAAGTTTTTCTGTCGAAAATTAGCAAAATTAAAAGGAAAATAGCAAATCAAACCCAAAAAATACCCAAAAATCATAATAAATCACAAACATCACCGCAAAAAATTATAGACTCTCACATGCAATTTTTATGGCCGGATTTCTCCGTTTTACCAATATTTTGCCCGAAAAATGGCTATTTCTACTTATATATACACACCTAGTGGCTTGATTTGACGTTTGGCCCCATATACCTATAGATATATGCTGTATAAGGGAATAAGTACTTGGGTTAGTCCAAAAAAATTTGCAATCAAACAACAACCCTTAAAATAGTCGAAAATCATGCCCTTTTTTGCTCTTTCTGCTATTGGTTCTGCATTTGAGAATGCCTCCCCCCCTCCTAGCCGGAGTCCTCCCGGACAACAAGGTATCGCCTCGGAGTATGTGCCGTGCATAGGTTGAAAAATTTGTGCTAATGCTTGGCCGATTAATGTGGCCCTAATTTATGCATACTCGGTCAATGCATGGAAAAATTAATGTTGTGCAAGAGAAGGGAATAAGCAAGATGCTTATTGGCATTCACCATCGAGGTTTCCTGTTTTCTTTGCAAGTAAAAACTGTAACTCTACTCCTCTTTGTTTAATTGTCTTTTTTGCAAAAGGCAATCGCTTTGCCGCTACTGTTGATATAGCCGTAGTTGTTTCTATGGAGAGGATTGGCTTGGCCGGAATGGCCGTGGACCGTATTTCCTTTGCTTTCCATTGGTAGCTTGTTTTTGCCGGTTTTTGTAGGTGTTTTGCTACTTCCTTTGTTGCCACTGTTTTGTTGCGGATTGGCATCCACATAAGTCGGTTTTCCTTTTTCAAATGCAATTGTCTGCCTTCCGTTGTTTCTTGTACTGAAGGGAGTTCCTTTTTCTTTTGTTTCGGTATCCAAATGCCAGTAACATATTGCTGAGCATTTTCTTTGAGATCCATATCTGTTTTAGGACCTTGGTTTTTGGTTGAACTATCTGCTTCGGTTGAATTCCTTCGTTGCATTGTTGTTTGTCTATCATGTCATTTCTATCCTTCTGCATCCATACTTGTTTCCCTTGTTTTGGTAATCTAGATCTTTGCATTGCGGTCAGTGACTTCGTATGTATGTAGTTAGCATGGTTGGCTTTTATCTGTCTGTTGGCCTTGGGTATCATGTTGTTGTTTGATGGCATGCTTGCTTTTGGATTTTTTTCCAGTGATTGCATGGCTAACAGCTGATTATTCTGGTATTGCTGAGCAAAGGCTATTACCTGTTGTTCTTGTGCATGCTGAATTTTGACTGCATTCGCATACCAATCAATCTGCACATTGTACTCTTTTTGCCAAGGTTGTCCCAACATCATTGGGTGTTGTGTGCTTTCATCCCCGACTACATAAAATTTGTGTGGATAAATAGATTGATGTACTTGTATATGCAGTATACTCCAGCCCAATGTTTTCAAAGAGTGTGATGTACTACTTTCCAGCACTTGAGGAGTAGGATGAAGTTTACCTGTGGATTTGAGCTGTTGGTATAATCCATAAGAGATCAAATTTGCTTGAGCTCCAGAATCAAGAAATGCCGCCGATTCAACTTGATTGCTACCCACTTTGACTGCAATTATTGGCTCCACTATGTCTTCATCCAACTTCGTCAGTCGAATGGCATTGATTCGCAATGGTGCTCCACTTTGTTGTTGTTGTCACAGAAGTCTTCGTTTTCAATGCGTTCTTTTGCTTCTGCTTGAGCTTCTTCTCGTACACTCTGTTTTTTCTTCATTCATTGTTTTCCTTGATGAATTTGTTGAAGCATATCCTGTGTGAGTGGTAGATGATATTTCTTCAGTCGTCGACATCCACTAATCCAGCTCGGCATTTCTTCACCTGCTAATGTAGCAATCTTGACAACTCCACTTTGTGATAGATCACTAATCACAAAGGGTCCCATCCCTCGCTTTTTAATTTTGTTGGAATTTTGCTTCAAAGTATAAACAAGTACATAATCACCTGTTTTGAACTCTTTCGTGTGCACATGCTTGTCAAAAAACTCTTTTTGTCTTCTCTTTTTAGCATATATTGAAGCTACATATCTCAAGCGGAGTTCATCTAGCTTTTCAAGATCATCTATTCTTGAAGAGAGCTCATGCCCTATCCATTCTAAGCATTTCGCTACAGGTAGAGTTGAGAGTAATCTCTATGGGTAGTATAGATTTTAGGCCAAACACCATGTTGTACGGTGTTGTTCCTATTGATGTTTTGTAAGCTACCCTGTATGCCCATAGTGTTGAGTGTAGCTGTTGATCCCAATGTGTTCTTGACTCTGACACTATTTTAGTAAGAACCGTGCATAGTGTTTTATTTGTGGCCTCAGCTTGTCCATTTTCCTGTGGATGGTATGGAGAAGATTTCCTATGTATGACCATGAATTCCTCTAGCAGATATTCAATGACTTCATGAAGAAAATGTGTCCCACGATCACTAACAATTTCTATTGGTAACCCGTATCATACAAAAACATTTTCGTACAAAAATTGTGCAGTGGTCCGTGCATCTGCTTTTTGCGTTGCCTTGGCTTCCGCCCATTTTGTGAGATAGTCCATAGTCACAATGATATATTGGGTATGGGTGCGATATGCAGGTGGTGAGATAGGTCCCACAAAATCAATGCCCCATTTTGCAAATGCTCTTGCTCCCATCACTGGCCATAGTGGCATCTCATCTCTCTTTATCGGCACCTTGGTGCGCTAACATTCGTCACAACGTTTTACAAACTCTTCAGCATCCATATGCAATGTAGGACACCAAATTCCTGCCAGCTAAGACAATTTTTGCCGTCTTATCGCGCCTGAAAAATGGCCTCCACTTATTCTGCCATGTGCATGTTCTAGAATTAGCAGGTAGTCACTTTCACTTGCACAGATTCTAAGTTGATTGTTCTTTCCTCGCTTATAGAGTTTGTTCCCAATTAACTGAAAGTCACGATCTTCCAGCTCGATAGCTTTTTTCCATGCTCTTGTTATGCTCTCAGGAAACCTCCTGGTGGTTAATAAATCAATGATATATTGACTCTATGCAGGTGCAATGTTTATCTAAAACAATGTCGCGTGATCCACTGGTCGTTTGGCACTACATATCGTACAATTGAATGTGTGTCCGCATACATAGTTGGCCAATAAACCCCTAACTATTTCAGTCTCTGGTGTGTCTTCACTGTTGAACAATGAAATGCACAATCCTGGACATGTGCTTCTTCAAGGTAGCACTCGCATTCTTTCGGATTTATACATAATCGTAGGATTTGGTCCGATCCTAGATGATACAGCCGTCCTGCTATCAACTCAAAGTTTTTTGTTTGTTGAATTGTTTGTTGTTTGGATCTGTATTCCATATTATCAAACCTACTTCCAAAGGAAAGAATTCTAACAATTTCTTGAGACCATTTGGGTATCATTTCAACATTGAAAAGATAAGCATCTGGTATGTCATCATCTACTCCTTCAGAAGCTTCCCCGTTGTGTATCCTTGAAAGATGATCCACTCATAGATGGGTTTTACCCTTTTTGACCACCACGGTGAAATCAAATTCTAGAAATATAATAAACCAGTGTACAATTCTCCCTGTATTGCATGGTTTATTTACAAGATACAAAAGAGCTTGATGATCCGTAAAGAACACAAATTTGTTTGCGAGCAAATAATACCGAAATTTATTTACAACATAAATCATTCTTAACCCTTCTCGTTCGGTGGTTGTGTAGTTATTTTCCGCACTATTTAACTGTCGGCTTGCATAACAAACTAGAAAATCCATTGTTCCGTCTCCAAGTTGAGCCAGAATACTCCCGATTGCATATGCTTAAGCATCAATGTGAACATGGAATATCTTTTCCCAATCTGGTGCTTTAAGCACAGGTTCTGATATAAGGTTTTCCTTCAGCTTTTGGAATGAAGTTTCACACTCCTCGGTCCAATCAAAATTGACTAGCAAACGATACAGATGTTGTGCGATGACCGCATACATGTATATGAATCTTCGATAATATCCGCAGTGTCCCATGAAGGATTGTACTTGTTTAGCATTAGTAGGCCTGGGTAGGTCTACTATGACTTTGAATTTGTCTAGGTCAGTGCTTATGCCATTTCTTGAGACAATGTGTCCTAAGATGTGGCCTTGCTTAACCATAAAGATACATTTTTTCTGTCAATATGTTCCTCTCGTAGAAGAGAGTGTACACAAAGATCATCCATGTAAATTTCTAAGAATATTATTAGCTATTCTTTGAACACATGCGTCATTAACCTTTGGAAGGTAGCTGGGGAATTAGTTAAGACAAACGGCATAACTCGATACGCATAAATTCCCCATTCTGTGGAAAACGCTGTTTTGTGTTGATCCTCCCTTGCAATTACCAGTTGGTTGTATCCTGAAAACCCATCCAGAAAGGAATAAGCCCGTTTTTCGGCCACCCACTCAAGTACATGTTCTGTGATTGGCAAGGGATAATTAGCTCTTATGGTGGCTACATTTACCTTTTTGAAGTTTACACACACTCGCAGTTTTTCGTTCTTTTTGGGAACTACCACAATGGGTGACACCCAATTGTATGTTCAATTTCATAGATGAATTCAGCTTCCATCAGCTTGTCAATCTCCTCTTTGATTGTTTAGCAAATGTGTCATTATATGTATAAGGATGTTGTTTGCTCGGTTTTGCATCCGATTTCAATGGAATTGTATGTTGGCATATCGATGGATCAACTCCTTTGAGGTCTTTATAGGACCATGCAAACACATCTTTATATTTCTTGAGAAGTTGTGTTAGCCGTTCTTCTTCCTCAGGCTCCAAATCGTTTGCTATATAGACCGGCTGAGGCTTCTCACCTGGTTCTGCGAGGTCTATACTTTTTTGCATTTTCAAGCCCATCCTAAGATTCTTGGTTGGTTCTTTCTCTGACAGGTGGTGTCATGATGATTTTTCTGTCCTGGATGGTAAATTTCCGATAGTGTGATGGTACATTCATGTTTCCTTTCTCTGACTCCCCTTTACCATCACTATCTTCCTCAGTAGTCCATATCTCACGTAAAGACCGTTTTAGTTCTTGTTATTTCTGTTTACGCTTGGTCCACTCTTGGTCTTTTATTGTTTCTTTTTTTAATTTTTGAGATTTTGTTTCCGTTTTAGCTTTTCGTTCCTTTTTTATTTCCTCTCGCGCTCTTTCCCTTCGATCTTTTGAGAATCTTCCTGATATTTGATCTTTTACACAATCCTCTGCTTTTAAAAGCATCAAATAGTGAGTTTTACCTTTTATCCTGGGCATTAGGTTCTTTTTCGCTTTGTTTCCTGCTCGTTTCCTCCTATAGTGCTCCTGGCGTCTAGGGTGCTGATTAGCAAAATCATAAAACTTGATACTCTCTGTTTCCCTTCCGCCCTCACTTGAGGTGTCTGAACACTCATTATCTGCATCATCATTTACTTCCAGATGTTCAGAGGAGTTATAAAATTCTTCTTGTTCTGGTGGTTCTATCGTCTCATCTTCTCCTGGTATAATGCTTACCATGTAGTAGGGTAGCACATCATAGCCATCCTTATTGCAAAATTTTATTGTTGGACTATCTGTAATGGTACAGACATCCAATGTTGCTAGTATGTGTTCCCATTCTAGCGGTTCCAAGGGATCTTCAGGAAAAGGTTTCGAAATATACTCCTTGTCCTCAATCGCTCTTTCTAAGACACATTCCTCTCTTCTTAAGCTTCCACAATGTGAAGCTCTGCACATCCATAGCTCTTTTTGTTGCCCTAACCATGCTGGGAGTTCCGATCCTACTACTGTAGCTGAATCAAACTCTTCCACAGGTGTTTGGTTCACATCTTTGTAACTATGGTCTTTTAGGTGCATTTTAGTTCTTGTCTCGCCATGTCTGAGGTATATGTGGTCATAACCCCAATCTTGGACCATCTTCAATTTTCGCATGAATGGTCTTCCCAAGATGATCTCATAATTGTTCTTTTGGTCGAAATCGACTATCGCAAATGTATGCTCATAGTCGATTCCACACGAAGTGACAATCACCTTTTCTAAGAGTCCTAGAGACTTCTCCATGAACCCATTTTCCAATTGCAATTTCATTTTGGTAGCTCTTAAAGCTGGTTTTCCCCATTTTTTCCAGATTTCCTTGGTGGCGATAGCAACTCCCGCTCCACTGTCAAGAATAACTTTGGAATTCTACTGGTAGCGTGGTGTTTCCATCTTCTCCATCGTAATACTCTCCAACCTTGTTTAATGGTACTGGCCTAGTGCTTAGTTGAGGCCTGTCCAACTCTCGGATCCCTTCCTGTAGCTTCAAGGTGGGGTCTTTCACTCCAAATTTTTCTACGCATTTACCTACTGTGGTCCACATGTTTGGTCGTAACTTGAGGAGCTCGGCTAATTTGATTGTGCATGCCTCAATCAACCCTTGTGAATCCATCACTTTGTTAGAAGAATGTCTTTGAGATGGGATTGCTCTCACTTCCGACTTGGATTCATACTCTCCTAGGTAAGAGGGTAAAGTTTTCAGCGAGTCTGGTTGGCTGTGCCCCGAACTAATTGATCCCTGGTCTCCCCCTTGTGAATGTATCTCCAAGTTCATTTGTGATTTTGCCTCAAATTCTTCAATAGGAGGTAAGATCGCGCTCTTCTCTTTTCTCGTGCTATTCATGTAGTTACTCATCCTATTAGCCTCGTTGGCCTCACAGATTTTCTTCAACAGATCATCTAGACCGTTACAGTCCTTACCCATTTCTGTCAATGTTTTAGGCTGGAACCCGTCACTTGCCTCATCTGTTGTATTTGGCACTATGATAGGCTCTCTTCTGGACTCATAGGCATTAGTGAGTCTTTCCTTTGTTTCTACTTGTTCCTCTAAAGTTGGTTGGATAGGGGTTTGAGCTGGTGCTTCATGCAAATTTGCAGGTTTACCCAACGGATCTTCCATCAATGATTGAGCTGTTTCGATAATCTTTTTACACATTTTCAACCTTTGTTTTTCTATTTCCGCATTTGGATAAGTCATTCATCTTTTCTCTTGGGTTTGGTTCTTTTTGAGTCTGGCTTCATAGGCTTTTAGAAGCGCATCCAACTGCTCATTTACCTTGTCTGCCAGTACAGATCCTCCTGATCCTTCACTTTTGGGCTCTGCTATTTCCTTGGTTGCTATGGTTACCGTGGTGTGTGAGCTCAAGCTAGCTAGATCCTCTAACCGCTCTAATCTATCCTTTGTCTGTTTCAACTCCTCGGATAGAGCTGTTTGCTCTCGTTCTTTCCTGGCTTTCATACGCGCCTTTCTGGCTTTCCAAGTGCTTCTCTGATTTTTTGTTTATGAACTTTGGGCATCGGTTTTTTGCTCTTCAACTATGGGTTCGTTTGTCATTCTTTGAGCTTGGGCTCGTGTTACCACCTGAATAGGTATATGATTGTTTCATTTTCCGACCCTCCACTCGAAGGTACTGCTTCTAACATGTTCAAGGTGGTTTTTGCTACTTTGCTTGGGTTTTTAGGGCAATCGGGAATCAGATGAGTAACTCCACACTCGGTGCAATATGCGTTGACTCTAATGATTTCGTCATGAGGACAGTCTCTTAGCCAATGGTCTCCACCACACTTGTAGCAGGGTCCCTTGGGTTGTTGAGGTGCTCCTTGAGCTCCTCTTTGTTGGTATGCATGTCTCTGTCTGCCCATGCCTCCGTTAGCTATGAACAACAATGTTCGTTTATCTAAGCTATATCTTCCTTCTCCTGCTGCCTGTGCAGCTCTTGGTGGTCCTGTACTTCCTATCATGCTCCATGGTTCTGGTGTCGAGGGTTCTTCCAGTGGATAATAGACAGAGTTTGCCGCATATCCGGATCTTCATAATATGCATGCATAGGTACCAAATCCTTATCCTCTGATTCGGTTACGGTTGGTGTGTATCTTATACCGTCTTGTCGTAATCCTGGTAGGGGTGGTTGTTGCCCCAACACTGGTTGTGGTCTTTCTACACCTACAGGTCCTGGTAGGTTGCCTACTTGATACCTAGGCATCGGTAGAACTTGAGATGAAGCTGCTTGAGCTTGGGGAGCGTAAGGTCTCTCTCTCACATATCCTTTGTTATAATAACATTCCTCTGTCCCATGGTTTGTCCATTTTTGTTCAATAGCACACCACTTGGGCTATTTAGCGTGGGGTTTAGCGTACAAGTTAATCTTTTTTAGCACTTCATCTACAAGCTGCTCTTGGTTTACAGCTAGTTCTCCCTTCGGTGTTGTCTTAGAAGACTTGCATCCACTTTGTTGTGAAGATGAATCGTCGTCAAGGTCCTTGAACTCTCCCTCTTTGTATATCGCGCAATTGTCCACACGGTAAAGAGCCTCCTTGGTCAATTCATTCAACGTCGTGCTCCTCTTCATATGTAAGTCTTTTTGGAGATCCGCATTCCTTAGTCCTTGGATGAATATAAGCATAAGTCTGGACTGAGTTGGCAGTTCTTCCACAAGACAAAACTTAACATATCTTTTTAGTCTTAGGGCTGCCTTTCGTATAGATTCCCCATCTTTCTGTTTGAATTTATGGATTTGCGAGACGACATTATGAGCTATCCCCCTTTGTGAGAATTCCTCGATAAATTTGTCAAACACTTCCTCCATAGACTCAAAGTCTCTACGCTCTACAGAGTCAAACCAAGTGGCAGCGTCATCCTCTAGGGTTAGTCCAAACCTTGCAAATTGGGTAGGGAAGTCTAACACCTCTTCAACTCTAATTACATACACAAAGGCTGCTATATGATCTCTTGGGTCTCTGTTTCCTCTGTATTTCTTGTTTACCCATTTTTGCACTTGAGAAGGTCTAATTCTACGATGGTCTACAAATCTCATCATTGGATCTCCACGTCCTAATCGATATACCTCCTCAGGTCTTCTGTAGTAGGCTACTTCCTCTCCCAGTGGTGCTCCTAAGCCATAATTTCTAACAGTTCTCGCCATAGATGGTTCATCTCTTTGAACTCGTTCTATGGGTGGCCCTCCAGGCTCTGTTGACCCTTGAGTGTTTGTCTTACACTCTCCTTGATACCTTGAATAGAGTGGTGGTTCTTGAAAATCCCTATGCCCTCGTGCGGCTTGATAACCATCTCGGTTTCGGTCTTGGTCCATTGTTGTTGACTGTCGAAGCCATGCCTACAATGATGGCTGGTTTGCTGGTTGGTTTTGGTGGTTGAATGCCTGCTGTCGGGTCGAATGTGAGGTGGCGTCATAATCTTCTGAAAAGGGATTTGTCGACTTGCTTGGGGTGTAGGTGGCTCTTGGAACTTCCTCTGGGGCATATGTTAAAGCTCCTGGACCTGTTGCCTTTTCTACCTCCTTTGGGAGAATACGTTGGTATTCTCGCCTGTATCTATCAACAAAAACTATACCCTTCCCCAATGCAGTTTCATAAGAGAATAAGTAAAGAAACTTGTCTTTTCTTAATTCGTTTAAGTATGGTTCTTTGCTGCGAAAGTAAGTGACTATACCCTCACTCTCATGCTTGTAGATTCCCACGTTCTCATTATAAGTTGTAACCCTGGTTGTTTTCTTATCATACATAAAAATAACTCCGAGCCGATCAATGTTTTGTGGCGGTTCTTGAACTTCTGAAACCATTTTCCCTTTCGCCACATTATCTCCATATCTGTTGTAATCTTCAGGGTTACTGACTATTAGATAGTGGTTCCCCTTTTTGTCTCGGAATCTATCTCCATCATCATAGACTCGAATTATCTCCAATATCTGAGCTAGCCTCTCTTCGATACAAATGCACTTGCGTCCTCGATAGTCAGAATAGACTAGGGCTCCTAGGCTCCCCTCGAGTTTGTTCCCTCTAAGAAGATCACAATGAGCTTGGAATCATTCAAAGGATTTAGGGAGGTGCTTCCTCCTGGCATTGGTCCGTCATATGTGAAACCTCCTGGATGTTGACTACCCATCATGAAGAAAGATTTGTCTGACGAAGTGTCAGTATCACTACCTTCCTCAATAATCAGTGTTAGTGGATCTAGCCTTGCCTGAGTTACACTCTCCTCGGTGGACACTAAGCTACCTTGGTCACCTGCCACCTTATGGTCTCTAAAAATGTATCTTCCAGATCTTAAATTCATCAAGCTTATCAATGCAATTTATCACAAATCCAACCACTCACCTGGCAAAGGGTCCATCTCCGCACAACTTCTTGCTTTGCTGCTGAATATACCTGTACACAAGCGTTTAATTTCGGCAATCGAATCAAAGCATTTATCTGCTAGAGGTTATCTTAGTAATGATTGGTATAACTGGAGAGTTAATCTCAACCACTACTGTACTTTATATACTGCTGATGTTTTGGATTAGGTCAGCTATTCTAGAACTGTACTTCCCTTGGATGTTGGTCAATTTTCGTGAAAAAGTCTGAACTCAGTCTTTACCACGTCAAATGGACAAACAAGGTCCAAATTCACTTCTGAAATAAGTTATGGAACCCTTGAGCCAAATGGAATCTCACTGTCTAAGCCTAGTCAAATTTTCTCTTCAGTAGGCCCCAATAGACATCCTACGTGTAGGATGTCTCCTGCTTTATTTTGCCTGGATTTTTGCACTATGGATTCCCCTTTATGTGTTGAGTCCACAATTGTTTTTACTTTTTGATTTGGACACCTATAAGCTGGTCAATGGATCAGAAATCTGTTCCGACAGCCTATTGCTCATCTTGATCAGTCTAATCAACTCCAATTTGGACCAAAATTGACTAGGGGGCTTGCCTCAGGCTATACAACACCTTGCTATGCCCACTGTGAGTATATGGCTTCAATTTCTTGCTTTAGACATCATATATGTAGGATGTCTTTTTCATCACAATGGCTTCAAATTCAAAACACGGGCTCCCCTTGAGTTTCTGATCACTTTGGTATGCTCAAAATTAGGTTTCGAGTGTAAAATCACATAGAAGACATCCTACGCGTAGGATGTCTTTTTGGCCTGTTTGACCCGAGACACCCGAGACTTGACCCCCAGCTTCCCTTGATGTCAGCAACCCAGTGGTATGCTTAGATTTTGGTTTGGATTTCAAAAGTCCCCAATTTTAGCTGTTCTTGCCTTTTTCAGTCAAAAGTGCTAAAGTCCGCTTTGAACCCAATTTTTCTCACCCAAATGAGGTGAAACCCCTCTCAGTCACTCAATACATCATGCAAGTCATGCTCATGCAACCATCATATGGTTTTGGTCTTAAAATAATGCTTTGGCACAATTTGGCTAGGATGTCTAGCAATTTCAATCTACCTGGCCTTATCCTGTCAAGATATGGTCAAATTTCCACTTTCCAGTTGAAAATGGGATAAACCTTACCTTCAGAACACACTGGTCAACTCAAAATCCCAAAATTCCCACCAGATTAGCATGTAGACATCCTACGCGTAGGATGTCTCCTGGCTTGAAATTAACTTTTTTCCTGACAGGAATGCTCGTGATGCTCTGCAGGTCTATCAGAAACACTCACAGTAACTTTTGGACTTCACTTAGGCTTTGAAACACACTTTTGCGTCTTTTTGCGTCTTTTACAAACTTGTGATGAATTTACCAAGCAAGTATATATGCATGAAGTGCTTTAGATCCTGAATCATGATGTCCTACTTACTCTACTCCTACTCATCATGTGAAATGGTGATAATGGTGTTTTGGTTGCTTTCTGGCCTCTCCGAATCTCAAGCTCTCCTCTCACTGCTTCTACCACTCAAAATCCTACTCAAGAACTCAACTAATACTTAAAACTATCTTAATCTACCTAAGTCAAAGGATCTAGGCCAGACACATGCTTCCTGGACTCCCTCTAAGACCTAGAGAGTCCTCCACCCTCTGATCCTATCTAAAGGTAAAATGAAACTCTTCGTAAGCCAAAAATCCCTATCCTCAAGGACTAGTCTCGGTCACCTACCTAAAGTTTTTGTCCCCGGCAACGGTGCCAATGTTGGGAGGACACACCGCAACGGATATCAGCCCAGCGAGAACTCACCTAACAAGATTTGTCAGCTAAGGACAGAGCTCGACCTGCAGGCGTGTGGAAGCAAGCATAAGGTGTCAACCTACACTCAACTGACTCCTAACTAATTCCTACAGAGGTCTCTACCAATTGTCTAAGTCACAGCCTTCAAGAGTGCATAAGAGGAAACTTCCTACAACGCTTTCTAGAGCCGAACACCCATCAAACAATCCCAAAACACCACAGAACTTGAAGGAGGCCCTACTAACACCAATAGGTCATTCTCCCTAAGGTTTATGAGCCAATATCCCAACTCAAAACACCCAGTGAAAAATCACGTAGGATGTCTAGCCGAAATTTGCAGGTCTTCATTTTCGAAATCTAAAGTGCCTAATGTGTAGCTCTACTCAATGTGAACGCGTGGATATGCTGCAATGCAAAATCAGACAACGTATGCTCACAAAATCACCAGATGAAGCTCGCAGAAGGAGCTCGCAAAACCGGGCCATACACGTGCAATGTAGGTATCGGCGCATAATTCTCGTCGGGGGAAATACGCTGCACTTCTCTGCACTCGATTCCGACCACCGGTGCACATGTAGCGTCAAGATTAAGCTCACACTCTCTCTCGTACACAATATGCTCACTCACAGACTTCAAAACTTCTTTTAAAAAATGACAAAAGGTTTTTCATTAAGGTCAAAAAGTGGTATAAATACCTTACAATTCTCAAACCCTATAGTTCCAAATCAACCATCTACTCCATCTAACTATCAAAGCTAGGATACAATCTGAAAACTTCTATAAGTCCCAATATTTACAAGGTGAAAAATCAGGTTTCCTCAATAAATGAATAATTACAAAAAATGATAATCTTCCGAGTAGTCAGTTTCCGTGGGGTGTGTCCAGCTTCTAACAAAGTATCATAGTACGTGTAAGGAGGTTGTCTACGCGGTCTGACATCACTGTTAAGGGGGATAGTGTGCTGACAGATCTCAGGATCTATCTTCTTTAGATGTTTGTATGACCATGCAAAGACATCTTTGTATCGTCTGAGCGTATCAACTAGAAGTTGTTTTTCTTTGTCACAGTAAGGTCCGTGGAAATGTATGTCGGTTTAGGTTCCTCACCTAGTTCTGCTAAGTTGATGCATTTTACGTTTTCAAGCCCATCATATGAACTTCCTGGCTCCTTGGGATCTCGTTTGGGTTTTTGCACCATGATTTTCCTATCCTGAATGGTATAATTCTTATAGTGGGAAGGTGCATTGAATTTATCATCATTTGATTCCTCACCAGTTTCCATTTCTGTTGTTCAAAATTTCTTCAAGGCTCGCTTCAGTTCATTGTATTTGATTTTGCACTCCATTTTGGACAACTTCATCGATTTTTTGGAACTACTCTCTTTTTCTAGTGTTTGTGTGTTTTCCTTCTTTTATTTTGTTTTGGTTGAGTCAGGTATCATGTATCTCTTTGATATCCTGTCCTTGAGGCAGTCAGTTGTGACTAGCTTCTACTAACCTTAAGTATTGCGTTTTGTCAATTAATAGAGGTACTGAGTCCTCGTTGTTCTTGTCTCAATTGTTTCTGTATTTATCTTGATATCTGTGTTGTCTTCGAGGATTTTGGTTTAGTAGATCACCCGTTGATCGTTCCCTTTGATGCTCTGACTCGAGCTACTAGACAGTTTATCGTCTGCATTATCCTCTAGCAGCTTATCAATGGAGTCTTGGAACTCTTCTTCGTTCATTTGGTCAAGGTCTCTTACTGAGATTTCATCCACGATGCATCGGCACTCGGAAACCCTGTCCCTATCAGGGACTTTCCACTCTGACTTCAGAGTTAGGCTGACACCCAACATTTGGAATTGAATGATATCATATCCTTCCTCATCGCAGAATTTGGTGAGGGTGCCCTCGTTTACACAAACATCAAGAGTGGATAATATCTGTTGCCATCCAAAAGGTTTGAACATCAGGCTCTGGTATATATGCCTCGTCTTGTGCAGTCCTATCAAGAATGCAATTTTCCCTTTTTAAACTTCCACCTTCTGAAGCTTCGCCTGTCCGCTGGTGAGCTTTGTTCTGTAGCCAATCTCACATTCCTCCTTCTTGGTCAGCTGAGGAGTGCAAGCTTCTCCTCAGATTTGTTCTACATCTCTATAGCTATGATCTATGACACAAATTTTCGTAGTGACATCCTTGTTCCTTAGATAGATATAGTTGTAACCCCAATCTTGCACCATTTTGAGCTGACACATGAATGGTCTGCCCAATATGATGTCAAATTTTTTTCTCTCATTGAAATTCATAATAGCAAAAGTGTGTTCATATGAAATGCCGCAAGAGGTTACCACAATCTGCTCCAAGATTCCAATGGGTCTTTCCAGATACCCATTTGCCAATTGAAGTTTCATTCTAGTCTTCCAGAGAGCAGTTTTCTGACATTGCTTTGGTAGCTATGGCTATTCCAGCACCACTATCCAATATTGCTATCGACTTGACCTCTTTGTACTCCACCGACAAGGTAGTATTTCCTTCTTCACCTTCACAAGAATCCCCTACCTTATTCACTGGTACTCGCTCATGTTTAGTTTGTTTTGAGGGTTGTGTCTTCAATGTGTTTGGAGAAGCATTAGGTGGTAGAGTTACCAACCCTATTTTTTTCAAATTTTTCCCGACCTCGTCCCAAAGATGCGGTCTAATATGTAGTAACTCTGACAGAGTCAGTGTACAACGGATAGGGTATGACATCAGCTCGTGAAGAGTTTTAGTATCCATCATCTTAGGATTGGCATTCCATTAAGATGGTACTTTCTTTACCTTCGATCGAGTTTCATGGTTACCAATAAATGACTGTAAAGTCTTCAACGTATGCGGTTTACTGACTTCCAACATCGTTGTACCTGCATCGCCATATAGTGAGCTGATGTCATTTGTGTAGAGATCATGCTCCAAGTGGATTTCTGGGATGGGAGCTGACAAAAGTGTGGCACTTCCATATTTTCTATTCCTAATATGTTCCCATAGCTCTTGAGGCCATTGTTCTTCTACTTCCAAAAGTGGCAGTAGTGCTTGAGAATACATTCCCTCTGTTGTATTGGCTACCACCCTCGTACCCAATGGTGTTTCGTAGATACGGTCGGTTATTCTTTTCAATTCCCCGCCCCTCTAACTCTTGAATCTTTTCTCGGATTAGTACCTCAGTTTTTGGAGCCGTAGGAACTGATGGTTCCATAAGCGCTTGAGCGGCTTGGATGAGCTCCTTGCACATCTTTAGCCTCTCTTTCTCATAGTCCGAATGTGGGTACGTTAACCATCTATCCTCCTGGGTTTGATTAGGCTTTAGCTTGGCCTCTTAAGCTTTTAAAATTGCGTCCAAAGGTTCAAACACCTTGTCTACTAAGACAGATCCTCCAGATGGTATATCTGATGGTTTCTTTATCTCATTGTTTCCCTTAAGGTCTCTTTCCCTTTGAAGTTGTTCCTCTATTTTCAATAATTTGGTTTCCAATGCCATTTTTTTCTTTTCTTTTTTGGCTTTCATCTTGTCTCGTTCTGCCTTCTAGGATTTTCTAGGGGTTCGAACATACAATTTTTTTATCTCTGTTTGGATGGTTGGGACGTTCCTTGCTGCCTCATGTGCTTGAGCTCTAGTGGCCGTGTTTAGCGGAATGTTCGGTTTTGTTTCTCATCCACTTGAGCTTGACACAATCCCCATTTTGTTCATGGTTGCCTTTCCTTTGTTGTCAGGGTTTTTTGGATAGTGTGGAATGAGATGGTCGGTCGTGCATCCATCACAGAATCCAAAAAGTTTTACCTGTTCTCCTTTGTTCGGACAAAATCTCACTCAATGATCACTGCCACACTCATAGCATGGTCCTACAGGTGATGGAGAAGCTTTTGGAGCCCCCATCAGCTGTCCTGCTCTAGGAGGATAGCCCCTAGGTTTGTAGACTTGATTTTCCATGAATATGAGCATATTCTCATCAACCAAGTAATGGTTTTTAGTTGTTTGTGATATGTATGAGGGCTCGGGAATCTCTTCAAGAAATATCCATGGATTGTGTCCCTCTGGAGCATATGCATTCCCATCAAATCCCTTCTCATGAGTATTGTTTGAATCTTCCCAGTATGAGACTACTTGGACCATACTTTGATCAGAAGGTGGTTCTATGGGTTGAGAAATCCTTACCATAGCCCTTTTTTCCTGAGGTAAGGGAGGTTGATGTCCCAACACAGGTTGAGCTTTCTCTTGCCTGAAGATTGCATTATTTGTCCCTACTTGGTACCTTGGAGGGGGTGGAAATTGTTGTCCTCCATGTGGTCCGTATTGTCTCTCTCTAACATAGTTCCAATTATAGAAACATTCGTGAGTTTCATGGTTGTCCATTTTTGTTCGGTAGCACAAAACTTTGAGTATTTGCTGTGCATTTACTCCTAGCCTTTGTTGAAGGTTGCACCAATGGGTGGGATGATCTCCTCCACAAGTGTCGCATTTTTGGGTGGGAGATTGTCGTGTGTTTGGGTTTGTCCTGTTTCCTTGGTTTATCCTTCTGATCACTTTCTCGATCATTTGATCAACGTCCGACACAGTTGGGTTTTGCCCTCCCAGTTTCATCATGGACTCACTAGTGGTTGAAGAGGTGCTACCCGTCCCCTGATCTATGTCTTCAGTCACCTCCCCATATGACTTGCAGTTATCTACCAGATACAACGCCTCTTTCATGACTTGCTAAAAAGTTACAGATGCCTTCAAGTGCAAGTCCTTTTTGAGCGTGTCATTTTGCAATACTTCTATGAAAAGGAGTGATAGTCTTTCATCCAGAGGTAGTTCTCAAGTAGGGAATCTTTCTATGTACTGCTTGAAACAAAGTGATTCTTCCTTCACTTTCTCTTTCTCCTTTACCTAAATGCATAGACCTGGGAGACAGTGTTATGCTTGATCCCCCTCTTTGAGAATTCCTCAGTGAATTCTCAGAGAAGTTACTCAATACTTGGGAATTCCAAGTTGTTTAATGGTTGGAACCAAGTCAAGGCAGTAACTTCTAATTTCAACCCAAAACCTTCATATTGAGTGTGGAAATCAATTACCTGTTCTGCTCTCAACACTTGTTCAAAGATTGAAACATGGGCATACGGATCTCCGGATCCATTATACTTTTTGGGTATGCATTTTTTCGCCTGAGATGGTCTCATACGTCTGGACTCTGAAACCATTCGAACAACACCTGTTCCACATGGTGTGGCTTCTCTAGGTTTATAATCTCCTCTTGGTACTACCAGTGGTATCCTATTCGCTATACGCACATCAAGTCGATCTCGTGTAATAGTCGGAGGGATTCTAGTGGTGTAAGTGACATCAGAAGCAGTATTGCATCTTTGTGTGTTCATGGATGCCCTAGATGCCGTTGATCCTAAAGGCCCTATGTTTGGGACTCGTTCATACAGTCTAAAAGACTCCTCCACCCTGGTTCTTAAGGGGCTCACATGTATAGTCTCAGGTCTTGTGTGAGTAGTCGTGGTTTTTACCTCTTCAGCATTTGCATAGTATTGGTGGAGTGGTCCTCCAAAATATGTATATTTCTCTAACTCCGTACGATCTATTGGAGAGTACTTTCAGCCATACTTGTCTATTATAATGACCACCTGAATACTTCTCCCCTCCGTGTAGTGTAAACATACAAGATTTTTCGGTCCATCAATTCTTTGATGCGGGGCTCGTCACATCTATAATAGAGTGTTTGTTATCCATTATTGAACTTAGAAATCCCCACATATGTGTTGTTTGTATTAAGGCGCTCTGTCTCATTGGTGCGTTTGAGTACCGCGTTTTGTTTCTCCAATTTGGGTGGTTCATCAGCCTGCTCATTCTCTACCTTGTCCTTGGTGCCAATCATTCCCCATTTATCCACAATAAAAGGGTTATGAACCACCAGGTACATTATTCCCTCTTGGTCAAAATATCTATCCCCGTCATAATCAACATCTACAAGGTCTCTGAACTCGCTCAGCTTATTTTCCAACTTAACACAGTAGCGGTCCATTCCATCCTTATAGAATTTGTCCTTAAGCACATTTTCAAATTGAAACTTCAAATACAACAATTTTACATCATATGTAGGCTAAGAAGGACCTGCACCCATCGAAGCTATTCCCTTAGGGTTTGACTTGTTATAATATTCATTCATGAGGCTGTATGATCTCTCAGACAAAGTGTTAGAGAAACTCTCCTCTAAAATGGGTTCCAAAGGCGGCCGTGGTCTCTGATTCACACTTTCTTCCGTCGAGTGATTGCTCCCTTGGTCAAAGGTGATGGGATTCCTATTTTGGTATAATCTTCCTGATCGCAAACTCATGAAGAATTGGTAATACAAAATCCAAACCGAGTTACCTCATTAGCTAGTTTGAATCTCCCATTTGATCTTGCTTGCTAGGTAGTATCCTCTAATACTTGCACCCTGTAAAAAATTTGCTTGATAGTTGTGAGCTGACAGCCTTCTTGTTAGTTCTTGCTTTTAATCAACAAAATTTAGCTAGGTCTTTAAGTAGCACACAACTCTTCACACAACATCAACAATTTAGGTCCAATTTCAATTTTAAAAGAACCACGAGGTTATTGTGGACTCGCTCTTTGTGTGGTAAAATTCTATTTTGTTCTCACTCAGAGGTACATGGATCGCGATCCATGTTGGAAAACCAAATCAACTTTTGTTGATACCATTAGGTTCAACATAATTAAGAGGTCTTATGGTATCAATTTTTTTAGAAATGAACCTTTGGATTGGAAGCTAGGTTGATTCTGTCACTTTGCCTGAGCTTCTGCCAGTTTTGGGCTTTTGGGATGGTTTTTGCATCCAAATTCAACTCTGGAATGACCACTAGACTCTCTGTAATGCCCTCTAGCTATGGTGCCAGTTTGGTGTCAAAACGTGTCAGGGGAACATGGATCGCAACCCGTGTTCCTTAGTGTCAGTATGTAGTGAAACTTGGCCCACAACTAGTCATTGGCCTAGTGATGTTGGCTATATGGTTTTTTAATGTTTTGGAGTTTTTTAGGTCAGCCAGAAGTCAGTTTTAGGGTTTGTTTTAATGGTTTTCCCATTGCTCTGATTTCTTCCCCCTTTTGCCCTCTTTTTGAACTTTTTTGATAAGGGTCCTTTGGGAGAAACTGTTTCAATTGTTATCACTTCTCTCCTTGCCTATTATCAGCTCAAAATTCCAAAAAGGTACATGGATCGCAATCCATGTTTGGCAAGATTTTGGGCTAATACTTTGTGAGATGATCACACAAGGTATGGGGATGCTATTACCCAAATCTTTTTGGATTTGATCATGTTTTTCCAAGTGAAAAGCAAGATTTTGTGTATGTTTTACGTTTTTTGGCAAAAAACTCTCTTTTTGGTATTTTGATAAGATTTTTTCACTTTTTGTCTATGGATCTTTTTGGAAAAGTTGTTCAACTAGTAATCAAGAGTACACTGGTTAAATCTTACTATCAGATTTCTACCTGGAACATGGATCGCAATCCATGTTGGGAAACATCTGGACATGAAATTTGGTTCTGTTGGTTCCCTACTTCTAGTTGATCCCAATTCGCATCCCTTTTTGAATTTGGACAAGTAAAAGTTCATTTTTTTTCTGATTTTCCAAATTTACAAGGTTTTTCTCTGCTCATATCAATCTTTTGATTTTTATGATCTTCTAACATTCTATTTCTGACCAAACTCAAGGTTCTGATGCCTGAGAGCCTATTCTAAGCAAAGGAAAAAGTTTTAGCACATTTTGCCAAAAAGGTACGTGGATCGCGATCCATGTTGGACGGGCAATTTGGAAATTTTCTGCACAGTCTTGTTCAACAAGTGTTTTTATCCCCCTTTTGAAGGTTTTGTTGGGTTTGGTCCAGTTTTGAAGCTCTGACCAACACTTCTTCAACTTTTCAGAGTTATAGTCTGATGGTTTTTTCCTCGGTCCTTTTGGCCCCAAATGATGGTGTAATTTGTTTCCTAACCTACTATTGAAATGAGTTTGCAAAGATAAATGAACTTAACAGTACAAAAATAACAACAAAGTGTGTGGTGGAATAGCCCCTTTCCAAGCATGTGAAAATCAAAGAACAAAATACTATCTTGTACGTCACTCACAACTTTCTTTGCTCTTAAGGAATAGCAATGGCTAGTCTGGAACTCTAGTCTCTACCAGGCACTAAACCTATGTCTAGCTGCTTCACTGTCTATGTGTAAGCAGAATGGGTATCAAAAGCTTTGAAGGGAGATTTTTTTTTGTACACTGAGTCACTCATCACCTAAGGATCGGTTTTCTTAGCAGCGGCACCAATGTTAGCGGATCGCCGTGACAGACGAGTGCATCATAGCTCTTTTGTACTAACATAATGTCAATATGCAAGGAAGCGTCTCAGGATGGGGCACAGAGACTTAATGAAGAGTGTCAATCTCACCAAAGTGAACTCATAGGTCTACTCATTCTACTACAAAAGCAAATCAACCACTTCCTAGTTAGACAATCAGTATGCGTCCAATCTCACCGCTCTAGGCTATCACGCCTTTTCGGTATCCAAATGGATCCGGAATGCAACAGAACTTAAGGAGAGGTATCAGAACACTTAAGGGCTTAATCCTGCCAAGTTCTGTCACCATCTAGGAAGGTACATAAATCACGATCCATCACAAAAAATTTGCAAAAAACTGAAAGAGAAGTACTCGGGAAGGTCCTCCTTAAGCATAGAAACACTTATCCATGGTCAAAACATCAAAAAACAACCATTCTAACCTCCAAATCAATGCATTTAGCTCACAAACAATGCGTCGCGAACCACAACAGAATTGAAAATGATTAAACTTAGATTTTAGAGCAAGAGACAAGGAACACAATGTGCTATTCAGAAACGAATTCTGCATTAGGTGAAATTTGGACTCACAAAGGGTCCCTTTAAGCAGTTTGACTTTACCTCTCTCTACCAAAATGGACACATGGATAATTTTTTGCAAACAAACTCCAAACTTGGTGGAGGTTTGACACTTAGAATGTCCTCTTTAAGCTCTATCTACTGATATATAGCACGCCATGAAACTCCTCATATTTTAGAAGATTCTTTTTTTGATTCACTTAGATTCCAACAGAGTTGTCACATCAAAAGTGAATAAAAAAAAGAGTCTTCTAAAATATGAGGAATCTCATGGTGTGCTATATATCAGTAGATAGATCTTGAAGAGGACATTCTAAGTGTCAAACCTCCGCCAACTTTGGAGTTTGTTTGCAAAAAATTATCAATGCGCCCATTTTGGTAGAGAGAGGTATAGTCAAACTCCTTAAAGGGCCACTTTGTGAGTCCAAATTTCACCTAATGATTACCAGTTCAGGAGAAAAGAAGATTACAATTTGTAGGGGTAAGAGGCTCCCACAGTGCACGTTTGAAAAACCTTCTAGCTAATGATAATTCTCCTCTCCAAACTAAGGGTTTTGACTTTAAAATTTAAGGGGGCTTTCCCATGGCCATCCGGCCTCTTACAAGGGTGTAGACTCAGAGAAGTAGAGAGGGTATTGTCTAATACATCAAAATTACAACTCATCATAGGCTGAATTACATGGATTTCTTCAAAAAATTGAGTGTTTTGTTGGCATACGCTTGTATCCACCAACACAAGGCCTCAAACACATTCAAATGTGGAGAGAGCTAGCGGGGAATGAGAGTAGGGAAGAGGAAGACGAAACATTCATAGGAGAAAGAAATAGGTCCTCACTTACCATCACTCTTCTTGCATAGCATACATAATAGCATAGTAATGAAGATGGAGAATATGGGAAGCTTAAGCATTGGAGTATGGCTCTTGGTTGGATTTGCATTCCATAGCCAAGAGTGTTGGTGTAGGCTCTCAACTTCTCTACAATCTTGAAGAAGGAGATGGAGCTCTTGCACTTTGTAGCTCACACCATGAGAGAGAGAGAGAGAGAGAGAGAGAGAGAGAGAGAGAGAGAGAGTAGACCCCCCAAGCTATCCCCCTCCTTGCTTTGGTCGGCCCCCTCTTCTAGCACTAGCTTTCACTTGATTGGACCTCCTCTTGCCAATTACATGCTTAGTGCATATCATGCAACAAGGGTAGCCTTGGGACAACTGTCTCCCTGTCCCCTTTGAGAGAGATAACTTGATAAATGCATAAATAATTAGTTAAATTAACAAAATTATCATTGGATCCCTTGGGAGGCCAACCAATAGGCTTTAGGCACACCATGAGGGAAACATGAAGAGAAGATTGACAAGTGTCCTATTTTCTTTCTAGGTACCAAGCTTGACTTGTGGGAGGGTGGGTGTGTCCTCTCTCTAGATCCTATAAAGAGAGATCTCCCATCATGAGTAGGGATGCTCAGACTTTTGAACACCTTAACCCCTCAAGCACCTTAGTAATTAAGCACCTCAAGCACCTTATTCAGCAAGCACCTCAAGCACAACCCTAGCTTGCCTAAGGTCAAAGGACTTTTAACATTAATTATTGGAGGTCTTTAATGAAGCTAACCCTCAGGTATTTTAAGATCCATTAGCTAGACTTTCTCTTACAGATCATCTCTCATTTGGAACCCTTTAACCTTGGTCCTGTGTTGAGATAGATCCATAAGCACATGTCTATATTCTAACCCTTGTTCTTGTTTCTCCCACATTAAATGATCATTTTAATATGAGGAAATTATCTGGGTTGGTTAGATATTAGATTTTAGGACATTACATCTCTCTTGAAATCATAACTGTACTTGACTATGAGCTACTATGAGGTAGAAGAGATAAAGCCTTAGTCATTAGTGAATGCTTCTTAGCGGGTAGAGGATCCCTTTTTATCCTACAACATCATTCCAAGATAGATGACTAATCCATTTGGTGCTTGGGAGACGTAGTTGCCGCAAGCATGTATGCTCTTTGGTTCATTTCATTCTCCCAAAGTAGAGTGACAAATTCTACTTGGTGTTTGAGAGACATCATCATCACAAACATGATAAAAAGCTTGCATACTGTTTAAATTTGTGCACAATAAAAAAAAGAATTTGTCTTATAACACAAAAATATAGGTAATTTTAAAGAAATATGTACACTTGCTTACTCTAATGTAGCATTGTAAGAATTGCCAAGGTTCGTACTATCCTTAAGTTGTATTCCTTGCATCCATCTAGCATATTTAAAAGGACAATTTTTTAACTTAATAAGATACCATTGGATAATCTTACCATGTTGCAGTACCTTGTCTTCATGCCGAAGGATAGCTTTGGGTTGTAGCACCACTTATTGGTTTTCGATTTTGGAGGGTCTTCAATAATTGGTTCACTTGGTGGCTCTCCTTTGTAGAACTTAAATATTCTCACATGAAAATCATGCATACTCTACAAGGTGTAAGTAATTTTTCCATTGTGAGTGTTGATCTACTTCTGTAACATAAGTCTTTAGTAGATTGAGAATCATAAGATTGGCTATCTCACTTTGGCCATCCATTTGTGGGTGATAGGCGGAAGAGAAATTCAATCTTGTACCTAGATTTTCAACAAGACCTTTCCAAAAATTATTGGTCATTCTAGGATCTCTATCCGACACGATGGATGTTGGTAATCCATGGTGTTTGAAAATCTAAGATATGAAAAGAGTTGCCATTTGGTGTGCCTTAATAGTCTTTTTGACAGGAATAAAGTGTGCTTGCTTGCTAAACCTGTCGACTATTGTCCATATCTCCATATTCCCATGGATAGACTTGGGTAATCCAAAGATAAAATTCATGGATATAATCTTCCATGGTGAGTTAATGATTGGAAGTGGATGGAGTAATCCAGGTTGCTTCCCTGTATCATACTTAGTCTTTTGGCATACCACACATTTTGAAACATACTCTTGTATGTCCACTTTCATGGTAGGCCAATCGAATTATGTCTCTACACCTCAAAGAGTAGGTTGAATGCCTCTATGCCCTGCATAGGTAGGAGCATGAGATTCATACATAACTTTCTCACCAAGGGATTGGATAACACATAGCCTATTTTCATGGAGAAGATAACCATCCTGCAAGGTTAATGTTTCCTTTTTATTTCCCAAAGCAAGGGCTCACATTATGTCTTTAAAGTCAGGGTCAATGGCATACTCATCTATCATAGAAGATCGATCATTGTGTGAGTAGCTATAGATACCGCATTAACTTTTGGTCCTTGTGAAAGTGCATCGGCCACTTGATTGTGCAGCGATGTGAGCAATATGAAAATAAAATTGCAAAAGAAAATTTGCCCACCTCATTTGTTTATTGAAAAGCTTGGCTTGCATCATGCAGTACGTGAAACTTTGGTGGTATGTTCGTAAAATAAATGGAGTCCCCAATAGACAGTGGTTCTATATGTGTAGGGCATGTAGAAGAGCTAAAATCTCTTAACATATATTTAAGAAAATAGGGAAAATTTCACAAATTTGGGACGATTCTTTGTTTCTCATGGACTTGAGGTAAGGTTGTATTGTGCTAGGTTGTTGCACATATGAAAACCGTGATACAACATTTAGTGGATGCTTATGAGTCTTCAAGATCTAATATACGTTTAGTGGATGCTTATGAGTCTTCAAGATCCATTATGGTCCATTTTCAACAACCATACTATACACTATAGTGTTTTTGTACATGATAGTTTACAAATACACACACACGCGTGCGTGCGTGCACTCCTTACGCACCCAAAAGTAAATTTTCTTCCCACACATGTTCCATTTGATAAAACAACTAAAATGTAAGTTGCAAGAAAAACTTGGGTGACTAAAATGAAAAAAACACCACTCATACTGAATAAAATTTCTTGAAGATTACAAAGGTGGGATGCCAATATCAATGTTGACAATGACCCTAGCTATGGGTGGACTAATTTGAACCATTGGTAGAAGATTACAAAGGTGAAAGGCCAATGCTAAGCAATCATTCCTCCCCATTTGCATTGATATTTGATGGTGCCTCGTGTTCATCAAGTTTCAACTGACTCTCTTTGACCTCGAGGATTATTGCCTTTGGAATCTTAACTTTTTCGGGAATTCGTCCACCCTTGGGCTTCCATGCCCAAATGATGCAGGTAGTGTCTTCCCAGTGTTGAGGATCATTGATGTTCTCTCTCCAATACTTGTTCCAACAATCCTTGTAAACCTCCACATCACTTGCATTCTTCTTCCTTGAAATTGGTGCCCAGTATTCTATCTTGACTTGAAGGTAGGTTGTTGAGTCATTGTTCTGATCAATATCTGTTGTTGTTACTCCTAACCAAATTGGGTAATTTTCATCACAAGGTTGCACCAGTACAAAGTCTCCCTTTGCCGCATCAAGACTTGGGTTGAACTCCTTAGCAGGTTTTTTGCGCATTAGAACACAATAGGGGCCCTCAATTACATCAAGTACTTCATCTAGACCATATTCCAATGGAACTTCAAGAGGATGATCTTGTTCACATATACTCCTTGACCAGAAGTCATCAAAGAAAGTGTTTACGTATCTATCTCAACACGGGGCCAATGGTAAAGGGGTCCAAATGAGAGGTGGTCGGTCAAAGAGCAAGGCTAGCTAATGGAGCTTAAAAGACCTTAGGGTTAGCTTCATTAAAGGCCTCCAAGGTTAGTGTTAAAAGTCCTTTGAACTTAGGCAAGCTAGGACTTAGCTTGAGGTGGGAACCTGACCTAAGCTTGAGGTGTTTGTCATGCTTGATGGATAAGGTGTTTGTCGTGCTTGATGGCTAAGGTGCATGTCGTGCTTGATGGCTAAGGTGCTTGTCGTGCTTGATGACTAAGGTGCTTGAGGTTCTTGTCGTGCTTGATGCTTGAGGTGCTTGTCATGCTTGATGAGGAAGGTGCTCGAGAAGCTTCCCATGCATGAGGGGTAAGGTGCTTGAGTCAAAAAGAGCCTACAAATGAAGGGAAAGTCCCTGGAAGTTAGGGGAATCTTTGACTTAACCTCTCACTCAGCCAAAGGGCAACCCCTTTCTCAAGGGTCGCATGGACACATGTCAGACTCTCCCTATGCTTAGCCACATGGTGTGTTTGAAACCTATTGGCTGGGCTAAAGAGGGGTCCAATGAGATTCTATTTCCATTCAACAAATATTTAGATATTTTCAGGCTCTCTCTCTCAAAGGGGTAAGGAGGACACTTGTCCAAACACTACCCATGTGCTTGAAATGAATGTTGCGTGTGATTGTCTAGGGGGAGAGGGGTCCAATAAGCTCAAAGCTTGAGCAAAAAGGGGGGCTCGCCCAAAGAAATCAAGGGGTATGCTTGGGGGGTATACACCTCTCACACACTCACTTTTTTAGTACATTCTCACTTGGTGAAAGTAGAGGACCTCCATCTCCTTCTCCAAGCTTGTTGAGAAATTGAGTGCCTACACCAACACTCTTGGCTATGGAATTCAAATCCAACCAGGAGCCATGCTTTAATGCTTAATGTTTCCATCTTCTCCATCTTCATTACTATGGTATTATGTATGCTAGCAAGAAGAGTGATGATAATTGAGTAACTATTTCTTTCTCCTATGAAATGTTTCTTCTTCCTCTTCCTCCCTACCCTCATTCCCCGCCGCTAGCTCTCTCCACCTTCGAAGGTGTTTGAGGCCTTGGGACTGAGGCTTGGGATAGTTAATGCTTTCTATAAAGTTTATGTTATGCTCATGATGCATAAAGCTTTCCATATTCATGGAATCACCTAGGTCACAAGGAACACAAACATTGTGTTGTACTAAGTCTCTCTTGATGGGAGAAACTATAATACAAATGCCTATTGGAAGGGGGACCGGCTCCACATAAATCCGGTCCTCAAATGTTGTCATGTTCTCTAAACTCTCTCTCTTGGAAAAGTATTAGTCATGCCAAGTTAACTAAGTACCATGTCTATGTTGCTACCATCAATTAAGTTCACCCGCTATGATCACAAAGTAATATCACAAAATTGATTTATCTAGTTTCCTAATTTTGCTACTCTCAAAGTTCATAGACCATTTCCATTACACTTCTTATCGTGATTGACGAGGTGATTGAAAAGTGATTATCGGTGGTTGGAAGGCTTTAGATTTCTTTAGCACAAGAGAGCAATGAGAGTACGTAAATATTTCGGCCATGATGTTGATGAAGAGCACCTTGGGGGGTCACTTAATAGTTATATGACTATCACGTGAGTGCAGCAAAAGGGGTTATTAAGTTTTATTTTTCTCATTTTCATATACAAAAGCATACCGTAAAATGAAATTGGAAAAAAATTAATATATTTAATAGAAAAAATGGTGTCATAAAAACTAATATCTAATTCTCCTAAATGATTTTCTCATGTTAAACTGATCATTTAATATGGGGAAGTGCCATGGTACAATTAGCTAGAATATTGGTTAAGCTGGCAAACCGGCCCGCCACAGTAGGGATCCAAAGGGGAGCCCATTTGCAAAAGAGAAACGTGCAACAATGGGCTTTAAAGACCCTAAGGTTCAGCCCATTAAGACTTCCAAAATGCTAAGGTTCCAAAATTCAAAGGTTGTGTCCAATGGTCGAGCTTAGTAAAATTGGATGCTTGGTGAGTGTGTCAAAAAAGTCTTCAAGGCTCCTACATAGGAGTGGGCAAGACCTGTATATAGTGGATGAGAGAGAAACACACACACACACACACACACACACACACACACACACACTCATAGGCTCCCTTTACACAAAGGGAATGAGGGACATATGTCAGCTCCCTAGGCCAAATTCCCCACAAGGTGCACTCAAATCCTATTGGACGGCCATGGAGGTGGAACAATGAGTATTAGGCTAGAGTAAATCTAGTTTAATTCATTCAAAAACACTTAATGAAAGAACCAATAAGAATTAAGCTCTCTAGAAGCTATTGGACAGTCTCCCAAGGGGTCCAATGAGCATTTAGCAGCCCAATGGCTTGCCTGATTCCTGTTGCCCAAGAGACAAAGGGGTCCAAGGACAGTTTACTTGCATTGATTAATTACCTAAAGCTCTCAGAAAAGGGGAAAGGTGGACACATGTCAGAAGTCTATCACTTATGCTTCTTAAATCGTATTGGCTAAGCTTGGAGAGGTCCAATGAGGCGCTAGCAAGAGGGGTCGACCAAGAGAGAGAGGGGGCTGATTTTTCAAAGGCATTATTCCACACACACTCACACTAGCTGATGTGTGAATCAAGAAGACTCTCTCTCTCCTTCTCAAGCTTTAATGGAAAGCTTATCACATACTCCAAGATTGTGAGAAGGGAGGGCTACACCAACCACTCTTGGCTTTGTGATGAAAATCCAACCAAGAGCCAAGCTTCATGCTCATCTCCTCTACCATGATAATTACCAAGCTATTCTATGCTAATATGAGTGATCATGTGAGGAGATGTACTTCCTTCTCATAAGACTACTCCTTCTTCCTCTCAATCTACTCTCATACCCGACTAGCTCTCGCCATCTTAAAAGGTGTGTGAGGTCTTGGGCCTGAGACCGTGAGGGAATTGATGTTGTGTTTTATAAGTGTTTGATTAGTGCTTGAAGTTTCCATATTCATTGCACTAGCTAGTTATAGAAGGAACACAAAGAATTGTATTGTAAAATGTCTCCCTTTATGGGGGAAACCTATAATACAAAGCCTTTTGGAGAGGGGACCGGCTCCATGAAAATCCGGTCCTCAACTATTTTCAATAGCTTAATTTCTCTCTCTTTTGAAGTATTGTTCATGCCTATCTAACTAGGTGTTATGCTTTTTGTTGCTCTCTCCACCCAAGCACTCTTGTTATGCTCATTAGGAATCTAGTCTAATGAAATTCTCACTATGTTCATGCTATTTTCTGCTACAGACAAGTTACTAGGCCATTAAATGCTACATTGGTATCAGAGCACAAGGTTTCTCTTTTCTCGCTCAAGAAGGGAGGTCATCAAGCTAGCTATAAATGGTTGTTGTTATTAATTGCAATTGAGTAAGTAGAATAGGGATTTTTCAGCCTTGTAGTGCACCTACCTTCGTGCAGATAATGGGGCATCACTGTCGAGAGCTATGGTCTTCATAGCTCAGAAGAGTCTTACGGGGCTTGCCTACGGCTTAACCACCATTGAGCTATTAGAAGCTTGACAGGAGCCGGTACTATTTTTGTGTTGAAAGACCCTCTCTTCTATTCCTTGCAATTAATGATATTCTAGCCCCACGGGTATAGTAGCTTGTGCTTGAAGTGCCAAAGTACACCTAGAAGTTGTTAGAATGGCTGACAATAGTAAAGAGAGTGAAATTAATGTTAGCTTTGATTTTGCTAATGAGGAGGCTACTAATGATGCCCCTAAGCTTGTTAACTACCTTGTTTCTAGGCTTCAACAAGCCAAGTGCAATCCATCCCTTCAAAGTGAAGTGCAATGGCAGGTTCGTGCTCATGGGATTCTCCAAGCTCCCCACGATGACAAGAGAGTACCTAGGAAGCCTCCTTGTGAGGCTCCAAAAGAGCCCTCTCTCCGATTCTGGAAGAAAAAAAGGATTGATACGAAGGGCTCAAAAATTTTCTTCTTGATGACGCATCTCCTTCCCAAAGGAGAACTCAGAGCCTCCACCAGAGGAACAAGAAAGAAGTGAGTCTCCTACCACCTCGGCAGAAATGGCTCCACGAAGACGCAGACAAAACACTCTCCATCACCTCCAAAACGGAGAAGACCATCGTACACTTCTCCACACCATAATTCAAAGAGGGATGACAGAAAACAAGAGAAGAAAAAGGCAAAAAAGAGGTCAGAGGTTGTGATGGTGGTGGTTGTTGTACAGGTGGTCGAAGGATTTGGACCGGTGGAATTTGCCCTGGTTGTCTGGGTGGTGGTGGTATTGCCCTTAGTGGGGAGTTCTAATTCTGCCTTCCTCCTCTATTGAAGTTCTACCTTTTTCGATGTGGGCAGTACATGCCATGGCCGTCTTCCCCGCAATTGTAGTAGTGGTATTCTTGGTTTTGCCTTCGTTGTTCTCTCCCTTGCTCTGGATTTTTGACAGGTGCATGCCCTTGCTGCACCAGATGCACGGATAAACTTTCAAGCTGCATATTGATGTGACTCAATAGGTCACTAGGGTTAGTTGAACTGAGCTCGATTCATCTAACTCGTTGACTCTTGCTTGCATGTACAACTTCTTGTCCATTAGGAAAAATCTGGACTCACAAAGGGGCCGTATAAGGAGTTTGACTTTCTCTCTCATGTCCAAAACGAGCGTGCAGTAAAATTTTTGCAAATCAACTCTAAACTTGGCGGAGATTTGGCAGTTAGAATCTACTCTTCAAGCTCTTTCTATTGATATATAGCACGCCATGAGATTCCTCATATTCTGAAAGATTCTATTTTTTATTCTTTAGATTCTAGACGGAGTTGTCACATCACAAGAGAATAAAAAATGGAATCTTTCAAAATATGAGGAATCTCATGGCGTGCTATATGTTAATAGAAAGATCTTGAAGAGTAGATTCTAATTGTGAAATCTCTGCCAAGTTTAGAGTTGATTTGCAAAGTTTTTACCGCATGCTCGTTTTGGACATGAGAGAGGAAGTCAAACTCCTTATAAGGCCCCTTTGTGAGTCCAAATTTTCTTCCAACTCATATGTTGCAGGGAATCTCCCCTTCACCTTCTCTTTAAGTCGTGATCACAGACCAACAATGAAATGGTCCTTCTTCAGGAAATTAGGCGCTCCTTCACCTTCCTCTAGTGAGGCAACCCATTGCTCTCACACATCCACAAACTTGAATTTTTAAGTGGCATACTCTATCAAATCTCCTTGCTTTAACTACTCTGTCAGAAGCAGAGCTGCCATAACCTTTTTGAGGTTGTGCCTCCACCAAACCTCTTCACAAAGGCAACACAAAGTACATCCCAAGCACTCTTGGTAGCTTGGGAAAAATCATTGTACCAAGACTTGGCCTCTACTTTCATCAGTAGAGGAAAAATACGTATCCATAAGGCGTCTTCATCCTTGTTGGAAGCCACACAAGCGATGTCAAAGTCATCCAAAAAATCAGTGGTGATATCTTCTCTCTTTTTTCCACTGAATGTGGGAAAAGAGACACTTGCCATGGTAGTAACTCAATGAGCAGGAAAATATAAACTTTTTTTAATAGAAAAAATCACAAATGACTTAGCAGCGCATAGAGGCTTTCTTACAGGGTTGGGTGGATAGATTTAAAACAGGATAAAAATGGAAACATTGAAAGAGTAGTAGTAATCTAATACAGGGAGAATAATAGGGTTTGGGGAGCTAAGGATTTCTCCTAGCACCGCAGCACCAAACAGATACACAATCTTTTGTTGGTAGAAGATTTTCCTATCTACATAAATATGCACATGCATGTTTTGAAAAAACCTAAACGGGAAGGCGGTTGGTCCGTTATCCATGATGCACAAAATGTGGAGCACTTAATTATACTCTTACCGTGCCATTGTTGATGAGTCAACACATCCACAGGAGGTCGTTGCCCTTCATAGGCTCCACTTTTTCTTTGTCACTCAGCACGTACAGGGTGATGGAGACACATTTGACTACTCCTAGCCTTTTATCTAGGAGCAGCTGCAAGTAATTACCGTAGTCGGTGTGTTGCATGAACTCCAGTCCATTCAGTTGTAACTCGTCTCCAACCCACTGGGTCTCACCCGTGGTGGAGAGTTTCTTCAGGATGAGCTGTACGAGGAGAGGAGGAAGACCCTCTACCCGTCCTCCAAAGCAGCAAGGGCAGTAACCCAACCACTCCTCCTTAGGGCATGGGAACCTTCTTACCACTTTTGCTTTGGGGTTGTCAAAATGGACTAGCAGCACTCACATGCGCCGTGCAAATTGATAGGCGACCTTCCGCCCCTTCGCCTCGAATGACCTTCTTTTTGGAAAACTAGGCACAACTCTGCTTCCCAAACTTGAAGCACTCGTGTGGCCAGGTGCTTCTTCCTTTGGGGTCATGTGTTTCAAGACTGTCCTAGCCCTTCCTTTCCTTTGGCTCGAGCAACCCCTTTTGTCCACTTAGGAGTAGTGGCTATAACTTTACTTGCAGATTCCTTAGGGAAGAGAGGACTTAACAATCTTTTTCCTCCTTTGATATGGATGACCTCCTCGCAGTGAATGTCGATGTAGATGATTTCTACCTCCCCGTTACCTTCGTTGCTGGCATTCATTGATCGTGTGCTTTGGTTGACAACAGTGATGGCATTTTGTGGCCTTCCAACCTGATGCTCTAAATTTGTGGTTAGCATGAGCAATACGAGATGGGGAGCTTACCTGTTGGATACTGACAATGCTACAACCTGGCAATAGCACCTCAATGAAGGCGGTCAATGTTTCCTCAATTTACTTCTCTTCCATTCTCCAATTGGAGAATTATTACATCCATTCATCCATGGCCGACGATCTGCATTGTCTTCAGCACTGTAAACCAGAGGTTTCAAAGAAGTCGTCAGTGGGGGCACCAAATGATGCGCAAAGCACGACAATGACCCTGATGGACTCAAACGCCAGGAGTCGATGCACGCCGAGCTGGCCACGGTGAGATGAACAGGGGGCACCACCTAGCTTTGAGCAGCTAGGACGCAGACAACGGTGATTTGAAATAACACAAACTCTGCACACACACACAGAGAGAGAGAGAGAGAGAGAGAGAGAGAGAGAGAGAGAGAGAGAGAGAGAGAGAGAGTGACGCATGTGATGAAAACCCCTCGGGGTGTGAGGGGAGACTGATTTAATGCAATATTTACAGTATCCTTATCTTTAGCAAGGTGGCAACCATGGTAATCGAGAGATGTAGAGAGAGATAGTGAGCCTATAATGCGTTCTCTAGAGGTGACTCACAAACACAGAGATTTCTACTATCATGAGTGTGTGGCGACCATTGGAGTGAAGGTGTACACATGGATTCTTCACATAGTGCCAATTCCCAAAATGATACACTAAAATCCCCTCTCTCTTGATGCAAGTGTTGCCAATCCCTCCCACCAAAATGCTACCAAGTGTTGACCCTGACCCCCACGATAGTAACCTCTCAGTGCCTTTTTATAGGTGCAAGTTGCATTAGGTTAGGGTAATCTAATTAGGTTTAGGGCCCTAATAAGGAGAGACAAAGCAAGGAGTTGGATCCTAGATGGTTGACCCTTGCTTTGTCTTTAGAGAACTTTAAAATGAAAACTCCTAGGTGGGCCTTTATGACCATCACCTAGAGAGAGGTGTCAGTTTACAAGGGGTTTTTTACAAGATTTTGGCTTGAAACTGGAAAAATAATGATAACCTACGGATATTACTGCAAAGATGCATCGTGGATGAGATGCCGGCGAACAGCGGGCCTCGCTAATGCGTCGGTGTAGTGTGCTAGCCAGTTTCGAGGTTGGGGCATGCCTTCGGCGTCTTTCCTTCATTGGGTGTCGTCATTGCACGTCTAGGCCTTCTTTGTTCATTGGGCGTCGATGTCGATTCTTTGTTTTTTTAATTTTTTTCTCTTGTGTGTGCGTATATTCATGCGTGTACTGTGTGTATATGTGAGTGTATGTAGGCGTGCTCATGGATGTATGCGAGCATGTGTGTGTGTGTGTGTGTGTGTGTGTGTGTGTGTGTGTGTAATGTGTGAATGTAGACAATGGTGGTAGAGATGTGGCATGGGAACGAGAGAGAGAGAGAGAGAGTAATTTATATATATATATATATATATATATATATATATATATATATATATATATATATATATATATATATATATATATATATATATATATATATATATATATATATATATAATTTGTTTAGCTACTTACGTGCAGAATGGGGGCGATGGCGTGAGTGAGCTGGGGGGGGGGGGGATGGCGAGGGGCTAAGAGCGTGGGTGTTTCTGTGTGTAGAGAGAGAGAGAGAGAGAGAGAGAGAGAGAGAGAGAGAGAGAGAGAGAGAGAGAGAGAGAGAGAGAGAGAGAGAGAGAGAGAGAGAGAGAGAGAGAGAGAGAGAGAGAGAGAGAGAGAGAGAGATGTGTTGGTTAGGCTGCAATGCCTGCGGGCTTGACGAAGAGAGAGCACGGGAGTGAAAGAGAGAGAACAGGATCAGGCTGCACGTGGCCGATAGAAATCTTTGGGGGGGGGGGGGGGGGGGGGGGGGGGGGGTTGGTCAATGGGATGGGGTGGTAGCGAGCCAAGGGGGGTGATGAGGGTGGGGTTGAGGGGTGAGGCGTGTGCGTGTGTTACGAGAGAGAGAGAGAGAGAGAGAGAGAGAGAGAGAGAGAGAGAGAGAGAGAGAGAGAGCAAGGGAGGGAGAGAGAGACTAGGGAAAGAGAGAGAGAGTGAGTGTGGCAGGGAGGGAGTAGTGTGAGGGGGTTAGAGGAGAGAGAGAGAGAGAGAGAGAGAGAGAGAGAGAGAGAGAGAGAGAGAGAGAGAGAGAGATTGTGTGAAAGAGAGGGTCGGCCCGCTGTATGTCAAATAAGAGGGGGTTGGTGAGGTGGCAAGAGAGTGGGAGAGAGGAGGGTGGTATGGCTGTCCGCCAAGGTAGTAAAACAAGAGGAGAGGAGAGGGGAGAGGGGGGGGGTGAGGTATGGCGGCCTGCCAGAGGGAGTATGGACGCGAGAGAGAGAGAGAGAGAGAGAGAGAGAGAGAGAGAGAGAGAGAGAGAGAGAGAGAGAGAGAGAGAGAGAGAGAGAGAGAGAGAGAGAGAGAGAGAGAGAGAGTGCTAATACTGATAATGAAAGAGAGAGAGGGAGACTTTTGTGAAAGCATGGCAGCCTGTCAGTGGAAGAAAGAGGGTGGAAGCTTGTTTTATGTACCCATTGGGCTAGGTGACATAGAAGCAAGGTAAGAGAGAGAGATGGTGGGTTGGCAAGCCGAGCACGAGAGAGAGGAGCTGTCCTCTGCTGATAATGGAGGGGTGTGGCCAAACTGAAGGGCGGCCTACCATGTTGAAGGTGCATGTAAAAATGTTTTTTTCATTGTTTTCTCGTATTGTGCTCCTCCCCGATTGGGGTTGGTTCTTGCGATCGCGGTTTTGAAAACCGGCCATCAGTGTAATCTCTTGATCATTTGGCTTTATCTTTAGCTTCTTCTTGAAGTGGTGATGAGTGAGAATGCCTCCTAGACTGGCCCTTGAGGAGTTCTCCACTTGCATTGTGTAATCAACCTCTTGCAACCTTGTGAGCCACTTGGAAATCCTAGGAGAAACATCCATGTGCTGCATCACATAAGGAAACACTTCTTCCATTGTTAAGATTATGAATGATCTAGACACTACATAAGAGAAAAACTTGGTGGTAGAAAACATTAATGCAATCACCATGTGCTCCACTGCTGTGTATCCCTTCTCTGATGGAGTCATCATGCGACTAGAGAAGTAGATAGGACGCATTAAACAAGTTTGAGGTCCTTTTGCAATAGTACCACCTCAAGTGTTGACGGGAGCAAAGCGAACCCCGAACCCCGATGGCCTCTAAAACACCGGGGACCGAATGGCGTGCCTCGAGCCTGTCATGGTAAAGAAAACAGGGGGCACCACCTAGCTTCAGCGGCTAGGACGCAAACAACACACCACCATAACAAAGTTTTCATCCAAGAGAGATGGATGCTTGGGAGTAATGATGAGGAGGAAAGGGAATGAGATCAAGTGAGAGAGAGAGAGAGAGAGAGAGAGAGAGAGGGAGGGGGTATAGCGTCTTAGTACTTAGGCACCACAAAAGGATGGCGAATCCGCACACCCTTCACACATACACAAGCTCACTCCAAACACAAGACTAGGTGGCGATTCCGCACACCTCACATGGGCAAAACATTGCAAGAAGACATACTCACAAAACCTCAAGCTTTATTTAGAGAATAAGGCGATGAAATGGGGAGCATAGGGTAGGGGAATGAGAAGGGAGAGCGTGGTAGAGCACATGGCGGATAGGTGGGAGTTGATGGCGAAGACTCGCACGACGGTTATGGCCATCATCCTTCATTTAGTTTCCCTTCATCTTCCATAGCCCAAGGGTGTAGAGGTCATGCTCAAGACGAGCATGGTGATTGCGGTGATGGTGATGGTGTGGGTGTGTGTGTGTGCACTAGGGACACACAGTGCATAGTGTACTCTTTGGTGGTGGTGTGTGTGTATTTAGTGTGATGGTGACCCCTCTTTATATAGGGGAGGAGGGGGAAGGAACTCTAGAATTTAGAAATGAAGAAATCATTATCTACATAGGCCATGCGACTGTGGGCCCCACTTGTCTGGCTGTGTGTATATGTGCCAGAACAGCAGTCTCATGAGAGAGAGACTAAGAGAGATAGAGAGATGGGTTGATGAAATAAAGTGAGAGGTGACATGGAGAATAAAGTAATTACAAGAGGGGAGAGAGGGGAGTGTGTTCAGAGGTGAATCTGTGTGCAGATGTGTGAACACAAGAAAAATCAGGTAACCACTGGGTAGGGATGGGTCTGTGGGCACCTTTTTCAGTGAAACTGAGTGTGTGTGAGTGTGGGGAAGGGTATTTAGCTACAAGAGAAGAGATATGGCGCCCTTTAGAGAGAGAGAGGGGGGTATTTGGGTCATGGGATATGATAGGAGAGAGAAAGAGGGGGTGGGGTATACTATTTTGGAAGATAGGGTAAGTTGCGTGTGAGTTAGGGTGCATTATTGGTGAGTTATAATGCATTATTGGTGAGAGGTGGGGTAGCTTGAGGGGAGAGAGAAAGGAGAAAGGACAAGGGGAAGAGAGAGGGGGCTGACCTTTTGAGTGGAGGAGAGGAAAAGGGACACACGGCGGGGCAACAGTGAAGAAAAAGGAGGCAAGGTGGGGATGGGCTACCCCGCAGGCATGAGGTGGCCTATTTTACCTTTCTTATATATTTACATAATCATACTTTATTTTTTTTCTTACTTTTCCAATGCCTTTTATCACTCCCTCCCTAAGAGGGGGTTTTCATGGGGTGGGGACGAGAGAAGAGGGGTATGGGAGCTTGGCTTGTGAAAAGCCCCCATCAGTGTGTCATTGCCCACACTAGGATTAACATAAAATGGCCCAATCCCACTTTGGAGGTGCAATGGTGTGTAGTGAGGCTAAGATTTATTTTACCTCAATGAATTTATGCTCATTCTCTTCACTCCGAGTGAAGATCTCTTGATGGGTAGTGAGGCTAAGATTTGTTTTACCTCAATGAAATTGGTACTCATTCTCTTCACTCCAAGTGAAGATCTCTTGATAGGTAACTTGTTGCAAAGGGAGAACCATTTGGGAGAGCAAGTGAATGAACATGCTCAAATACCTTACCTTTCGAAGAAATGAGACCAAGTGTTTGGTCGTAGTGGGTGATAGTAAAGACACCAAAACTTGAACTTTTCTTGGGTCAACTTCAATACCTTTGTCCGAGATTACATAACCAAGAAGAGTAACCTTGCTTTCACCAATGTGGCACTTTTCTATATTGAGTTGGCCACCCAAAGCCTGTAGCCTGGCTAGACCTTCATAGACTTTCTTCAAATGAAGAGAGTGAGAGCTGTAGATACAAAACTCATCAATAAAAACACAAATTGATTTTCCAAAGAATGGCTAAAAAAAAATGTCACATAGTGTTGAAAAGTGGTTGGAGCATTGGTGAGACCAAAAGGCATAACTTTGTAAGCAAAACATCCCCATGGTGTGATGAAAGTTGTCCTTTTTTTATCTTCTTCACATTGATGCTAATTTGGAAGTATCCTGAGTAGCCATCACATATTGTGTAGCGCCCACGTCATGCTACTTCATTGAGAATTTCATCTTTGAAAGGGAGAGGGAAATGGTCCCTGTTTGTGGATGCATTAAGGGGCTTGTAATCAACACAAACCCACTTACCATTCTTCTTTGGTGTGACTACCACCGGAGAAACCCACTCTGAGTCTTCAACGAGATAGATGAAACCTGATTCTAACAATTTTCTCACCTCCTTGAGCAAGGCCTCTTGCTGAATTACTCCTAGATGTCTGAGCTTATGCACTATGTTTTTAATTCCCTCCTTGATCTTGATGTGATTTTGGACTACTGTGATGCCAATGATTTTATCACATTCATCAATGAACATTGTGGTAAATTTACTTACCATCAAAGCATAATATTGACGCTCCTTTCCATACAACTCACAAGAGAGCATTCGATGTAGCTTACTTGCTTCTACCAAAGGTTGTATACCTGGTGGCTCCCCTTGGTTTGATGATGATGCATCAAGTTGCTTCATTGTCTTCGGGTCCTTGAGAACGATGCCCATCACCTCAATGCTAGTATCACTTTCTGCAGTCATTGTTGGTTCCCTCTGAAGTGGTTGAAGAGCCATAGAGAACTCATCCTCGGAGGTTTCTATATCCATGTTGCGTGGTTGACCTATCTTCATGTGGTAAAGTATTGGCTTCTCTTTTGCATCCTTCATCTAGATTACGTTGTTGTCCCAATCTTGTTTAGCTTTCATAGCCATAAGCCAAGGCCTCTCTAGAATGATAGATATCCCTTCCCTTTATGTGTCATGACAAGGATGTCCACGTCCACCTCGGTGTTGAACGCCTTTACCCTAACTGCATTCACAATGTCAACACATTGAACTTTTACATTATTTTCCATTTTGGCTCGGCATGGTACCAGCCTACTCACTTCTTAGCCCAAATAGTGCATCATTTTTTCACTCATGACACATATTTGTGTGCCACCATTGATGTAGTTATTGGGGATGTGTTTCCCTTTGGTGTAAGCATCCATCACTAATAGTATATCCTCTAGGTTCCTCCCAAAGATAGCCCAACTATCTTTGGCTTTGGCCATGTTGTGCTAACCATCTTTGTCCATTGTCTCCTCACCTAGGTGCAAGGTGAAGTAGTTGAGGCCAAGTGATCTTTAGGCCCTGCATAGAGACTTCTTGAGCCAAATCATACAGTTTTGAACATTCACCCAAAGAGAATCTACAATGTCAATTTTACATCAAGACTTGGATGGCTTTTTTCTAGATTCCCCCTTGGCTTTCATCTTTTCTTCCTTTTGGGAAGATTCACCATGCCTAGCACGCTTTACCCCCAAGGTGTCTTTCCTTCTACCTTGGTCTTACTTTTTGCAACTCCTTTGATGTGTTCCTCCACTTTTGCCTTTCTTTTACCTTCAAGGCTGATAGCACTCACTACGTGTAGTTGTCGGCTGGTTGTGGAGGTAAGGATGGAATGAGAGGTTGTGGTGGTGGTGGGTGTGGTTGAAATGGTGGTTGTAGAATTTGCACTGGTGGTGCTTGTTGTGGTGCTGTTTTGGTTTTGCCTTGCTCCTCTATTGAAATTATGTCTCCTTGGGAGTGGGCAATAATACGTACCATGACCGTCTTCTCCACAATTGTACCTGTGGTATTCTTGGTTCTGTCTTTGTTAACCTGTCCCTTGATCTTGGTTGCGATTATGTGCATGCCCTTGTTGCACGAAATGGGCTGAGAGATTCTCAAGCTGGTTGGTGATTTAATTGAGCAGGGTTTGTTGATCTTCAATTGGTTTTTGTGGTTGACTCCTCTGGTGGGCGACTGTGTAGGTAATGCTAGAGGTGGCCGGGTCCTAACGGCTTCCTCTTCATTGGCATTCGTGGCTTGTAGGTGCAACTTCTTGTCTTTTGTATGGGCCACTTCAACTTCTAGCTCATACGTAGGAGGAAACCTTCACTTTACCTTCTCTTTAAGAGTTGGCCATAACCCAGCCACAAGCTGATCCTTCTTCACTAAAATCAGGTTCCCCCTCATCCTCTCTTAGCGATGCAACCCATCGCCCCCATAGATCTACAAACTTTGACTCGTATGATGTGTACTCTAGCATGCATCCTTGCTTCAACTCCGTCAACAATTTTCCTAGCTTCTCTGATGTTGTGCCCTCTCCAGAAACTCTTGACAAAGGCTGCTCTTAATAAGTCCCACCGTTCCTTGGTTGCTTGTGCCAAAACCATGACCTTGCCTCCACCTTCATTATAAGTGGGAAGATCTGCAAGCATGAAGTATCATCATCTCTCCTAGCGATGACACAGGCTATTTCCAAGTTGTCAACATCATCACCCACCTTACCAGTAAAGGTTGGAAATGCTACACTTGTCATTGTGAGAGTGCAAAAACTAACTCCACTTAAAAATATTTTTTGTTTTTAAAGATTCAATACATGGGTTCTTGGTAGATGGAAAACATACTATACAAGGATGAAAATAACTACATCAAAAGATACTTTATGGTTAATCATAGGGAGGATAAAGGGTAGAAAAGAGTTGTTTATCGCTTGCAGTTTTTCTCTACCAAACATGGTTGTAATGAGTTATTGATAAAGCATCTTGAGTTCTAAGATTACTTTGGTTGATTTAATTCTTTGTGGTGCATAAGTTTGGTCCCTTGCAAAAGGTTGATGTGTTGGATCCATCACATGATAGTACAGAAAGGCTCCCTCCTTTGTGGTGGAAGGTTATAGTCAGAGGTGTAGAGCTCTTGCTAGTCGAGGTCAAATTTGTAGTACCACCACAGGACAAGGCTTTCTTCGTCTTCTAGCTCTAGGAATGCCCCTCTAGCAATCTCTTGGAAAAGCTTCAACTCTCTCTCTCTCTCTCTCTCTCTCTCTAAGAAACATCACTTTCTTGCAAGATAGAGTGACATCCAGTGCATACACAGATATGATGAGCTAGGTGGTGAGTCTTACCACTTGTATTAATCCAAGTTGGATTGATACATAGCAAGCTATAAAGTCATCATCATAGCTGTGATCCACAAGTAACACTTCTTGAAGGTGGAGGGTCTTGTATTTCCTCCAAGAAAACCCCATGTCAAAGACCTTGTCGATGATAAGCTCCGCCACTTCACTTTGTAGACGACGTAGAATCCATGCTACTATCTCTAGTCATTGGGGCTGATGAGATGAAAGTGAGGTACAAAAAGTCTTTAAAAGATTTACCCTTTTGTTTTGAAGAAATGGTGATTGCCGACGCTGGAACACCCTTGAATCTTTTGCTGCAAGGGAGAGGGAGGGACCACGTGTTTGTAGTAGCTTCCTCAAGTTGCAAAGGCTTGTCATGGGCATAGGTGGAATAGGTGGCAAAGATGGGGGCGTAGGTGTAGAGAAGCCTGTTGCTACTTGAAAGCCTACCAAAGTCAAAACACCTGTGCGGATGTCAAGGGTAAAATGATGCCTTTTTTTTTTCACTTTGGTCTACGCTCATGTTGAAAGTGTGGTTTTTGGCAGAAATATGAGCACGATGTGGCTTGTGACTTGTTTTTATGCTTGTGGGGATGATGATAAATGTAAAAATTGTGAGTAGGGAAAGAGGGTCTTACCACCTCTTCTATGCTAACAATACAGCACCCTAGCAAGAGTGTCTTGATGACTTGTGTCAAGCTTTCTTGAAGCTCCTCCTCTTTGGTGGTCTTGTTGGAGGATTCAAGAAGCCGCTCATCCATGAAGAGAGGTAAACACATCAGTCTTAAAAACTGAAGGTTTCAGGAGCCCTCTTCAGTGAGGGCACCAACTGAGAGGCGGCTTTGTAGGATAGACCCGGTGGCCTCAGCACAAGGGCTAACACATGACGGCCTCATTATGAAACGCAAACAATAGGGGCACCACCTATCTTGGAATCTGGCTAGGATGCAATGAAAATACTATACAGCACACCATGCACCATATCACGCAGCTGAACACATTGTTATGAATTTTGGTACGAGGTAGCAAAGAAAGAAGTGGAGATAGATAGTGAGAGTTGTGAATATAGGTGGGTGGACTACTATTCACATGAGAGGTGGCAAACCCACACACCTCTACATAGAAAGAAAAATAAATAAAGAACTATGTGACATACTCACAAATTCAACACAATAAAAATAATGACATAACAAAAAGAGTAGATTATTTCTGGGGGAGAGATATAATGGATAGAGAGGGGCAAGAGAGGAAGGAGGAGACCATGGTGGGTGGAGATGATGTCAAGGACTAGCGTGAGGGTAACCTTCACTCTTGCTGAATGCCAAATCCTCCACTTTGAATTGCACCAAGGCGTGGTAGTTGATGATGATTGAGGTGGGATGTGTGTTGATGAGTAGGTTGTGTGTGCATAACCTCTTTACCCTTGTGGTGTGATGGTGTCTCCCAATTCCATTCTAGATGGACTAACACTTCTAACTATATTAGAAGTGTGGAGGCATGCTGATTAGCCTCAAAATACTCATAAGCTCTAATAACTTAGAGCTTGTGCTTTGGTGAGAGCGTTGTGTCTTTTGCTGATAGAGACCCCTTCTTATATAGGAAAAGAGACTGGAATTTTTCTATATTTTAATTGGGACGTGACCTACAACATGTGACCATGGGTCAGCCATGTCTGATGCAATGATGCTTGTGATAGAGGTCCATAGAGAGAAAATAGTAGGGGAAGAGAGAGATGGAGGAGAAAGGAGGGTAGAGGAATGGGGTTTATACAAGGTATGATAGTCGTAGCTAGCCTATTTGAGAGATGAGAGAGGGTTTTTTAAAGAGGTTTTCGAAGGTGGTTTGTCATTGGGGAAGATAAATCGGCCACTTATAGAGGTAGTGGCTCTAACTTTGGCCAATACTTCATTAAATGTGGCTTTGTTTCTCTCACTGCTAGCACAGCAAGCTAACACGGATACCACGAATACCATTTTTGAAGCTCTCATTGTAAAACACTTATTATTTTTTGTAAATCAAGAATATTGTAACTTCTATTTTTTGAATAAACCTTGTAATTGATGAGCCGGGGCTACAAGCTGCCAGATTGTATCAACCTGTCATTACCTATCTTTAGTTAAAGGTCCCAAATTATTAGTTTTGACCACCAAAAACCTTGGCTAAGGTATAAAATCCAATTTTTGTAAGTTATTTGTAAGTTTTTGGATAATGAAATACACATTGTGAGCTAACGGTGCTCAGTTCTCTCCTCCTTGTGCTTCCTACTCCCTACCCGGTTGTCACATTGCAGTCGCTTTTCTTGCATTGCAACCGCAGGTAAGAGCTCTATGCATTGACGTAAACACATCACAGTAATTCGTAGCTTTTGACGTCGCCGACCCGCGGCCTAATTTCATCATATATAGGAATCTACACTTCAAAATCTAAAACTAAGCATAGGTGGGGTATTGGGGCATCATTGCTAAGCATTTAGGTGCATTCTGGGTTGAAAACGACAAGGTCAAAAATCCACGGCTGTTAATAATCACGATTTTGGCACTTGACCTAAAGTGGGGTTTGAGACTATAAGCATGTGTGCTTAGGTATTATAAACTTGTCCTAGAAGTCTCATTACGTTTGAATGTCATTTGATGCTATAACGGATGTGAATTGTTTGCCAATGAGCGATTGGCTTTTGGTGATTTCAGTCACTTGAGTGTAGCTTGAGTTAGATTCGAGTTGTTTGTTGTTTTCTAAGAGATTGGCAATCTCTTGTAGCCTCTATGCACCAGTCAAATTAGCTTTGTCCCATGCATTGACAATTTAATCGTGGTTCTCGCTAAAACTGCAATAAGATAGGATAATGAGGTTATACAACTGTCCCACATTTGGCGCTGCTGCCGGGGATCAAAGAGACCTAAACTAGAGAAAAACATGATCGCCTTGTGACGTTATCCTTTAACTTCCTCAAGGATCTCCTAGAGTCAAAAACTTTCTTTTAGAAACCGCATAGCTTAAGATTTTTGTCTTTTGTTGTGTGGAGATAGCTTGGAGGTAAGTTGTACTTGTCGTGTGCCTTTAGGATTGTAGGATTGTAGAGCTATATTAAGATTTGAGAATGATTGATAGATGATACAAGCCTTAGGATCAAAGCTCAAAAAACCATAAAAAACAAGAAAATGAGTGTTTGTGGACACTTTCCACAACCCCATGGCATAAGAACCTAGGAGTAGGGTAAGTAAGATCCAAGGTGGATTTCAGAACATTGCTCTCTCTGAAAGAATCATTATGAGTTGTATTTGAAGTTGCAAAATTTCAGGTCTACGGCTAGAAATAGCACAAAAAGACTCCAAACCACTCAATCTGACTGGAGAGTAAGCTTAAAAGTTGTATGAACCAATGGGTAAGCTCAAGGACACTTTGAGGTGAAAATTTCAAGAGTTGGCATTAGGAAAAGTTTGGACTCAAAAATGGGCCTTGTAAGAATTGTTGATGTGGCATAGCTTTCAAAAAGTGGGGATCGGTAAATTTTTTGCAAATAAGATCCAAACTTGTCGGAGGTTGGATATTTAGAATCTACTCTTCAAATGCTATCTATTGATATATAGCATGCATGTATCGGACATTGCCTTCATGTAGATCTAGAAAAAGGTGATTTTAGATTACCGTAACGGTAACAAAACCTGGCTGATTGAAAAAAAATGGCATAACTTTCATAGAAGTCATCCAAACTTTTCAGACCTTGGCTCTTTAGAATCCATTTTTCAAGAACTTTCCAATGATAGGTCATATCATGGGGTTCTAAGCAATATTTAGAGGGGTCTACCGGGTTGCTTTCTTTTGTACAACTTTGATGATGTGGCACTCTTAAAAGGCCCAAAAATGAGTTCAAAATTTTCCTAATGCCAAAACTCAGATTATTTGCTTTTTCTTGATATTTTAGGCCAACTGAACTTCTGACTTGATTCATAGGGTTAAAATAATTCATGAAATGACCGTCCTTGAAAAAAGTACAAAAATTGGTTCATTTGAAGCCTAAAGTCAATAATCACAACTATCTACTTTTAGCTCAAATTTGACGAAAGTTGATACCAGTGACTCATTGCATGTGTACAAAAAACTTTTGTAAAGGCACATTGGATTTGGATCACGAAACTGGCAAAAAACTGAGTAAAAACTAAAGTTTGTATTGACTTTTGAAGACTTGAGTGTAAATTGGAAAAAAATAGTCCAAACTTGATGAAATTTGATTCATAGGCTTGAATTGATATGATAGACAGGTGTACATGCTCAGTTGACCAAAAAGATGCAAAAATTTGCCAGAAGTAAATAATCGCAATTATTTACATCTGCCTCATTTATCAACTTTTTTGACCAAGTTAGCATACCACTAGTTTTACCATGTTGTAATAAGCCCAGAAACCAAATTTGGTGAGATTTGGATCTTTGGATTGAAAATTGTGACCAAATTTGCAAAGTTACTACGGACAAAAATCTGACGATCATTTGATCGAAATTTGTCCAAACTTGATGAAACTTGGCTAGAGACCTTAAGTAGAGGTGCTTAACTGATCTGTGTCAAGGTTGGAATAAAAACATACAAAACAATATTGCGATTATTTACATCTGCTCCAAAAATTGACAATCTTGCATATTTGAGCATACCATAAGGTGAAGCATAGCAAGTAGACCTCACAAATCATTTTTAATGAAATTAGGATCACAAAAGTGAGACTTAAGCCAGATTCTTGAAATCAGAGTCTGCGGATACGAAACAGTTGATAAACTTGAACAGATTTTGTCCAAACTTGTTGAAACTTGTCCAAGGACCTTAAGAGGTTGTATCCTTGGCAAACCAGGCAAAAAAGTGTTAAAAGATGACATAAGTAAATAATCATAATTATTTACTATTGCTACACAGAGCCACCATTTTTTACTTTTGAACCTGTACAGTGTTAGACCAACATAACACAAAGCCACTAGGAAATTTTGGATTCAATCGGATCCAAATTGGTACATGTTCACTCAGTTTCTAGGTTGCAGATTAATCCTTTGATTTTTTCCAAAGTCTAGTTTCAACTGCTGTGACTAAATTAGCTCTATTTGAAGAGATGCACATAGACCAATCACAATGGTTAGCAAACATTATAATTTCTTTGTGAAAGAATAGCTAACTTGATCAAATTTGTAGAGAAATCAAGTTGCAAACAAGGAATCAGTAGCTTGAGAGAAAGTGCAATCAAGTCAAGCGGAAGAAATTGACAACAAGTCAATGCAAAGGTAAGTACTCTATCCAGGGCTTCATAAGTCCTTATAAACTTTAGATCTGGTCTTGTACTAGGAGATCGGGGCATATTTAGAGAAACCTCCATTAGAGTATCCACCGAAGAAAGCGTGAATCAAGGCAGTTCCTTGCACACTATCCCGGAAGAAGTCTCAGACACCTTTTTCGATTTGACGTCCGAAATGTCTTCTTATTTGACTCACTCAGAAACCGGAACGACAATGCGTTATAAGCATATACTCTCTTTTTATAAGACTAATCGTCATGGAGCTCACATTTACTTGGATCCTAATGAAGATTATGATATTCGTATTGATGACCATGGTATTGAGTCCGAAGAGTAAATCAAGGCAAATAAACAAGGAAAAGTGTACATAGATCGAAACGGAACTCAATATTTACAAGTCAAAAACCCTGACGTGATAGACAAATGAGGGTTAGAAGTAAATACAATAATTCTAGATATGGTCGCAAAAGGACCACCAACCTTAGAATTTGAGGGATACGATCAAGTTGATTTGAAGCCTTTGAAACGGCTTAGTACTGATAATCCTAGGATTGGAGCCTACTGTTGGGAGGATAGAAACGTAAAATTTCTTCTATGGACTTCACATGCCAAATCAGGACAACTAACACCCATGAAGATCATCTATATCTTCAAGATTAAAGAAAAGGGGCTAGCAGATCTACCAACCTACCTGTTTAGGGATTGTTATAACAACAACTTTGTTATGATGACCCCTAAGGAGGTGGAACAAAACAAATATCAAGGATATTCCATAAGGGATTGGATCTTGGGCCAAGGACCGGATTCTCCAAGAGATAAACATCATGAGAGATCTTTTGAGAGTAATGTTAAGAAATCAAAAACCACCTCATCATGCAAAAAACAGGGTGACAGTAAGGCTAGTCCACGGCTACATGAGTCACTATTTATGATAGACTAGTTTGAAGGACTTGGAACAGGACCAACTGCGAGAAGACCGGGAGTTGAAACAAATAGAGGCGTCAAACCAGCTGATTTTTAGAAATGGGTCAGACAATACAGTGGATCTAGGGATCCATATAACCACTTAGCAAGCTTTAAGCAAGTGCTAAGAGTAGAATGGATATTCGATTTCCATACTCAATTCAAGGGGTTGGGAATGACATTAGAAGAAAAAGCATTGACATGGTTCCAAAACATTCCACCAAGGTCAATCATGGACTTGAACACGTTAGCTCAAGGATTTGTAGCTGCTTGTTCCAAAACGGGGATCAAACACAATATTGTAGCTCAAATCTACAGCTTTAAAAATAAACAAGGTGAGTTTGTTAGGGATTGTGCAACTCGAATGAAACAATACATTACTAGATGCCAGAGCTAGAGATACCTACAGAAGAACGACTAGTATCATTGTTTCTAGAGGGACTGCTAAACAAAGAACTTCACGCTCTACTGTATAGCAAGAAGCATACAACCCTAGAAGCATGTGTGTTAGGTGCGATTGACTTAGGAGACAATTGTGATATTTTCAACAAAGAAGATGTCCCTAAGGATAACCAAAGTGAGAAAACAACATCCACTAAACCAGCAGAAGTGGGAACGGCTGCTGCAACACCACTTTCAGCCATAGAAGACATGCTCAAAATGATGAATGACATGATGAATAACATGTAAAAAGGACCTATGAGGGGACCAGGGCAAGGGATACCTCAATAGGGACAACCAATTAAACTGCAGAAATGGTGTGAAATTGAGGGTAAATGGACCAACCATGAGACCAATGAGTGCTACTATCGACCAAAGTATGATGGGAATGTTCAGGTTGTGTCCATGAGGCCACAAGGACAACCCATGTACATATACTAGCCTAACATGTAACGAACTCAAAGACCATCGATGGTTATGGAAAGACCTCAACCCGTGTTGGGTCAACAACCTCCGTATCCAAGACATAATGCAATGCCTGTAAAGTACATGCATTCAGAAGGAGTCATAGATGAACAAGCACTAGTGCCTATTACACCCTATGTTGAGCCTAGTCCATCTACAGTAATGGTAGAAGGAGATTGGTATAATTCACATCCACCACCAATGGAAGAACCTATGACTTATGATCCATCAGAGCTCGCACTAATGTATTTTGTAGCTAATCAAGGTGTTAGACCTCCTATGGTAAGACCCATGATTAAGTCAAGAATGGGAAACTGTCACAACTGTGGTGCAAATGATCATTGGAAAAATGAATTCCCAGAGCCTCACAAAAACCTCAAGCCGGTTGAAGCTTATTTCATACAATGTTGTAAAAAGGGATGACTTCCCAGAAGATTGTACTAAAAATCCTTTAAACAAGGGTAAAACCATAGTAAATGTAGTCAAGTGATACCAAGTAGCTCAACTGAGATTGAACCGATGGTTCCAATCAAGGTAATCAATAGAGCCCAGGCTAAGAAAAAGAAACAAAACTCCTCCGATGATTTTGAGAATACAAAATTTGCCTCTCAAAAGACCAAAAGAAGCAGAAGCAAAAGGTATGAGTTGAGAAAATAGAAACAACGAACTGAAATTGAGGAGAAAGCAAAAAGCTAATCTAGGAAAAGGTAAAAGAACCTGGAAGTGAAATCAAAGAAACAATCGTGAAATCTGGAGGATCAATATTGGTTGATAAAATTTTTGAGCCTATTAATGCAGCCTTGGAAGCCTACCAAGCAGGACTTAAAGTAGGCCAAAACATGGAAAACAAATGGAAAAACTATTCTTCTCCAGACATGGAAGCAGCTAAGCTTGAAGCTTATCAAGCTTTGGTAAGAATCACGCAAGAGATGCTTGAAAAACAAAAACCCAAGCTCAAAAGTATGGCAAAACGTGAGGAGCTTGTGGTAAGAGACAATCAAGAAAAATCCAAAGTGGTGGTAGAACCCTACCTGAACCCAAAAGAGCCAAAACTTATAGTGTCGGACAGCGAAGATGCCTTAGATGGAATTCCATTTGTAGAGGAAGACTGGCCAGGACACTTATGGAAAAAAGTTCGAGAGATCAATGATGGGAGCCTAACTCTAAAGTCAACTCCTATAGAGGAAGTTTGGTTAAACAACCTACCTCCTGATATGTACATGGATGTACAATCCTTGTACAGGTATTGTGGATTTGAAGCTTCAGGAATGTCTAAACCATTGACCTTGAAAACATTACCCTCTTACTTGGGAGATAATGTAGATGAATCCATAGTGTGTAAAACCACTCAAGTAAAAAAAGTGGAACAGACCCTAGAAGTAGACAATATTGATTCAATCATGTAGACTACACCCATCCTATGCACTCTTACTTTGGGAGAACTGTTAAAATCCAGACCATATTTATAGAATGACCTACAAAAAACCCTAGAAAAGGTGGGGATAACAGGGCTCATCGTAAACAATTTGGAAAGATTGAAACACGAAATGGATAACAAAGAGATTCAATATGTTCCAATGAACAAATTTGGAGAATATTACGAAGGGGAAGAAGGAAACATCACCCTTCCAGTGAAATATGATTACATTGAAACCATGGCAATACTAGATAGCGGGACAACCAGCCATTAGACAAAATCAAATGAAATTGCAATTGGCTGATGGACATATTGAAAGACCCTTAAGACTGCTAGAAAAAGTGATACTTAATTCCTCTGGGATTGAATATCAACACACTTTTGCCATAGTAGACTTTGGAAAGAAGCTCAATTATGAAATCATATTGAGAAGACCTTTCATGCGGCAGGTACAACTTATCCAAGATTTGGAAAACAACTATCTGTACTTGAAGCAAGTGGGATCTATAACAAGGGTTAATTTAAAAGATCACATTTATAGAGATGTCATGAAAACGCCCATACAAGAGTTTGATCCAGTCTCTTTGGCTGAAACTAAGCTTCCTTCGTGGTTAAACAAAGACACTCCTATTTGAATGTATAGAGCTTCAGAAAATGGGAGCTTAAGACGAGAAGAATGTACCTTAGAAAGGGATTGGACAGACGAAGCCTATGTACCTGAACCCTTTCTATAACATTTGTTTTAGCCATTTGAGTGGACTCACATTATAGCGACCCCGCGGAGGTCACCTAATAAAAATGTAGCTTATCACATGAGTTCAACAGAAGGGTATTTAAAGTTCTTGAAAGTTACAGAAATATATATACAGAAGGGCATTATTTTTTCAAATTTGAAAAAAACTTATAGATTTTAAAAGAAAAGGGTACATTATATTCCGAGCAAAATTCACAGATAAGGGGTTTTACAAACATGTCTTGAACGCACGTGATATGGTAGTTTTACACATAGTGAACCCCCCGAGATAGCGATAATGGATGTATGTGTGAATACGTCTATGCCAACTCAATTTTGCAATGAGGACAACTATGAAATAATTCCCATCCAAATGATTTCAACCATCCACATTGAAGATGAAATTGAGGAACCCAAGGACTTGATGAAATCTCAACAAGTCTTTTTAGACGTCTACTATGATGCAGCAGATGAGTTAGAAGAACACTCAGCTACCTCAGAGGATTCGGGGTTAGAAAAAGAACACGTGAGAGCTAAGCTACTCCTGAAAGGAGGGGAGGAAATTTTTTTTCACTTTCCTAACCAGAAATCAAGAAGACAAAAATGGTATAGACGAAAAAGAGACATCGGAGACGTGAAAACAAGACCTCAAGGAAAAAAGCACTAGCAAATATCCTTCAACCGAAAATCCAAAAATGTCGAGAACATTGAGAAAAAAAGGAAGGATACTCAAGCAAAGCCAAACAAACAAGACAAGGAGCCAGCCATGACACGAGTTGAGCGGAAAAAGAAATATCAAGAGTTGAAAAAATCTCTAAAGGAGATATATACAACCCAAAGAGAAACCACAAAAGAGGATGGTAAAGATGTAACGAGTGTTCCATTCCATTACAAAAAATACACTTTCCAAGACAAAAAAATCATAGGCGAACAACCTGCTAGAGAACTACGAAAACAAGGCGAGTCCTATGAAGGGCCTGAGAACACAAAAAAGATAGACTTGGCTGAGCCAGGAGAAGAAACTAGGCCTTCCTACATTGCAAATGACCTAACAGAAGAAGAAGAAGAAGAGCTTTTACTAATCTTACTAAGGGAATACCGAGATATCTTCTCTTGGTATTACAAGGATCTCAAGGGTGTTGATCCAAAAATCTGTCAACATACCATACCCGTTGTCAGGAGTTTTTTGGAGCAAGGGATTGCGCATATGTACATGTACATGCTGGTGCATCAAATAAAGGATTGCCCATTTTCCTTAGTCAGGTGGTTATGTGGGGCCCACATGTGTACAGGTAGGATAGGGTGTACATAGTGCGTCGATTTTCACTATTACCAGTACCACTGTGTTTTTTCTATAATAAAGAGGAGTTGTTGGCGCGTAAAACTTCTGGAGGAAGCTATCCATGGGCCAGCGGCATGAGGTAAGCAGGTGCGTCAGATGGCATCTAGTGGCGTCAGGAAGCCGAACGGGGTCAATATTTACACGCAAATGAGGACGGAAACAACGTGGGTGTTTTCTTGTGAGAATTATGCAGAAAGGTCATCATGAGGAAATTTTTTTGGGGCCACTTCATGTGGTGGCGAGATGCATTATTGGAAAAAAGCTGAGTGCTAGGTGTGCGAATGATGCAAAAAGGTGACAACTATGCACTGCGAGGTCAGTTTTTGACCTGTTCGGGGTCCGTTTGAGGTCATCTAAAAGGCCAAGGGTGCCCAACTAATAAAGCTAAGTGTGGGAACTGAAAAAAAAGAGAGAAGACCAGAAAAAACGTGGAGAAGAGAAGAGGAACAACCGCAGGTGTGTTTTTGCTCATTTTGGAGCCTATTTTGGCCGAAAACTGCTCATCCGAGGTCGGATTTGAGCACTTTGACAATGTAGACTGGGGTTTTGGGCCGTTCCAGACGCGATGGCGCTGTCCATTTTGCCAAATTTCTCACTCTTTTCTTGTTGTTTTTCTGTGTAAGTTTCTCCTATGAGCAAAGTTTCTGCTCTAGTTTGTAATTGTAACTGGCTTATTTTACCCATATTGTGTGAGCTATTTGCCCCATTGGTGTTGGCCCAAGCTCAATTGTATCTAAACATCAGAGATTCTCCTCTTTTGAGCTGAGTTTTTTGGGTGTGTGTGTGTGTGTGTGTGTTTGTGTGGAGTGGGCAAGTGGATAGTCTCTCTCCTCTCACTCCAGAGGTGTGTTCCCTGTCTCGGCCAGGTGTGTTGTGTAAGCCGAGTGGTGCCCCATAGTGTGTGTGTGTATCTTCCCAAGAGTGTGTGTCGGGTCGTTATAGAGGCGCTGTGTGTGTTTTCATCCCGCTCACATTCTTTTGGCGCCCCCACGGAGGATCTTCTTCGAGTACCTTTTGCTTCGAGCTTCAAGCTTCGAGATTCAGGGCTACAGGTTACAGGTTACAGGGACAGGTACAGGTACAGGTGATTCACACAGGTACAGGTAGCTGGAGTACAGTGATATACTAGCAGTGATGTCACTTGTAGTTGTTGTGGGAATGCATCACTTGGCGCCTATTTGAGCGCATTGTCTACTGGATTGTACGTTACTTGTGGTAACTGCCATTGTACGCATTTGTGGAGCCATACTTGGTTGTATTTGGCAGTCCCAGCCATTTCTAAGACTTGGTCTGGAAGATAGTCATTTCTGAGATGCCTATATGCGATTTGCATTAGCCTTCGTGTGAGGGTCGATAGCGTGAGGTTTTTATTGAGCTAGGGGATTCTCAAATGTGGAGATCCTTTCGATGATACAAGTAGCTAGAGCACCCTTTTTGTGACCTTGCCATAGGCTATGTACTAGTGAGTCCTACTTGATGCTCGGGTTCTATTGTTGACAGTTTATGCATACATAGACAGTCTATATTTTGGGTTCCTACTGCTCTACTTCTGGGGAAACTCTGTCGAAATTTTCCCAAGTTATGATGGCTGGTTTTTTGGTATTTTGAGCCATTTATGCTGTTATGCTGCTGAAATTTTGACAAAATCAGAGGTTGAGTCAGATGTGCCTTCTTGGGAGATTCATGGTTGGCTTTAATGGATGATCAAAATGGCCCTCAATTCACTCCTTTTCATCTAACTCAAAGAATTCAGATTAATGTTCATGTGTCCAGGAAGATCTTTTTCCAGCAGCGCATAGTCTTTATGTTTGGGCCAAGAAGATTGAGAGAGATCCTGGAATGTCCTTTGCATGTTGTAATTCCAATGATCAACTGTGAAAACTCATTTGATGTGCATGTGTTTGTCCTTATCTAAAGCTGAGCTCCATTGAAGTTTCTAGGGATTGGGTAGTGAAAAGTTTTGGGTTCTTGCACGTGTGTTTGAAGGGGTTCTCAAAGCATCATAATTTGGGTAGCCATGGCTTTCTCTTATCCCGAGTTTCATGGAAGAAGTGATGAAGATGTGGAAGAATTTTTGGAAAAGATGGAGGTTGCCTGCATTAGCAACCAGATTCATGACCCTACACAAATGTTACGCCTTCTCCAAATTTGTTTGAAGAGTGATGCACGAGTTTGGTCTAAAGCATTTGAAGAGGAGTTGCGTTTGGCTGATCCACCTGTAAGGTTGAGTTGGGACAATCTACGACATGGGTTGGAAGTGGAGTTTGTGAAGATAGAAGATCCTGACAAGGTGTGGCAAGAAGTACAGGCTTTGGTGCAAAAGGAAGGTGAGCCAGTAGATGCGTACATACGTAAGTTTTCATTGGCATGGGAGCGAATGTGCAAGGCTTTAGCACCACAGGTACCCCCACCTAACATGATGAAGAAGGACAGGTTCTTGGCTGGTCTTTGGGAGAATATACGTTGGAGAGTGGAGCTAAAGAAGCCTAGGACATATGAAGATGCACTAGAGGTATCAAGGAACAAAGAGTGGAAGTTGAGGAAAATGAGCCAGTTAGGGGTGGAGTCTTTGCCCATGAGGTCTGAATTTCAGCCTATAGAGTCTTTACAAGGTCGCATGTCAGGGGTTCATCACGAACCAGTGGTTCCTGTTAGTACTCAGGTTATGCCAGCAGTGGTCACTACAGCAGTGCAAGATGATGGGCTAAGGCAAGACATGAGGCAAATGGTAGATTTGATGAAGAATCTCAGCCTAAACATGCTAGGTCAAGTGGGAAATAATCGAGGTCGAGGGAGGTTTGCAAATCAGCCAGGAGGTGAAGAAAGGCCTAGGAATGGTGTTGGACAAAGCAATGGTAGGTTTTGGAGGCAGACGCCCACATGTTACAATTGTGGAGAGTTGGGTCACATCAGCCCGCAATGTGATAAGCCACCAAGGATGGGGGGAGACATGTATCCATTGCCAAGACAGGTGCTAACTAGGTCAAATGATTATGGCATCGAAATTAAGGGAGACGAAGGAACCAGTGGACTGACCCAAGAGGAAAAGGGAAAGACAAAAGTGCTAAGTGTAGTCACCTTGGAGAAGGCATCAAATCTAGAGGATACATTAGTGATGCCTATTGGGAAGAGGACCACAGAGGATAAGGAAGGAGGAAGTGCCCCAGGTCCTAGTAAGAAGAAAGGAAAGAGCCATGAAGGCGAGGATGTCAAGGCTAAGAGGAAAAGGAGAGCTCGTCGAAAGTTTCATGTTTCAGATTTTCCACTAGGGGATGGGCAATTAAGCTATGACTTGAAGGAGGATCTGATGAGCAGGAAGGCAGATGTTACTTTTGGGCAGCTTATAGAGATGGTGCCTAAGCTAAAGCGACAGTGGAAGAGGATGGTTAACCCAATGGAAAAAGAGCCAGAGAGAGGTTCACTGAAGGTGTTGGCAATGGACGAGCTACCAGACATTTGTCCAATAGTAGATGTGTGGCATAAAAGGAAAAATTTGGGACAAGGTTATGTGGATGGCGGAGCCCAAATATGCGTCATAACACACTCATGCATTGAGAAGATGGGTCTCACAGTGGCTGGGGTGTCAGGTTTTCGGATCAGATTGGCAAACCATCAAAAAGTAAAATGCTTGGGCGTTGTAAAGAGCTTAGAAGTGGAGGCATATGATGCAAAGGTAGTGGTTTATTTTCATGTGATGCCAGCAGGGTTGGGAGCATATCCTATTATACTAGGCAGACCATGGTTACGTGCAGTGGGAGCTGTTCAAGATTGGCGACATGGTACGATTAGCCTCTATGGAAAGATAGGTACCAAGAAGCTTTATAATATGGACACAAGGAAACGATTAGAGGAGCTTTATGAAGATGAGGATGAGTCTAGTGATGAAGACTCTTCCACGGTGACAGATGAGAACAGTGATAGCACTACCAGCAGTGATGAGGATGCTGATATTGCATTTCTTTTGATGGACAAAGAAATCCAGGAGATTGGTTTAGTTGCATTTGCGAATGAGGTTGAAGATGAAAGTGAAGGGCCTTATGAAGTGATTGAAGGGCTGATGCAAACCAAGGTTGAGTTGTCAAAGAAGCAAGAATTGTTGACACAAATGATCAGTGGAGACCTCTCAGCTATGGAGAAGGATATATATTTGCATATGCTGGCTAGTTTCCCTGATTTGTTCATTACTTCATATGAAGAGATCAGAGGGTTCAAGGGTGAAGAGATGCATATAGAGCTGAAAGAAGGTGCTAAGCCAGTGCGGAAAAGGCTAAGAAGGATGGGTCAAGAGCAAATGGAAGCCTTGCGGGTAGAGGTGGACAAGTTATTGAAGGCAGGGTTCACAGTTCCAGTGGAGACCACAGAATGGGTGAGTCCAGTTGTAGTCAGTCCAAAGAAGGATGGGAAGTGGAGAATTTGTGTGGATTTTAAACCCTTAAACGCAGCCACTAAGAAGAACCCATATCCTCTTCCATTCATCGATCAGATCTTGGATTCAGTGGCAGGTTATGAGAGGTACAGTGTGTGTGATGGTTTTTCAGGCTATTTTCAATTGAAGATTGCTCTTAAAGACCGCACAAAGACAACTTTTATTACGCCATGGGACTGCTATTGCTACACAGTATTGCCATTTGGGTTGTCAAATGGACCTTCCTTCTATCAAGAGAGAGAAAATTGGGTGTTGGAACCATTCATTGGTAGTTGTGTTAAAGCTTTTATGGATGACTTTTATGTCTATAGCAGTAGGGCTGATCACCAGGAGAAGCTGCAGATGGTATTGGCTCGATATGATGAATGTGGAGGACAACTAAATCCAAAGAAATGTCATCTAGCACAGCCAAGGGTGAAGTTATTGGGCCACATGGTGTCAGAAAATGGCATTGAGGCTGATCCAAACAAGGTTAAGTCTATTATTCTTCTTCCATCACCTATGAGTACGAAGCAATTGGCAACCTTTATACACAAAGTGAAGTACATGGCACGGTTTATTCCATTGTCTTCGCAGCTTCTTTATCCATTACAACAAGTGGCAAAGCATGATCCATTGCAATGGGATGACAAGTGTGAAGAAGTGTTTCAAGAGGTGAAAGAGGTGTTAGGGGGGTTGTCAGACATGCAGGCTCCTGATTGGGAGAAAGTTTTTTATGTAAATCCATCAGTAGGGGATGATGCCATTGGAGCCATGTTATTGCAAAAGGGGAAGGGCAGCCATTATATGAGGCCAGTGTATTGTGAAAGCCGAGTGAAGTTGGTAGCGAAGAGAAAGTTATCGGAAGTAGAGCTAGTGATGGCCAGTGTAATATTTGCTTGTCGACTATTTCGTCATTACTTGCTACCACGGCCTTTTGTTTTCTTGACGAGTTATGCCTTTTTGCCACAGTTAATTAATGGTATTAACATGTCAAATGTGGTGAATAAATGGGTAATTGAGCTGCAAGAGTTTGAGTTCTCTTTTCTAGTGGAAGATAGTACAAGGGCTACCCTAGCTGATTTGTTGACCTACAAGGAGAATCCCCTTATTGTTAAGGAAGAGGTGGTGAGAAAGGTAGTTGAAGAAGTTCCACAGATCAGCAATGCACATGTGTTGTTATTTGATGGTTCATACAGAAAGAGCCACGATGCAGCTTCAGGGGGTATAGCACTTTATGATCCAGAGGGGAAGCTAGTATGCAAGAGAGGGTTCAAATTGGATGCGCATAGTAACAATGAGGCTGAATATGCTACATTGGAAGCCGGATTACACATTTGTTTGAAGCATGGGGTTCGAAGGTTGAGCATAAAAGGTGATGCCTTGTTAGTGGTGAAGCAAGTGCTGGGTGTGTGGAAGAGCAAGAACACCTCATTGAAGGAAATGTGCTTTAGAATTAAAGGCCTGTTAAAAAAGTTTGAAGCATGGAGCATCAGACACATTGAACGTGCTCTAAATGGAGAGGCACATGAAGCAGCTCAAGGCATGATTGGGGAGCTATTCGTGTTGAGGACCAATTTACCTCTTTATCATGGCCGGGAAAGTTTGGCTCAAGAAGAGGAGTTTTTGCTAACAGGAATCATTCCAAAGGAGATTCAGAAGTCTAAAAAGTATGGCTTTGTGCGTAGAGCATACAGGTACAAATTGATTGGTGATGTCTTATACATGAAAGGGGCTGATCTCGTGTTGAGACGTGTACCTTGGCGGGAGGAGCTTTACAGAGTGTTGGAAGAGAATCATGAAGGCGCATGTGGTGGCCATTTTGCTCTAAAGATCACCTTGCATAAGATTTTGCAAGAGGGGTATGTATGGCCTAGTTTGCACAAGGATGTTCACCATTGGTGTAGGTCTTGCAATAGGTGTCAAGAATTTGGGAAGAGAGTGTTGAAGCCAGAGCTACGAAAAACCATTATGGCGTTTGATGTGTTTGAAAAGTGGGGGATTGATGCAATAGGCCCGTTACCTATCACAAGCAGGGGCAAAAGCTATATTTTGACGGCAGTGGACTATCTTTCTAGATGGGCAGAGGCTATAGCAGTAAAACAGATCACTGCAAAGGATGTGGCAAAATTTGTGTATGATGAAATATGTTGCAAGTTTGGGGTGCCATTAGAGCTACTTTCAGATAAGGGGCCAGGATTTAGAGCTAAACTGCTAAACTTCTTATGCACAAAGATGAAGATTAAGCACCAGCATACCACTCCTTATTACCCACAGTGTAATGGCTTAAATGAAAGATTCAATGGTGAGTTGGTACAGATTATTTCGAAAGTGACAGAGCACCAAGGAAAGAATTGGGATTTGGAATTGCCTAGTGCATTATGGGCTTACCGTACTTCGGTCAAGACAGGTACAGGGTTTACTCCATTTCATTTGGTGTATGGAAAAGAAGCACTATTGCCCGTGGAAGTAGAGTTGCCTGCGGTCAAGATGTTAGAGAAGTTGCTTGGGCCGCCTAGTGATGCATTCAAAGAGAGGCTCTTGCAGTTACAAGAGGTCCAGTTGGATAGGATGAGCGCATTGGAGCATTATGGGCAGATGCAGGAAAAGGCTTTGGCAAAGATAAATGAACAGGTCAAAAGTAAGGGTATCAAGAAACATGACTTGGTTTTGCGCTACAACAGTAAGCTGGAAAACACCTTCCAAAAGAAGTTTCAAATTAAGTGGGAAGGCCCTTTCAAGGTAGTGGAGTGTTTTCCAAATGCCACATATCAGCTGGCTAACCTGGATGGTGTTCTACATAAGTCAAGGGTAAATGGGTTGCGTCTTAAATTGTATCATGCTAGATTGATGATGGTGGAGCAAGATGAGCTGTCTGTGGATCAAGCAGTGTTGGTGAGGGATGAGGAGACCTGTGATGCGGCGAGTCTCATATCTCTCTTTGCTGCTGCTGATCATGAATGATCTAGCAGGCTAGGGGATGGGAAAATTATGTCAGGAGTTTTTTGGAGCAAGGGATTGCGCATATGTACATATACATGCATGGTGCATCAAATAAAGGATTGCCCATTTTCCTTAGCCAGGTGGTTATGTGGGGCCCACATGTGTACAGGTAGGACAGGGTGTAAATAGTGCATCGATTTTCACTATTACCAGTACCACTGTGTTTTTTCTATAATAAAGAGGATTTGTTGGCGCATAAAACTTCTCAAGGAAGCTATCCACGGGCCAGCGGCATGAGGTAAGCAGGTGCGTCAGATGGCATCTAGTGGCGTCAGGAAGCCGAACGGGGTCAATATTTGCACGCAGATGAGGACGGACACAACGCGGGTGTTTTCTTGTGAGAATTATGCAGAAAGGTCATCATGAGGAACTTTTTTTGGGGCCACTTCACGTGGTGGCGAGATGCATTATTGGAAAAAAGCTGAGTGCTAGGTGTGCGAATGATGCAAAAAGGTGACAACTATCCACTGCGAGGTCAGTTTTTGACCTGTTCGGGGTCCGTTTGAGGTCATCTAAAAGGCCAAGGGTGCCCAACTAATAAAGCTAAGTGTGGGAACTGAAAAACAAGAGAGAAGACCAGAAAAAACGTGGAGAAGAGAAGAGGAACAACTGCAGGTGTGTTTTTGCTCATTTTGGAGCCTATTTTGGCCGAAAACTGCTCATTCGAGATCGGATTTGAGCACTTTGACATTGTAGACTGGGGTTTTGGGCCGTTCCGAACGCGATGGCGCTGTCCATTTTGCCAAATTCCTCACTCTTTCCCTGCTGTTTTCCTGTGTAAGTTTCTCATCCGAGATCGGATTTGAGCACTTTGACATTGTAGACTGGGGTTTTGGGCCGTTCCGAACGCGATGGCGCTGTCCATTTTGCCAAATTCCTCACTCTTTCCCTGCTGTTTTCCTGTGTAAGTTTCTCATCCGAGATCGGATTTGAGCACTTTGACATTGTAGACTGGGGTTTTGGGCCGTTCCGAACGCGATGGCGCTGTCCATTTTGCCAAATTCCTCACTCTTTCCCTGCTGTTTTCCTGTGTAAGTTTCTCCTATGAGCGAAGTTTCTGCTCTAGTTTGTGATTGTAACTGGCTTATTTTACCCATATTGTGTGAGCTATTTACCCCATTGGTGTTGGCCCAAGCTCAATTGTATCTAAACAGCAGAGATTCTCCTCTTTTGAGCTGAGTTTTTTGGGGGTGTGTGTGTGTGTGTGTGTGTGTGTCTGTGTGGAGTGGGCAAGTGGATAGTCTCTCTCCTCTCACTCCAGAGGTGTGTTCCCTGTCTCGGCCAGGTGTGTTGTGTAAGCCGTGTGGTGCCCCATAGTGTGTGTCTGTGTGTATCTTCCCAAGAGTGTGTGTCGGGTCATTATAGAGGCGCTGTGTGTGTTTTCATCCCGCTCACACCGTGATAGATGATGCGAAACCAAGTAGACAAAGGCCATACACATACAATGAAACATTTTCCAAGAAGATCAAAGAAGATATTGAGAAAATAAAGGAAGCCAAATTCATTTATGAAATTGAACACACAGATTGGGTGTCTTCAATTGTGGTCGTACCTAAGAAGAATGGAAAATTACGAGTGTGTGTCAACCTCGAGAAAGTGACTGTGGCTATCATTAGAGACAACTTTTCTCTTTGAAAACTGAGCACGTGATAGAACGAGTTGCAGGAAAAGAAACTTACAGCTTCTTAGATGGATTTTTGGGATCAACTTTTGGTTGACCCAAAAGATTAGCATAAAACTGCTTTTGCGACGGAATGGGGTATTTTTGCCTATCGGGTTATGCCCTTTGGGTTAACTAATGCTCCCACCACATTTCAAAGATTGATGAGTCATTCTTTTAAAGAATATCTAAGGAAATTATTGGAAGTATATATGGATGATCTATGCGTCAATCCGGGCTGATCATTTTGAATGCCTCAAAAGGTATTCAAAAAAATGTAGACTTTATAGGATTTGCTTAAATCCTGAAAAGTGCAAATTCATGGGTAGACAAGGAAAAGTTCTTGGACATATAGTGTCTAAAAATGGCATAGCTACTCATATGGATATAAAATCATGTTATTTCTAATATGCCTAAACCAACAACAGTCAAGGGGGTTCAAGCCTTCATGGACATTGTGGATATTACAGACGGTTCATTTACATGTATGCTATAATTGCAAAACCCATGTATAGCTTGATTACACACTTTGAATGGACTCATGAGTGTAAAGAATCCTTCATGAAGCTTAAGCAAACTCTCACCTCAGCTCCAATATTGAAAGCACCAGATTGGAATAAGATATTCCACATACATGTAGATGCTTCCAATTTTTCCATAGGGTGTATACTAGCTCAACCAGGAGAAGAAAACTTTGATTTTCCTTATTCTTATGCAAGCCGGTATAAACATGGTAGAAACGAATTATACCACCACTAAAAGGGAAGGATTAGGAATGATCTATGTCGTAAAAAATAATAGACATTACCTATTAGAAAACAAATTTATGTTCTTTGTGGACCACCAAGCCTTATTGTAATAAGTCAACAATCCATGCAACACATGAAGAATAGTGAGATGGTTCATCATTCTTCTGGAATTTGATTTCACCGTAGTTGTAAAAAAGGGCACTACTCATCAAAGAGCAGATCATTTGTCTAGGATTGTTTCAAGAGAACCTCCTAAAGGAGTAGATGATGATCTACCAGATGCATATCTGTTCTCCATGGAAATGATACCTCAATGGTTGGAAAATATGGTATCACTGATGACCATAGCTCAAGTGGATTTGCAAATACCACTTCCTATTACAATTGGATTAATTGAGCAATCATCTATGTATCAATTACTAGCTGGTAGGCTATACAAAAGAAACCGAGATGGAATATTTCTCTTATGCATTAACCCAGAAGAGAAAGACCAATACCTAAGTCAAGCACATATACCATAGTGGTACTTCATTTTGCGGAAGACCAAACTATGTTAAAGATCTTGAGACTTGGAGTATTTTGGCCTACTATGAGGAGTGATGTTCGCTCTTTTGTGAAGGATGGTCCTCAATGTCAAAAACACACACCCATACCTCATGTTATATTCTTTCAAATGTCACATGTTCCTAAGTGGAGTAACTATCTAGTTACTTACCTATCGAGCCGAACATTTCCTGAGGATATGAGTAAACGCCGTCAAAGAGAAATTAAAATTGAAGCAAGAGACTATGCTCTTATTGGAATCAACTGTATTGGAGAGGTGAGGATCAACATCTGCATCTTTGTGTAAATGAAGACAAATATATTCCAATTATAGAACAACCACATGTCGGATTAGTTGGAGGTCACTTTTCTAGTGAGACCACCGCAAGAGCAATCTTGATGGCAGGCATATGGTGGCCAACACTTTTTGCAAATGCAAAAGAATATGTTTGAAGATGTGATGCTTGTCAACGAGCAAAAATGCCAACAGGAGTAGATAGCATCCTTAAGACCAATGATGGGAGCTAGAGATTTCGCAAAATGGTGTATAGACTTTGTTGGGCCAATACAACCACCTGCTTGTAGAACCCAAGCTCAATATATTATTGTAGCTACGGATTATTTGACTAAGTGGGCCGAGGCTAAAGCAACTTAAAAGAATGATTCCAGAACCACTGCCGCATTCTTATATGAGTATATGTTCACAAGATATGGTCTGCCAATAGAAATTGTCAGTGATAGGGGAACTCAGTTTCTCAATGAGGTCATCGAGTATCTGCTTAATGAATTTATGGTCATCCATAACAAGTCATCTCCCTATCACCCACAAGCAAACGGACAAGCTGAGCATACAAATAAGATCCTTAACTCAGTATTGACTAAGGTGGTTAGTTCAGGAAGGACAGACTGGGAAATGAATCTCCATGCTGCTCTATGGGCTTATCGAGTTTCATTCAAAACAGCTCTAAATTCTACACCCTTTAACCTTGTTTATGGTCTTGATGCCATACTGCCAATAGAATTTCTATTGGAGACCCCAAGGGTAGCAAAGAAACTTGAGTGGACTGGTCATGAATTGTTAAAAAGATTTGAAGATTTAGAGAAGCTAGATGAGCAAAGGCTAACTATTGTAGCTTATATCTATGCATAGAAGAGAAAACAAAAATAGTTTTTTGATTCCCATCTAGTTACAAAAATATTCAAGAAAGGGGACTTAGTTTTAGTCTATTCCCTTAGCAACACATTCCCAAGTTTAAGAAAAGGGGAAACGGATCGTTTATCATTGAGGATGTATCTCCAAGTGGAGCAGTTAAGTTGTCCACCCTAGATGGTGAACCAATGGCTAATTGGATTAGCGGATGCCGTTTAAAAAAGTACAATTTGCCGCTAACCAACGAATTGCTAGAAAGAATGCATGCAGCCAAGAAAAGGAGGATAAAATGACATTAGGTTATTGATGAAGCCCAAGAAGAATCCTACACCAATAACTCTTGGCTATGGAATGCAAATCCAACCAAGAGACAAGCTTCAATGGCATGCTCATTTCCTCTACCATGCTAATTACTAAGCTAAGCTATGCTATTGGAGTGATTCTTTCTTGCAAGATACATCTTCTTCCTCTCAATCTATCCTCATTCCCTACTAGCTCTCACCATTTTTGAAGGTATGTGAGGTCTTGGGAGTGAGGTAAGGGACACTAGGTGTGTTTTTCAATCATAATTTGGTGCATGAAGCTTCCATCTTCATTGTACCAACTAGTTTTGTCAAGGAAAACAAATATTGTATTGTACAAAAGTCTCCTTTGATGGGAGAAGCTATAATACAAAGCCTTTATGGAGGGGGGACTTGGAGGGGGGACCGGCTCCATGTAAATCTGGTCCTCAATTGTTGTCAATTGTTATATTTCTCTCCCTTTTCAGGTATTTTCAATGCCAAATTAGCTAGGTGTAAATTGCTATGTTGTTTTCTCAAATTAAGTACTCTCTCTATGCTCATTAGGAACTTGTTCATAACAAAATGCTCACTATGTTATCAATTTCCGCTACACACAAGTTACTAATGCATTAAATGTTACACCTTTGGTATGCACAAGTGTATTTAAGGCAATGCTTGCGTGTATTGGAGTTTTTTTATTCACATAGAAGGAAAACATTTTGGCGAGCGGAAACTTGCCCTACCTTCGTGTATCATCCTTTCTTGGAGTGTTATGGCTACAAGGTACGCTCATCTAGGTCTGGGGTGATTCAAAAAGTGCTTAGTAAGTATCATAATGTGTACTAATTCTCTTGTTAATATGTATTCCAAGTGTTGTGCTCTATGTCAACATCAAGTGTCTTGAAGAATCTCCCTTCTCCTAGCATTCTTTTGTAATTCTCTGAAAACAACATGTACTCAATTGTGTCATGATGACATTCTTGTAGTTGAAATGGCCTATGATTGTACCCTTAGACCCTATGTTGGGATTAGCCCATGGAATGAGGAAGAATATCCATGATGAGACTTCTAGGCAAGGTTTTCTTGAATCTCTTTGATGTCAACGATACGTATACTAGAGAAGATTCATTCTTGTAGGGTTGTCCCTTATGTTGCTTTGATAGCAAAGTGTACTTCACTTGCGCAAGGCCAACAAGCTCTTGACTATTTTTCTCCATGAGAAAATCCTTATATCTGATATGATCTATGCTTGTATGCGTAGAGCCAATGTTGGAATTGGGGTTATTTGGTGATGAGATTTCCAAGCAAGGTTATTTTTTGTGTTGTGGTGGTGTGCTCAATAAGATAGCTAATCCATGATTGTATTTTGACGTAGATTTTTCTCATGCTATGTTCACTGGTGGATATGTATGTTGAATGTGGCACTCTTTTCTCCATGTGTCCCACCTTGTTTAACACTAGGTTGGTAACCTAACAGGACATAAAAGTGTCTTTTCAGGGTTTTGAAAAAAACCTCCAAAACCATAGTAGATCCACTCATTTTGTAAAATCCTTTCATGAGGTTATAGTTCAAGGCCTACTACACATGGAAAAAATAAGAAACTTGTAAAATTTCTCATCTTTTGGTCACACCAAGCCTCCAAAGTTGATGGACTAGTACATTTTCATCAAAACAGTCATTTCTTATGTTTTGTTGCATAAAAATAAGATTACAGATTTTTGTAGGACTTGAGATAAATTCCCTAGTTAACTTCAATGGGTTGGTGATCAGAACATATGATTGCTTCTCACTCACTATTTTTTGTTTTTCCAAAAGAAATAGGTACAAAAAAGTTGAATTTTTACCATTCTGCAAACCTATCATCAAAGTTTCTATAGCCACGCTGAATACAAATACTATATGCATGTTTTCTTAGTTCCCTATTTTCCTTTAGGTTCATAAGGAGCCATGGAGTATGTCAAAAGAATAATACATCTCTTACCAAGGGGGATCTTGGGGACAAAGATGAAGTACTAAATACAACAAACATGAAAAAACTGGGTTCAACATTATGAGTTGTAGAATCCCATAGAAACTATTCAATATCTAGCCAAATTTGATCCTTATGACTAGATATGGTTACTACCTACAAAATGCATGTAGTTGTTACAAGAAACTAACAATATTGAAAAAGCTATACTTGATATACTAGAATGTTTCATTTTCTTCTATAATTGAAAAAATCAACCATCGTTGTCTACTATGCAAAATAGGGTATTAGGTGCCCCAAAACTCAAGGAATATTAGCTTTATGTTACAATATGCGACATAGAAAATCAAAACTGCATTTGGATATCATGAAAGCCACCAAAAAAATCATAGAAGAGCTAAAATTGGCTAAAAAACAGGATTTGACATTTTTTGTAATTTGGCCATAACTTACAACTTTAACATTTATTTCTCCCTAGAAGCATCAGGACATGTTGAGGACTACTAAAGATAGTTCTCTAGCATTATAGACCTCACAAACATGAATTCTAGAGTGGTATAGTTGCAAAAAGTTGAAAAAAGCCAAAAACAGGACCTGTTTTTTCACACAGTTTAGGTTGTGAAATGTTGTGCAAGGACAAGGTTAAAGATGGAATTGATATTCCAAAAAAATGTCGAGTTTTTTTCAGCTCATGAGACAGCTTTATAGACAGATAGCACCTCAAAATCCATTTTGAAACTCTTGACATAATCCAAGGAAAATGGTCACTTAACAGGACATAAAAGTGTCCCATTACCAACCTAGTGTTAAGAGATTTCTTCACCTATGATAACACTCGCATGGTACAATTGTTTGCCCGCTCTCAAGATCTTGTTGTCTGTACCACATTTGAGTAAGGACATTCATTGAAATTGATTGTTCGATCAAAACAATGGTGCTTTTTTAAAAAATACACCTCGGGCTAATAAGAGATATGCATGAGCATACATTCCCACAAGCAAAGACAGGCATGCATGTTACATTTTACTATTTTTTGATTGAAGTATTTCATAATTAAAGTAGACTTTTCTCACGTCATTGTAATATTTGAAGATATCATTAGTGTAATACAAGCATTGAAAAGCTCAAAAATAATGTCTCACTTCCAAAATCTAAAAAATGAAAGCTCGCAAATATAAAATCCCCACATAAATCTTGTTTCGAGGAACATACAATAAAGATTATCATAGAAGTCATCTCCCAAGTGTAGCGTTATTCATCATATAAATGGATCCTATTGAGGCATCTAGTCTATTAACAAAAAAGTTTCTCCTAGTTTGACACTCTCAAATGCCCCAACCAGGTATATTAGATTCACAAATTATGCCTGAGTATTGCCAATAAATAATAATATAGCTTTATTTGTGTCATTAAAGGGACACCAAAAACTAAATCTAAGGGACCAATAATTGTATAAATATCGGATCAATGAAGGCATCATGAACCGACAATGTTTTTACCAACAAAAGCCAGAATTCTTTACTAGGAACAGTTTTAATGTCTAGGAGTAGCCATCCAAGGCTATCAGGTCAGTACCATAGTGGGGTGACTAGGATCTGATTTTTAGTTAGAGTGTAAGTACCATAAACAACAACATGGAAACTAATAGCCAGGCAGTAATCTGCAATGATCTTTAACCCAAGTAGTAGAAGTATAATTAATCAAGTCATGTTCATTATTAGTAACCAATCCAAGAAGGGGATATAAAGCCTTATGTCTTTAGAAAGAGCTCAGAGAAATATCTCATTTACATGAGGTAAGCATGTTTCAAAATTAAATCATGTAAGTGATCCCTAATTCTCGTTACACACTCTAAAAACAACAGTGCTTCACCTAGTTTAGTTTGTTGCAAAGTCCAAATGCTCCTTGCAAATTTTGAAGCACTAGGCATGTTATGGAATAACCATCACCAAAGTATGCATCATAAGTTAGGTAGGTATGATAGTAAGGAGGTAAAACCAATTACTACCATTATGTGAACCAAAATCTAATTCTATCATCAAAAAAAGACAAAAAGTTTTTTGACCTTAACCCAGCTAGGCATTCCAGCAAGAAAATATGAATTGTGTTTTATTCTATCAACTATAAGTGGGAAAGATTAATAACACCATTCCAGCCAAGCATACCAAGTCGATAGATAACCGCCATCACTAAGATGGATAATATTATCACTTAGTGAAAAAATACCCTAAATTTAGTCGATATATCAGCCCAGTACTAGGTAAGTTAATAATGATCAATTTAACAAAGAATGAACCAGTGTTTCTGTTTAGATAAAATATATCCTTTAAAACCCTATACAAAATGAATGTGCCCTGTTTTAATAAAGAAATTTCAATATCAAGTAAAAAAGCTCAAAAGCTCATTGATTAGGCAAGCACTCCAAGCCAGCAAAATGTAACTATAACCACAAAAATTATACGCTAATCCATACCTCTGATAAGGAGCTCTTGTTGCTCAATCAGCCTCATGGAGATATCAATTTGTGAATAATTTGAAGAAAAGCATGGCCCGGTTTGGCATGACCTTTCCATCAATGATAGATAACCACTTACATGATAATAACAACAAATGCAATTGTTTATCAGCACGTTAAACCTTAGTAGATTTTCTTCTATCATGGAGTAAAACAATATCAAATTTGGGGAAGAGCACCAAATCCAAGTTGCAATAGTCTAAAGATTATCATTAAAAATTAATATCGGCACCAACATGAGAGGTTTTAGCATCATCAATGATTTTGACAATGCAAACGGTGAGCCAATAAGCAACCACGCTCCTCACTTCATATCATGAAAATACAAATGAGATTCAAGTCTAAGTGAGGTATGAAAGGATCCCTCACCTTTATATAGGATTTCCATCATTTGGATAAGGCTTGCAACGGTTGTAGACTCTGCTCCAAAAATGAGCACAGAACCAACAAGATTCAACCCTCACCTTATTGAATAGTAGAAAATGAAAGCCCGCCTGGTCTATTTAGTGTAGGAAATATCCCCAAGGCTTTGTATACAAGATCAGCTTGAGTCTAAGATTGCAGCTCCATGTGTAGTATGGAAGTACACTGCAATGGCACAGGTGGGAGAGAGAAGATAGAAGAGGGTAAAAGGAAGAGGAGAACCAGGGACAAAGTTTTCATGCAATAGGCAAGGTCAACAACTTGCATCAGAATCAACTTACCTCCCTTTAAGAGTGTGTACAAAATGATGCTAGGGGTAATAAACCCATTAAAAGAAATTTTTGGGTAGTGCTCTCACCCTCAAGTTGTTCCAATTAAGTCAAATATAATTTAGGAATACAATGTACACAAGAAGGATGTTCCAGGCCAATAGGAAGTTTATATAGATATATACAGCTGGGTGAGATCAACCAAAGACCAACCGACACTCATGCACTGCCCAAGCCAAGCTATTGTAGAAAGGGTCTTAGCCCAAAAAAATGTAGTATTTTTGGCAGTTGTTTTTGCCAAGAGCTCCACAATGCTCCCATCCTCAAGCCAAAGATTGAAGTTTAAGAATTACTTTTAAAAAACCAGATTCAGGTTCGATAAGCCAAAAAATTTATCCATTGGTAAGAAATATCTTCAAATCAACCACCAATAGCTATATTTTTCTAAGCCATCCAGTTAAGCTAGCTCAGTATAGGAAGAGTCTAGACCGAAGGGAGGTAAGGTCATATACTCATCACCTTAATTATGCTTCAACCAGATTCTTCCAAGACACAGGCATAAGGTAGTCCTCTATTTCAAGACAAAATAGTCACTAGCTATATCACTAGCTCAGGTGTTACAAGTGTTTGTATCTGGATGAAGCAATCATAGTCAGATAAGGTGACCAAGTGTGTGTGTGTGTGTGTGTGTGTGTGTGTGTGTGCGCACGCGCAGGCATGCCTACATTAACCCAGGCACCATACTCAATAAGTCGGCAATAGGCCCATTGAGTATGAGACTATTCCCTCATCAAGTTGATGAGAGTAGAATCGTTTAGTCTTGAAATAGAAGAGTTGTATCATATCCAAAAATCCATGAAACTTATTGGAGCAATAATTGAAAATGTAAACATGGAGGTTATACTCCAGTCAATGTTTTAAGGCTTTGTTACCTAGTAGAAAATAGTATGGATGACGTTCGTAATCAGTCATAGAAATTGTTCATGCTTTTGTCACTCTTAATGGATAGTCATCAAATGAAACGTCCAACCAAGAGAAGTTTGTTTATAGGAAAAATATTCCTAAAATCATAAGAATAAAAAGAATTAAACCACGGTAAGTAATTTTAAATTAATTTTGTTCCTAAAACTAGCAGAATCAAAGAATACAGCTGTGAGAAGGAATCCAATCTATAGACGTGAAAGGATCACCTAACACCTATCAACCTAACAAGGAATTAACGACAGTGGGTGAATCCAAGTCTATAGACAAAAAGTTCCAAAGCCAACATCCTAGTTACCTAGTAAACTAGGAGAACCTTGTGTTTAGGACATGTGTGCTGATGTTTTTAAACTACTACTTATACAGAAAAGGACATATCAACTCAAAAGGTAGTTGGCTTTAGACAAAGGACAAAGATTAGCACAAAAACGACCCAGTCTTTGATGCATTCTTGTACATCATAGTGAGAATGAGGTATCATTCCAGTGGTTTTTACATAAGATAGTTAAGAACAACTAGTACTAAAGTGACCAAGGCCAAGTATGTCATTGGCAGACAACAGCAAAGCCAAAAAGATCCTACATAAAGATAAAGTCCTCACTTGCATCCATATAAACAAGACAATAGATTCATTAGCCTTGCATACATATTACACGTGTCAACAAACCTGTCAATTGTTATCCATGTCCTAGTCAAAACCTTTTTAAGTTATACCTACCATCCTTGTAATGTAAAATATCAGCAAGTATCCATTCTTGAAAAATGTTATGAGTCTATCATAGTGAGATCAGGGGGCCATAACCCCTCATTGTAAAGTGTGTGTGTTTCCTTAATTTTTATTTTAGACTTGTGATTAGAAAGCCATCACCCCCTTTGATCCAAGTGGAATTTTTTGAATAGTTTGTAAAAGTAAATAAATATCCCATTTTTTAAGGAAATTATACATATTTAATTAGATTAAATTCTTTTCAAAAGGCCATCACCCCTTCCGAATCCAAGTGTTTTACCATTTCCGTCCCATGAAGCCTTTTTGTCAAACCACTTCAATTTCTAAGATGTTCTTGCTTATAATGAAATTCATGGTCAAGAAAAGGTTTAATCAATTACAAGTAAACAAATCTATGGTTTAATCCAAAAAATGGCTTACTCCCTTTCCATGCCACATAGCTAGTTGGTTTTAAGAAATAAATCAAGACTTACAAATGTTAAATCATTCCTAGTGAACATATAAAAAAAAGAAGTTATCCACCAAGCATTAGTAAAGTAATGAATCAACATTCATCAATGGAAATGCTAGTGATAAGATAGTTTTGAGATGAAAAAACCCCTTCATAGCCTAAAAGGGAAAAAGTGAGCAGTTTATCAAGTCTAGTACCAAAACATTACTAAGTAGGAAGGCCTATCAACCCCAAGTGAGCCAGGTAATCTAGCCAGTTAGTGACCACCAACAAGTATTCTTAGCCGGCAAATGGTATTGTTTTGAATCCGCCTTATTACTGAACCTCCTACAATTAAAGTGGTTTTTGTATTCAAGGGGTAGATCTAGGACCATACCATCCCAAGTATTACCCTTAAGGGAGCGAGATTGCCCAAAACAAACCAGTAAATAACAACCTAAGTCCTGTTTTAAGGAACATACAAATTTTTTTATCATAGAAGACATCCCCCAAGTGTGAGTCTAGCATTCTTCATCATATTAATAAAGCCTATTGAGGAAACAAATTTATTAACAAGAAGGTTTCTCTTGGTTTGACTCTCCCAAATGCCCCAACCAGGTATAATAAATCCACAAAGTATGCCTGAGTATTTCCAGGACATAATAATATACATTTATTAGTGTCATTAAAGCACACCAAAAAAACAGAAGTAAGGGACGAGTACTTCTATAAATACCGGACCAATGAAGGCATTAGGAACTAGCATTGTTTTTTATCAACAAGAGTCATAATTATTTACTAAGAACAAATTTAATGTCTATGAGAAACCATCTAAGGCTATCAGATCAGCACCATAGTGGGTGACTAGGATCTGATTTTTCAATTAGAGTGTAAGTACCATAAACAGGAGCATGGAAATTAATAGCTATGCACTAACCTGCAATGATCTTTAACCTAAGCAATAGAAGTAATAACAAACCTAGTCATGTTCCTTATTAGTAACCAATCCAAGAAGGGATGTAAAGCCTTAATTTGTAGAAAAAACTCTGAGGAATATCTCATTTACATGAGGTGAGAATATTTCAAAACTAAACTATGTAAGTGATCCCTAATTCTCGTTACACACTCTAAAAACAGCAGTGCTTCACCTAGTTTAGTTTGTTCCAAAGTCCAAATGCTCCTTGCAAATTCCAAAGCACCAAGTAGGTTATGAAATAACCATCATCAAAGTATGCATCATAAGCTAGGTAGGTATGATAGTAAGCAGGTAAAACCAATTATTACCAGTACGCGAACCAAAATTTAATCCTATCATCAAAAAGATATCTTGATCTCAACCCAGCTAGGCATCCCAGCAAGAAAATGTGGATTTTTTTAAAGTCTATCAAATGATAAGTGGGAAAGCCTAATAACACCATTCTAGACAGGCATACCAAGTCAACAAATGGTCGCCGTTACTCTGATGGCCAATGTTATCACGTAGTGAAAAAATGCCCTAAATTTAGTTAGTTTATCAACCCAGCACTAGGTAGGTTAAGAACCATGAGTTTAACAAAGAGTGAACCAATAATTCTTTATGAGATAAAATATATCCTTTAAACCCTAAAAAAAACTAATGTGCCCCGTTTTTAAAAAGCAGAATCAATATCAAGTAAAGAAGCTTAAAAGCTCGTTAATTAGGCAAGCACTCCGAGCCAATAGAATGTAACGATAACCACAAAAAATTATTACCTAATTCAAAACACTAAGAAGGAGCTCTTACTGCTCAATCATCCTCATGGAGATATCAATTTGTGAAGAATTTGAAGAAAACATGGCCCGGTTTGGCATAAACTTTCCATCAATGATAGGTAACCAGTTACATGATAATAACAACAAATGCAATTGTTAATCAATAGGTTAAGCCTCAGTAGATTTTATTGTATCATAGAGTAAAACAATATCCAATTTGGGAAAGAGCATCAAATCCAAGTTACAGTAGTTTAAAGATCTCCACAATGCAGACGGTGAGCCAGTAAGCAAACCATGCTCCTAACTTCACATCATGCAAAACAGACGAGATTCAAGGCTAAGTGAGTGATGAGAGGATTCCACAGCTTTATATAGAGTTACCATTAGTTGGATAAGACTGGTAACATTTGCAGGCTCTACTCCTAGAATCAGCACATAACCACGAAGGTTCAACCCTCACCTTAATGAATAGTAGAAAATAGAAGACCGCCTAGTCTATTAGCACATGAAATTTCCCCAAGGCACTGTATACAAGAGGATCTATGAGTTTGATATTGCAGCTCCATGTGTAATATGTAGGTACACCGTGATGGCGCAAGTGGGAGAGAGAAGAGAGAAGAGGGAAGAAGGAAGAAGGAGGGGGGCCATGGACAAAGTTTTCATGCAATAGGCAAGGTCCACAACTTGTATCACAATCAACTCATGCTTGGGATGAGAGACTCCCTTTAAGAGTGTGTACAAAATCATTCCAGGGGAAGTAAACCCATTAAAAGAAAGTTTTAGGTAGTGTTCTCACCTGTCTTGGCAGTTTAGTCAAATATAGTATAGGGATGAGTTCCATCAGATGTACACAAACAAGATGTTCTAAGCCAATAGAAAGGTTATACAGATATGTAAAGGGGTGAGATTGACCCAAGACCAACCAACACTCATTCACTACCCAAGTCAAACGTCTCCCATCCTCAAGCCATATATTTAATTTTAAGCAATACTTATTAAAAACCAAAGTCAGGTTCGATAAGCTAGACAGTTTATCCACTGGTATGGAATGTCTTTAAGAGGTTTAAAGGAGAGCCACCCCACTATAGAATTATATCAAGGAACATGTGTGTGTGCGTGTGTGTGTGTGTGTGTGTGTGTGTGTGTGTGTGTGTGTAACCATAAACCACCAATAAGAATATTTTTCCAAGACATCCAATTAAGCTAAGTGAGTATACGAAGAGGCTAGACCCAAGGGAGGTAAGTCTGTATACTCATCACCTTAATTATGCTTCGACCAGATTCTTCCAAGACCCAGGTTGATTACTTGTAATGATTGGTCACCAATGTGCACTAGAACCTGGATGAATTTAGGGAAAGTTTTTTATCAGGTCACACAATAAATTTTTCTTCAAGCCGGTCATAGATAAGGATTGATTTGGAGCAGGTCAAGGGTTGATTTACACCAGCTTTGAATGGGTCAAAATTGCAGAGTATCCAGAGTGCAAGTTGATCAGGCACATAGTTTGAAAGTCAGATTAAGACACATTGAGGGTACATCTAATTATGAATAGAAGTGGTTCCTTAGTACATTGCCAGTCACTATGCTACACACTCTTTGACTAGTTTTACTCCATTAGATAATGTGAGACCTAGATTTTATATGTAAGATAGGGGTATGATAGTTTTCTTCATTGATTTCCGTATAAGCGTAGAAAGGGGGGTCATATTTCCTAATATGAGTGGTATATAGGGGTTTTATCAAAGTTGTCCGCTGCAGGTGGTGTCCTATTTTGTATATAGAGTGAATCCCCTAGGTGGAAGCTACATGAAGTAGATCTCACTTGTGCGTGTATGCCTGCCACTCAGGTTTTGTCATGAAAGCTCGTTGTTATCATTGTGAATGAGAGAGTGTTCCCTATTTTCACCATCGTTTTCTTTTAGTTTTTTGGCTGACCATCATGATTTTTGGTATAACTCATTATTGCCATGGTTTTTGATGGGTTTATATGCATGGTTGGGAGCAACTATAGACCCCCACCTTGCATATGTAACGGTTTCTAAGATGGTGTCTGTGCGCATCTGTCAAAGATGAAGATGGTGTGTCACTCACCGCCCTACACTCACCTTCATGGAGGATTCCTCGCCGCGAAGAAGAAGGAGCCACTGTTGTGCCGCGCTTCACCGCCACCGTGCCGTCGTCGCAATGCTCGATCACACACACACACACACTCTCTCTCACATGCACATACACACGCCCAAGGAGATGAAGAAGAAGAATATGGAGAAGGAGCAAGAGCACTCTTTAATTGCGCAAATGAAAGAATGAGTGAATTTTAGGTTTAGTTGACTTTTATATGAGCTCCCCCCATTCACACTTGGGCACCCATGCTTAGCCAACTAATCCCTTGAATGTTCTAATTAGAGTACGCCTCTCATCGGTGATCACTCTTACCCTTTTCCTATTGGAATGACAAGACAGGTACCTGACTCTACCAAATAAATTATAATACGGCGTCTGTCTTAGGTGATAGGAATGTGCGTGAGGGTTACCATGTCCCCCTTCCTGAATTAGATTCCATCCTCGGAAGCCATTGAGTTGAAGCTTGTTCGTCAAGGTGGAAGAGCATTTGAGACGAATGTCCTTAGCCTTCTTCACTCATTGCAAAATCAAAAAACATTGGCACAATAATTGCATTCTCATATACAATTAAAAAGCATATGCAGTTGTAGGCAAAAAATTTGATTGGTAGCAGAATTGTAAACCATTTGTCAGTAGTAAATATTAAATTGCAATATAATCAAATGCATAAATAGTTGTTAAGATAGAAAGTTAAACAAGTCTAGGGTCGCTAATTTAACGATAGAAAGGCACTAAAGATCAACTATCAATACCATGGGCAAGCTTCTCAATTTTCTCTGGTCAATTAAGTTGTTTAATCGCGAGAGCCAAGTATTTCATGTCCGAGGGCTGACTAGAGGCTATGCCTAGAAGACCTCGTAGTTAAGCTATGATAAAAGGAATTCTCATGAAATCATCGCCTGACTTATTTACTTTCCTTTGACCCCCCAAAGTCTTTTGACAGAGATTCAATTTTAATGTGCGTGCTTATTTTGTATGCCTACGGTTTTTTTCTTTTCAAGGAAAATCACCCACACTTAGAACCTCTAGGGCTCTAGTACCATAGGTGCTACATGTGAGTTGAGTACCAAATCAAGCCGAGGTTTCTCTTCCAGCTTAAGATTTTACATTGTGGCACTTTGATTTTTTTGTTTGTTCGTTTTCAACATTTTAATTTTGTTACTTTGGGGGGTCATACAACATTGTTACCCTCCCCAGGCTCATCACATTTGTAAAATCCCTTTATAATACTTAAGCTAAAGGTCAATAGGGACTAAGCCCACTAGAAAGCCTTAGTACATTTCACACAATGCTGCTTAAATTGGATTAAGAACCTAAGTAAACATTGACTATTAGGAAGGCATTCCCCATGGTATTAAGAGGAGATCTGTAACACCTAGCTTGTTCAAACTAGCTTAGTCCAACTGCTTGATTTTTAAACCTAGACAAGGGGTTATGACAAAAAATTACATTGAATTTAATGTTTGATACTAAGCAAATGCTTTGAATATTATGCTACCCATCATAATTGAGTCAGACAAACATAGATGCAAAAAATATAAGGGGCCATGCTAATGGACAAGAAACACCTGTTTATGTTGATGATCACGTTTGATTTGAAGTATGAACGAGAGAAAGATTCCATGAAGGTCCAAATCCTAACAACAGCAACAGCTTCCTGTACACACTAGGAAACACAAAGAATACCTCTAGGAGGCACATCATTGGGAAAAGGTACCAATTGAACACAATTAAAAAACATAAGGAACCCAAACCTAATTATTTGCACTCTCCCTCGAGAGTCAAGGGAATAGGATATTGTAGAGATTGGGGGGAAAACCTAAGGCTAAACCCCTATCCTCATAGTTGAGAATAACAAAGTCATCATCCATGAGACCATATGTGCCATCCGTATAATCATGTAAATCTTATTCATCATTAGAGGCACCAATGTTTACTAAGAAGGTCACTAGATGCCTATAGCCATCTTGGTCAAAAGGATAGGCTTGTGCAATGGGAAATACACTCTATACTAAGTATGGATCAATCGTGGTCAAGAGACGTATCAGCCATTCTAACTCCTCAAAATTCCTCTCACATGCTAGCATACCTACCAAATCCCATTCACAGACAAGCACCGGAAAGACCATGTGAAACATTTGTGAAAAGTAACGAGGATACCTCTCACCCAAGGCAGGAGTGGATGACTCTAGCATACTAGCCGTATCTGTACACACAAATAGATGATGGTTAGAGTGCAAATATTACAAGGGTTGTGTTCTTGTGCATAATGTGTTTTTTTAATTTTTTGTTATGGCTCTTTCTCTTTTACTTTTTTATCTTGTTTTTGTGAGTATAAGGCTTTATATATACATTCCCTAAGATTGGATATTGAGAGGTCGGGGAGGAAGGTTGAGAGGGAAGCAAGTGAATGATGGATGTCAACAAACACTCCCCCCTTCCTTGGGTAGATCATACCTTTTGGAATGATGTCGTCACCTTTTGAAACCAATTGTTCCAAGCTGTTATGGGTGAAGGCTTTAACCAATAGTTTTCGACCACCCTATGCGTTTCATCTAGTTGCAAGGGTGGTAAGGTACTCTCCCATGATTTTATTTGCAACATTGTTGTAGGTGGTGAACTTAGAACGGGACGTGCAATCTCTTTCCTGCTTGTATAGATATGTACAATGGTAGATGGAGGTTGTATCGAAGCTTCTGTTTCCATATAAGAACTACACGAAGAGCAAGAAGCTTCATTTGATTTCCCTGTTCCTGAGCTAGGTGGAACAAATCGTTCTTTCTTCGGTACCTAAACTAGCTCTGGAGAGACTGTGTAGCATTTTGTGATTTTTTCCTTTCCACGATCTTCAATTCATTTTGGAGCTACATAATTGGACTCACATGGGTCAGGTGACAAGTAAGAACACAATCTACGTTTTGACACCCAGATTTGATCATTTCCTTGATAGTAGCCTTGGGCTTACAATAGTCGTTTAGGAATCCAACACAACCTCTCTTTACATTTCTTGGGTCAGGTTGGACATCTCCTACCAGGCTCCTGTCTTTGAGCACTAGCTATGGTCGTTAAAGAATCTTTAGGGACCCACTTGTATGTTTTCTTTGTTATAAGAGGAGGAATCTTGTTAGAAGCTATATGCATTGCTTCTAGCATATTTAAGGGTACGAGTGGTGGCATTTCATCCCCCTCAGGTGTTACCTAGGTCGTCCCCCGGTTCCCCAAAGTGTTTATGGTTACTGCTAGGTGGACCCAATCCACATTCTCCGACTCAATCATCCCAGGTAGTACATCCATATAAGGAGAATCTTCCCCACCATTAGTGTCCACGTTACGTGTGTAACAATACTGCAATGGGCCCGAGTGAACTGTGGTGTCAGATCTATGATCAATTATAAACTTGTTTCCTAGGAGATGTGCTCAGCTAGTTACAAGATACACTCGAATGACAGAATCTTGGAACTGCAAGTAGACATGGTTTTTAGACCAATCATGCATCATTTTTTCTTCCCTCATGAAAGGACGTCCTAAGATCATCTCAGATTCCATAGTGTACTTGGAAAAATCCATAACAATGAAGGTAACTCTTACTTTATGTCCAAAGACCTTGATCTTGAGATCTTCTAGCATCCCAATAGGTTTACCAATAGACCCATTGGCCATCTTCACTACTATGGTTGTGGTTGCAAAGTGAGGTCTTCCCATAGTTTCCCATCAATTTTTAGTCACAATGCTAACCCCAGTGCCACCATCAAGGATTCCGATCACAGTTAGTCCCTTAGTTGTGATTGGTATGGTCACATTGGATTCATCACCCTCAAAGCATTGTCCCAACTTGTTAACAATTATTTCTATAACAAGGTTCTCATGTAGGTTGTGTTGTGGATCTAAGTGTTCCTCCTCTATTGGCATCTCCCCAGGTCCATCCATCTGTGCAAATTGTGGTAGCCTAAACTTTAGTTCTCGATTTAGGAAGACTCGAAGAGCTGAGACTAGCTCAAGGTCTTTATACAGTTTGGACATGATGGTGGTTCTAACTTCTAAAGACATGAAATCCATAAATTTGGCAATGTTTAATGGCACCATTTGGGCTTCAGTCCCTTGACGTGGGGAAGATGAGATCTTCATTTCTTGGATAGGATTAGGTAGTGCCTCTGTAAACATTCTTTCTATCAAGAAGTGAGTACGCCCACTTTCCCATGACTTTAGATCACTTTCTTCTTGGATGACATTAGGTATGGCTAAGGGTCTATGGACTTGGTGAGCTTCTTGTTGCGTAGGTAACACTGTGTCTGTAATCTAGATCTGCCTAGGTGCTAGTTCTAGATCCCTTTGGGTTTCTTCTACCAAACTCCCTAATTGCTTGACTCGCTCCATCTCCTTTGTAGGGTTTAGATAAGTTCCTATTTTCTTCTTGGATCCTGGCCATTGTGGCTCATGAAGATCTTCCTTGTTGGTTTCTATCTTAGTGGTCGTTTTGGTCTCCATGGTTTCACTTGAATCAGAATCCTCTTCAGTGTTGTTCATATATACGGGGTCATCACCAATCCCTATGTTGGTCCTTGAATTGGGGTCTGACTTCGCTGCTTTTTCCGATCTCTTCCTTCGTGTTTTCTTATTTTTTTGAGATTGGGAAATTGATGCCGTGTCTCTTTCTTCAAGAATATAATTTTGTTTTTGGAGCATTTATCGTATGAGTACGTTTACTAGTACCACAGGTGTACTTTGTGATGGCTCCTCAATAACCTCAATCAAGTTTAATGGTGTGATCTTCGGTGCATTTGGATTATTTGGACATTGGGCAATCAAATGATCTATGCCACATTGATTACACATGAGTATTGGCATTGTAGACATGCTCGATTAATTGGTTTGCATTAGTGTGGCATTCTTTTGTAGCCTAATAGGACACGCGGCTACACGATGTGGACCTCCACACTCATAGCATTGAAGAGTTGGTCTCTTAGCAATGTAATTGATATTTTAGCCTCTTGACGCAAGAGAAACTACTTGATAGACATGTTTGACTTGTCCCCAATAGTCCTCCATATAGTGGACTTTCTTCAAGCGCATCCATCCCATAGGAAATATTAGGGTCTATATCTTCCTCACAGCCTTCCAAACAAGCAATGGATGACTCACAACCTAAATGATTTATAGAAGTGATTCTTGGATGTGGTGGTTGTGGTCCTAGCACTGCAGGTGGTAAGGGTGTTGTTTGAAAAACATTTTGGGCCCTAGGGACCATGTGTTGTGACGTTTGTTCAAGAGGTGGGGCCGGCGTCAATGCAGGCACTTGAGGTGTGTCTATCCATGCTAAGGTTGTTCTATTGGCCATCGCGCGCTTAAATACTATGCAATCCTTAGATTGATGAACATACCTCCCACAGGCATTGCAGTTCCCATTGAATTTTACTCTAAAAGTAGGGCATTCACTAGTACTATGCGGTCCATAGCATACTGAGCACCATTGTTTCTCCCTTCTTGGATATATATGATTGTTTTGCGGAGAACGATTGTCTCTAAGACTCTCTTGAATGGCCTTGGTGAGATCTATTAAATTCATCTCATATATCTTTGGCTCCTTAGCAATAGGCTTTAGGGTCATTGGATGATTCCCCGATGCTTGCGAGCTAGTAGATTTGGGCTCAACAGACACTCTTTCTCCTTGAATAATTAAATTATCCTCCAATTGGATACCTCTAATGACTAGGCCATTGTAGACATCCTCATATCGTAATCCCCTAATGAATCTATCAAGAAATTGATTATTATTGAAGCACTCATTACGATTACAATGAGAATTCAAATGCTTTAAGCGACTAATAAAGTCTCTCACCGACTCTCCTTCCTCTCATTGGGCTTTCTGGAGCTGAGAGGCTACACCCCAAAGCACTCCCTCTCGTATGTATTCTTTTAAGAACAGTCTCCTAAGAGTAGGGTAAATTGTTTTTTCTTCCACCCTTAGGGTCCTATACCAATCCCTAGCCTTTCCACTTAAGGCTAGGCTCAAAGCATTATTCTTATGCAGGTCATTGTGTTTTCCTAGAGAATCACATATTTATTCAAACACTTCGATATGATTTCTCACATCCCCGTCTCCACTAAATTTTTGTGTGAGCTTGGCTATCTGTACTACCTTACTTCTAGGCTCTCTATCAGGCGTGTTATTCATATTCTCAGCAATAGATCGACCAATAGCTTGAGAAAATGTTGCCAAGTCCCCTAAGTGAGCAGGCACCATGGGTGAAGGTGCTCCAGAGACTACATGTGGAGTAGGTATTTGCATTGGGCTTGGCGCATAGGAAGCCCTTGGGTTCCACGTTGGGTATGATGTTGTGCCATGTGGTGGCCCAAAGTTCATATGTGTGGCCCTAGGCATAGCAGACATCCAATGTGACATGCTAATGCTAGCCGGTATAGTCCCATGGAATAAGAACTTGGGTGTTGTGGTTGTGGAGCATAGGTTGTTGAAACAATGGGAGGGGTAGGGACTACATGAGAACGAGGACCATGGGTGTATACAATTGGTACACACTTGTAGGTATTGTTGCAGGCATTGAGCTACCATGTAGCGGTGCTTCACTAACAAATGAAGTCCATGGAATGTTTCTCGGAGTGCCCATCATTGGGGTACACATGGTAGTCGTGGTGTCATCAAGGGAATGACGATCCAGACTTGGAAAGTTAAAGCTATCACTTGTGGGCTTAGATTGCACTGAGATCCCTGGCAAAACAACATATGGAGGATCCATCAGACTAATTGAGGGAGTATCCATTTGCGATAAGGTTGGTTGTTTAGCCTTCTCTGTATCCAAGAATCTCATGAGACCCGTTGAAGGCATGTGGATTCCCTTGTTCTGTCTCTCTAGCTCAATAACCCTATGGATGACCTCACAAACTCTTTGTTGTTGATCCTCCACACTAGTAGCACCTGTTGTGGATTGTAGGACATCTAACCAACCCAGGTGATAGGTGTGACCTTTGTATAGGTCAGTTAGAGTTTTTCGTATCTACTTCGTACACCCAGTTCTCATTTAAGAATGCTCCATCTAAACTTGACGTGCTAGGGGTGTCCTTTGAACTAGATGCAATGTGGCTCTCTATGGGTTGACCCTTAGTGGTCGCTTATTCCAAAGCACTCAATTGCTCTCCTAGCAAATATATTGACATAGGAGCTTTCTCTTTTAACTCTCATCATTGCTCCGCCTTGCGTAAGCTCTCAATTTTCTTTTCCCTAGTCGCAATGATATTTCACTCAACCTCTTGCACTTCGGCAAGGATTATACCATCAGGTAATATGACCTCGGAGGGGAATGGCTCTGAAGAGTTAGGGGGTGCAGTGAATGAAGTATTCACGTGCACACTCTCTAAGGGCATAGGGTCTATGTCGGTCATGAATGGAGAATTTACTTCCCGGCCCCCCTCATTTACATCATTAACTCCATGTTCGGAGTGAGTGGCTCTACTAAAAGTTTCCTTCAAGCGGCTAAGCATACTCAAGCCGTGGGCCCATGGCATGCATGTCTTGGCTTGAGCTATCGGGATTAGGCATTGGGAAACCCTCCATGATGTCATAGTCAGAGGAAGAGTTACTAGCCACTATGTTTGGGTCTTGGTTTGTACTACCTTGGGTCCCCGCGGAGGGCCCGGAACCTAAGGTAGGTGGATAATGAGAACTCGCGCAAGTCAAAATTCTCTTTAGTTGCTCCATCTCTAGCACACGACCAAAGTGCATATGCATGTGCCTTTGGCACCCTACAAGCGTCAGATAATAACCTCGAAGGTTAATTGCTTACTTTTTTAGGCGTTGTGGGAGGGATGGAAACACACAGAACGCCTCTATAACAACCCTAAACCGATGGAGTGAGAGGAGAGAGACTACCCTTTTACCCACTCCACACAGAGAGACACTCACACACACACCCAAAAACTCAGCTCAAAAAAGGAGAACCTCTGATGTTTAGATACAATAGAGCTTGGGCCAACACCAATGGGGCAAATAGCTCACACAATATAGGTAAAAACTTGCCAGATACAACCACAAATTGAAGCAGAAGCTTCGCTCATAGGAGAAAATTACACAGCCAAAAAAACAGAAAACGAGTGAGGAATTTGGCAAAATGGACAGCGCCATCGCGTCCGAAACGGCCCAAAACCCCAATATACAATGTCAAAGTGCTCAAATCCGACCTCGGATGAGCAGTTTACGGCCAAAACAAGCTTCAAAAACCCCAAAAACATAGTTGCGGCTGTTCCTCCTCTCTTCTCCACGTTTTTCTGGTCTTCTCTATGTTTTTCCAGCTCCCACACTTAGCTTTATTATTTGGGCACCCTTGGCCTTTAAGATGACCTCAAACGAACCCCAAACAGACCAAAAACTAACCTCGCAGTGCATAGTTGTCACCTTTTTGCATCATCCTTACACCTGGCACTCAGCTTTTTCGAATAATTCATCCCGCCACCACATGAAGTGGCCCCAAAATATGGTCCTCATGATGACCTTTTTGCATAATTAGCACAAGAAAACATCCACTTCATGTCTGTACATATCCACGTGCAAGTATTGATCCGATTCTGACGCACCTGCTTACCTCATGTCATCGGCCCGCGGATAGCTTCCTTGAGAAGTTTTACGTGCTACCAACTCCTCATTATTATAGAAAAGACACACTGGTACTGGTAATGATGAAAATCGATGCACTATGTACATGCTGTCCTACCTGTACACATGTGGGCCCCACGTAACCACCTGGCTGTGGAAAATGGGCAATCCTTTATTTGATGCATCATGCATGTGTATGTACATATGCGCAATCCCTTGCTCCAAAAAACTCCTGACATAATTTGCCCATCCCCTAGCCTGCTAGATCATTCATGATCAGCAGCAACAAAAAGAGATATGAGGCTCGCCTCATCACAGGTCTCCTCATCCCTCACAGACATCACTTGCTCCACAGACAGCTCATCTTGCTCCACCATCATCAATCTAGCATGATACAATTTAAGACTCAATCCATTTACCCTTGACTTGTGTAAAATCCCATCCAGGTTAGCCAGCTGATATGTACCATTCGGAAAATACTCCACTACCTTGAAAGGACCTTCCCACTTAATTTGAAAATTCTTTTGGAAGGTGTTGTTTAGCTTACTGTTGTAGCCCAAAACCAAGTCATGCTTCTTGATACCCTTACTTTTGACCTTTTCATTTATCTTTGCCAAAGCCCTATCCTGCATCTGTCCATAATGTTCCAATGCACTCATCTTATCCAGCTGAACCTCTTGTAACTGTAAGAGCCTCTCTTTGAATGCATCACTAGGCGGCCCAAGCAACTTCTCTAACATCTTGACAGCAGGAAACTCTACCTCCACACGCAATAATGCTTCCTTTCCATACACCAAATGAAATGGAGTAAACCCTGTACCTGTCTTCACCGAAGTACGGTAAGCCCATAATGCACTAGGCAATTCCAAATCCCAATTCTTTCCTTGCTGCTCTGTCACTTTCGAAAGAATTTGTACCAACTCACCATTGAATCTTTCAATTAAGCCATTACACTGCGGGTAATAAGGAGTGGTATGCTGATGCCTAATCTTCATCTGTGCACATAAAAAGTCTAGCGGTTTAGCTCTAAATCCTAGCCCCTTATCTCAAAGTAGCTCTAGTGGCACCGTTATTGTGGAATACTCGTGCACGACTCCGCAAAATCTTGCCCCCCAAACTTGCAACATATTTCATCATACACAAATTTTGCCACATCCTTTGCAGTGATCTGTTTTACTGCTATAGCCTCTGCCCATCTAGAGAGATAGTCCACTACCATCAAAATATAGCTTTTGTCACTGCTTGTGATAGGTAACGGGCCTATTGCATCAATCCCCCACTTTTCAAACACATCAAACGCCATAATTGTTTTTCGTAGCTCTGGCTTCAACACTCTCTTCCAAAATGCTTGACACCTATTGCAAGACCTACACCAATGGTGAACATCCTTGTGCAAAGTAGGCCATACATACCCCTCTTGCAAGATCTTATGCAAGGTGATCTTTAGAGCAAAATGGCCGTTGCATGCGCCTTCATGATTCTCTTCCAACAGTCTGTAAATCTCCTCCCGCCAAGGTACACGTCTCAACACAAGATCATCCCCTTTCATGTACAATACATCACCAATCAATTTGTACCTGGATGCCCTATGCACAAAACCATACTTCTTAGACTTCTGAATCTTCTTTGGAATGATTCCTGTCAGCAAAAACTCCTCTTCTTGAGCCAAACTTTCCCGGCCATGATAAAGAGGTAAAGTGGTCCTCAACACAAATAACTCCCCAATCATGCTTTGAGCTGCTTCATGTGCCTCTCGGTTTAGAGCATGTTCAGTGTGTCTGATGCTTCATGCCTCAAACGTTTTTAATAGGCCTTTAATTCTAAAACACATTTCCTTCAATGAGTTGTTCTTGCTCTTCCACACACCCAACACTTGCTTCACAACTAACAAGGCATCACCTTTTATACTCAACCTTCTAACCCCATGCTTCAAAAAAATGTGTAATCCGGCTTCCAAAGTAGCATATTCAGCCTCATTGTTACTATGAGCATTCAATTTGAACCCTCTCTTGCATACTAGCTTCCTCTCTGGATCATAAAGTGCTATACCCCCTGAAGCCGCATCATGACTCTTCTTGTATGAGCCATCAAAGAACAAAGCATGTGAATTGCTGATCTGTGGCACTTCTTCAACTACCTTTCTCACCACCTCTTCCTTAACAATAAGGGGATTCTCCTTGTAGGTCAACAAATCAGCTAGGCTAGCCCTTGTACTGTCTTCCACTAGAAAAGAGAGCTCAAACTCTTGCAGCTCAATTACCCATTTCTTCACCACATTTGACATGTTAGTACCATTAATTAACTGTCGCAAAAAGGCAGAACTCATCAAGAAAACAAAAGGTCATGGTAGCAAGTAATGACAAAATCGTCGACAAACAAATATTACACTGGCCATCACTAGCTCTACTTCCGAGAACTTTCTCTCCGCTACCAACTTCACTCGGCTTGCACAATACAGTGGCCTCATATAATGGCTTCCCTTCCCCTTTTGAAATAGCATGGCTCCAATGGTATCATCCCCTAATGATGGATTTACATTAAAAACTTTCTCCCAATCAGGAGCCTGCATGGCTGACAACCCCCCTAACACCTCTTTCACCTCTTGAAACACTTCTTCACACTTGTCATCCCATTGCAATGGATCATGCTTTGCCACTTGCTGTAATGGATAAAGAAGCTGCGAAGACAATGGAATAAACCGTGCCATGTACTTCACTTTGTGTATAAAGGTTGCCAATTGCTTCGTACTCATAGGTGATGGAAGAAGAATAATAGACTTCACCTTATCTGGATCAGCCTCAATGCCATTTTCTGACACCATATGGCCCAATAACTTCACCCTTGGCTGTGCTAGATGAAATTTCTTTGGATTTAGTTGTCCTCCACATTCATCATATTGAGCCAATACCATCTGCAGCTTCTCATGGTGATCAGCCCTACTGCTATAGACACAGAAGTCATCCATAAAAGCTTTAACACAACTACCAATGAATGGTTCCAACACCCAATTTGCTCTCTCTTGATAGAAGGAAGGTCCATTTGACAACCCAAATGGCAGTACTGTGTAGCAATAGCAGCCCCATGGCGTAATGAAAGTTGTCTTTGTGCGGTCTTTAAGAGCAATCATCAATTGAAAATAGCCTGAAAAACCATCACACACACTGTACCTCTCATAACCTGCCACTGAATCCAAGATCTGATCAATGAATGGAAGAGGATATGGGTTCTTTTTAGTGGCTGCATTTAAGGGTTTAAAATCTACACAAATCCTCCACTTCCCATGCTTCTTTGGACTGACTACTACTGGACTCACCCATTCTGTGGTCTCCATAGGGACTATGAACCCTACCTTCAATAACTTGTCCACCTCTTCTCGTAAGGATTCCATTTGCTCTTGACCCATCCTTCTTAGCCTTTGACGCACTGGCTTAGCACCTTCTTTCAGGTCTATATGCATCTCTTCGCCCTTGAACCGTCTGATCTCTTCATATGAAGTAATGAACAAATCTAGAAAACTAGCTAGCATGTGCAAATATATCTCCTTCTCCATAGCTGAGAGGTCTCCACTGATCATTTGTGTCATCAATTCTTGCTTCTTTGACGATTTAGCCTTGGTCTGCATTAGACCTTCAATCACTTCATAAGGCCCTTCCCTTTCATCTTCAACCTCATTTGCAAATGCAACTAGACCAGAATCTTAGATTCCTTTGTCCATCAAAACAAATGCAACATCATCATCCTCATCACTGCTGGTAGTGCTATCACTGTCCTCATCTGTCACCGTGGAAGATTCTTCATCACTAGACTCATCCTCATCTTCATAAAGCTCCTCCAATCGTTTCCTTGTGTCCATATTATATAGCTTCTTGGCACCTGTCTTTCCATAGAGGCTAACTGTACCATGTCTCCAATCTTGAACAGCTCCTACTGCACGTAACCATGGTCTACCTAGTATAATAGGATATTCTCCCAACCCTGCTGGCATCACATGAAAATCAACCACTGCCTTTGCATCATATGCTTCCACTTCTAAGCTCTTTACAACACCCAAACATTTTAGTTTCTGATGGTTTTCCAATCTAATCCGAAAGCCTGACACCCCAGTCACTGTAAGACCCATCTTCTCAATGTATGAGTGTGTTATGACACATATTTGGGCTCCGCTATCCACATAACCTTGTCCCAAATTTTTCCTTTTATGCCACACATCTACTATTGGACAAATGTCTGGTATCTCATCCATCTCCAACACCTTCACTGAACCTCTCTCTGGCTCTTTCTCCATTGGACTAACCATCTTCTTCCACTCTCTTTAGCTTAGGCACCATCTCTATAAGCTTCCCAAAAGTAACATCTGCCTTCCTGCTTGTCAGATCCTCTTTCAAGTCATAGCTTAATTGCCCATCCCCTAGTGGAAAATTGGAAACATGAAACTTGCGACGAGCCCTTCTTTTCCTCTTGGCCTTGACATCCTCACCTTCATGGCTCTTTCCTTTCTTCTTACTAGGACCTGGGGCACTTCTTCCTTCCTTGTCCTCTGTAGTCCTCTTCCCAATAGGCATCACTAATGTATCCTCTAGCTTTCATGCCTTCTCCCAGGTGACTATACTTAGAACTTTTTTCTTTCACTTTTCCTCCTAGGTTAATCCACCGGTTCCTTCATCTCCCTTAATTTCGATGCCATAATCATTGGACCTAGTTAGCACCTGTCTTGGCAATGGATACATGTCTCCCCCCATCCTTGGTGGCTTATCACATTGCGGGCTGATGTGGCCCAACTCTCCACAATTATAACATGTGGGCATTTGCCTCGAGAACTTACCATTACTTTTTCCAACACCATTCCTAGGTCTTTCTTCACCTCCTGGCTGATTTGCATACCTCCCTCGACCTCGATTATTTCCCACTTGACCTAGCATGTTTAGGCTGAGATTCTTCATTAAATCTACCACTTGACTCATGTCTTGCCTTAGCCCATCATCTTGCACTGTTATAGTGACCACTGCTGGCATAACCTGAGGAGTAACAGAAACCACTGGTTCATGATGAAACCCTGGAATGTGACCTTGCAAAGAATCCCTAGGCTGTAAATCAGACCTCATGGGCAAAGACTCTACTCCTAGATGACTCATTTTCCTCAGCTTCCACTCTTTGTTCCTTCCTACCTCCAATGCATCTTCATATGTCCTAGGATTTTTTAGCTCCACTCTCCAATGTATATTCTCCCAAAGACCAGCCAAGAACCTGTCCTTCTTCATCATGTCAGGCGGGGGTACCTATGGTGGTAAGGCCTTGCACATCCTCTCCCATGCCAATGAAAACTTTCGTATGTACGCATCTACTGGCTCACCTTCCTTTTGCACTAAAGCCTGTACTTCTTGCCACACTTTGTCAGGATCTTCTATCTTCACAAACTCCACTTCCAATCCATGCCGTAGATTGTCCCAACTCAATCTTACAGGTGGATCAGCCACACGCAACTCCTCTTCAAATGCTTTGGACCAAACGCGTGCATCACTCTTCAAACAGATTTGGAGAAGACGTAACATCTGTGCCAGGTCATGAATCTGATTGCTAATGCAGGCAACCTCCATCTTTTCTAAAAAGTCTTCCACATCTTCATCACTTTTTCCATGAAACTCTGGATAAGAGAAAGCCATGGCTACCCAAGCTATGATGCTTTGAGAACCCCTTCAAACACACGTGCAAGAACCCAAAACTTTTGACTGACTTAATGTTCAAAAACCTCAATGGAGCTCAACTTTAGATAAGGACAAACACATGAACATCAAATGAGTTTTCATAGTTAATCGGAATTACAACAGGCAAAGGACATTCAAGGATCTCTCTTAATCTTCTTGGCCCGAATATAAAGACTATGCGCTGCTAGAAAAAGATCTTACTGGACACATGAATATTAATATGGATTCTTTGAGTTAAATGAAAAGGAGTGAACTGAGGGCCATTTTGATCATCCATTAAAGTCAACCATACAACTCCCAAGAAAGCACACCTGTCTTATCCTCTGATTTTGCCAAAATTTCAGTAGCATAACAACATAAATGGCTCAAAAGACCAAAATACCAGCTATCATAACTTGGAAAAATTTTGACAGAGTTTCCCCAGAAGTAGAGCAGTGAGGATCCAAAATATAGACTATATATGTATGCATAAACCGTCAACAATAGAATCACTACTGCATAAATAGTAGGAATCACTACTACATATCCTATGGCAAGGTCATGAAAAGGGTGCTCTAGCTACCTGTATCACTGAAAGGATCTCCACATTTGAGAATCCCCCAGCTCAATAAAACCTCACGCTATCAACCCTCACACGAAGGCTAATGCAAATCGCGTATAGTCAAGTCTCAGAAATGACTATCTTCCAGACCAAGTCTCAGAAATGGCTGGGACTGCAAAAAAAACCAAGTATGACTCCACAAAGGCGTAGTTTCCACAAGTAACGTACAATACCAGTAGACAATGCGCCCAGACAGGCGCCAAATGATGCATACCCACAACAACTACAAGTGACACCACTGCTAGTATATCACTGTACTCCAGCTACCTCTACTTGTGTGAATCACCGGTACCTCTATCTGTCCGTGTAACCTGCAGCCTGTAACCTGCAACCTGTAATCCCGAATCTCGAAGCTTGAAGCTCGAAAGCAGAAGGTACTCGAATAAGATCCTCCGTGGGGGCGCCAAAAGAATGTGGGCGGGATGGAAACACACAGAATGCCTCTATAACAACCCAACACACACTCTTGGAAAGATACACACACACACACTATGGGGCACCACTCGGCTTATACGACCCACTTGGCCGAGACAGGGAACACACCGATGGAGTGAGAGGAGAGAGACTACCCTTTTACTCAGTCCACACAGAGAGACACTCACACACACACACCCAAAAACTCAGCTCAAAAGAGGAGAATCTCTCATGTTTAGATACACTAGAGCTTGGGCCAACACCAATGGGGCAAATAGCTCACACAATATAGGTAAAAACTTGCCAGATACAATCACAAATTGGAGCAAAAGCTTAGCTCATAGGAGAAACTTACACAACCAAAACAACAAAAAAAGAGTGAGGAATTTGGAAAAATGGATAGTGCCATCACGTCCGGAACGGCCCAAAACCCCAGTCTATAATGTCAAAGTGCTCAAATCTGACCTCGGATGAGCAGTTTACAGATTCCTCGAGATTTTTTACGCGCTACCAACTCCTCATTATTATAGAAAAAACACACTGGTACTGGTAACGATGAAAATCGATGCACTATGTACATGTTGTCCTACCTGTACACATGTGGGCCCCACGTAACCACCTGGCTATGGAAAATGGAAAATCCTTTATTTGACGCATCATGCATCTGTATGTACATATGAGCAATCCCTTGCTCCAAAAAACTCCTGACAGCTTCCGTTTTCACTCTTTTTTTGATGTTTTTTAATGATCCGTTTTTTTAAATTAAAGCGTGGACAGCTCAAAACGAGTGTATCACTGAGAGGCTCGGGGTGTGCTTTATAGCACAATGTTCGGTTACCCGAAGCTCCGTTGGTCCTCAAAAAGGTCGAGTTTTAGCTACGTGTGAGATTAAAATACGTAATTTAAAGGGGGACTGGGGCTTGGGCGTGAGCGTGAGCTTGGGCTTGGGTCTGGCAGATATTGCCGATCCCGGTCCTACCTTTAAATTTTTTTTTATTTTTTTTGGTTTTTTTTTTTGTGATAAGGTCATCGACCGCGATGTGCACGTGAGCACACACACACCTAACCAACCTACTTACCACTAATACAGCTACTACTGTTACACACTAACACACTACTACAACAACTCACTAGCTAACAGAACTACTTACTATACTTTACACAAAACTAACATTATGGATCTACAACCTTAATACTAACACCTTATCACAGAGAAAACACAGTATTTTTCCAAACCTTATTAACAAAGAAAACACAGTGCCTTTCAATTCCTTATTAACAAAATAATACACAGTAGCAAAACAAAATCCTTCTTCTCAACACACACACCTTCCTTCTCTACCTTTCCTACAATTGAAATTGCACCACAAAGAAGCACAGAGTGCCATTCAAGCTTAGTGTATGGCATTACCCTGGCAACGGGCCAAAAATGTGCATGTTTGCCGCAAATGTCAATGCAAGGAACTTGCCAATACATTGTGTGCGAGCCACAAATGGCTCCAAGCATGCAACGAGCCTAAACTAGTAAGCTCAAAGATGACGATGGTATGTCACTCGTCGCCCTACGCTCGCCTTTGTGGAGGATTCCTCGTCGCGAAGAAGAAGGAGCCTCCCCTGCGCCGTGCTCAACCGCTTCACCGCCGCCGTGTCGTCATCGCAATGCTCGATCACTCTCTCTTTCTCTCCCTCTCTCTCTCTCTCTCTCTCTCTCTCTCTCTTCTCTCTCTCTCTCTCTCTCTTACTCTCTCACGCATACCCAAGGAGATGAAGAAGAAGAAGATGGAGATGGAGCAAGAGCACTCTTCAATTGCACAAATGAAAGAATGAGTGAATTTTAGGTTTAGTTGAATTTTATATGAGCTTTCCCCATTCACACTTGGGCACCCATGCTTAGCCAACTAATCCCTTAAATGTTCCAGTTAGAGTGCGTCTCTCATCGGCGATCACTCTTATCCTCTTCCTATTGGACCGACAAGATCGGTACCTGACTCTACCAAATAAATAATACGGCATCCATCTTAGGTGATAGGAATGTGCGTGAGGGTTAACAGTGTCAGAGGTTTTGGTTTCTATGATCAACAATGCACAGATTTTTCTTGGTTTTTGTTGGTTTTCTTTACCAAAATTTAGTGGTTTTTTTTCTTCCTTGAAGGCAATTTCTCGTAGCTAGGGCTATAACGATGTAGAGGGAAACTAGTATAAGCTAGTTGAGGTTGAGCATGTGTGAGGTTAATGAAATTTTATCGAACCATGCAACACACTCACCATTTACAAGTAACTCTTGGTAGACCATCTAATACAACATCATAAATTTGTTGTAAAACTCTGGCCAAATGGTTAGAAGCTTTACCTTTTTACCTTTTCTCTTTCAATGTTGTGAACACTAGTCTTTTCACGTAACATCCATTAGTTGTGGGTTGTCAACCCCAACCAAGCTGAGGTTGTACAATGCATGAAACTCTTGTCTTTTCATACTCACTTTCTCATGCTTGATTTTTGTGTATAAGGTGGGGTCCACCTAGAATAACCATCAAGAGTGAAATGGTTAACTTGCTGAAGAACTTTTCAATGAAAAGGGAAAACAATTTGCTTCACAAATAGCACGTTTAACATCTATTAGACATCAAATAGAAACCAAGAGTAGCTATTTATAGCAACTTACTTTTAGAACATAAATATGATAGCTATGTGATTGAAAATTATTAGGCAGCTACTAGCAAGTAATATTTTTTCAATAGCTACCATATAGCTATGTCCAACCAATTTGGTTTCACTAGTAGCATGTTCAACAGCTATTACATAGTTATCAACTAGTAAAAGCTATTAGATTAATCAAATAACTAGGAGAGCTATCAAAAGATAATAGCTAAAAGTAGATTCTCAATAGGTATCATATACCTATCTCTAAACAACCTGCTTCATTCATAGGTCCTCTCTCTCTCTCTCTCTCTCTCTCTCTCTCACACACACACACACACACACACACACACACACACACACACTCACACACACACTCACATACACGCACACACACATGCTCACATGCACGCAAACACGACAAAACCCTCTCCTCCCTCTCTCTCCCTCTCTCCCTCCCTCTCTCTCTCTCTCTCTCTCTCTCTCACACACACACACACACACACACACACACACACACACACACACACACACACACACACACCTCTCTCGCTACTCCCTCCCTAGTGGGTGGCCAACATGTGTCACCCAAAGAGTGACATGTATTGACTAAGTGAGGGGGGAGGGGGGTTGTGTGTGGAGGGGGGGAAGAGAGAGGGAAGTGCAAGCATGTAGAGAGAGAGTGTGTGTGTGTGTGTGGGGGGGGGGGGGGGGGGGTGTTTATGTTTCTGTACGTGTGAGGTGGAGGTGTGCATGTGTGCATGAGAGAGAGAGAGAGAGAGAGAGATTTTGTGTGTGTATGGATAGATAGGGAGGTTGTGTGTGTAGAGAGAGTGTATGAGAGAGGGAGTGTGTGTGTGTGTGTGTGTGTGTGTGTGTGTGTGTGTGTGTGAGAGAGAGAGAGAGAGAGAGAGAGAGAGAGAATATGTAGAGAGAGTGCGAGCATGTGTGTGCATGTGTGTGTGTGTGTGTGTGTGTAGGTAGGGTAGGGTGGGAAAGAGGGTTGGTGTGGGGTGGAAAAGGGGTGGGGTAGCATGTAATGGGGAGGGTCGCTTGGGGTTAGCGGGTGTAGGGAGGGGTTGCGAGAGTGTGAAGTGTGTATTTGTGTGTGAGGGGGTATGTGTGTTTAAGTAGGGGAGAGGTGATTCGGTGGGAAGGTGAGTGGGTCCATGAGAGAAAGAAAGATGAGGGTGTGTGGTAGAGAGAGAAAGAGGGTGTGTTCACTCTTTGTCCTCTCTCTCCCATGTGTATCTCACTCTCTTTGACATGTGTATTGCACTCTAAGTTGTGTGGTATAGAGAGGGTTCTCTCTCTCTCTCTCTCTCTCTCTCTCTCTCTCTCTCTATATATATATATATATATATATATATATATATATATATATATATATATATATATATATATATATTATATAGAGTGAAATACATACGATAGAGAGAAGAAAAAGAGTGACTACACTCTCTCTCTATCTACCGCACACCCCCCCCTCTCTCTCTTGGACCCACGTGGGAGCTAAGACAAATGGCTACGATAGTGCATATCATGAACAAGGCTCAACCATATAATGGTGAGTATGGTTTCCTCTTTCAATGAAGAACATGGTTTTGTAGTGGGGGGGAGCAATATGGGTGGTGTAATGTATGAAGCATCACTTGATGGATTCCTCTTAAGCCATAACACATTGGCGTTGTAAACAAGCTTCATTCACTTGGGAGTCTATTGAGGTATCATGCAACAAGTGTAATGCATCCCATCTCCCATACCACTTTGTTGTGTGTCTTGCATCCATCCCATGCTCAAGATCTTGCTTTATGCATCTTTTGAACTTTTTTGTTTGCTTCCCATGCAATTGTAGAAAGTCAATGTGAGGGGTTTTGACGCATCTTTAGCATGGACTCCACAACTCGTACCATGCAATAACTTCAATTGGCAGAGATATCGACTCAAGAAGTAGGAGCATATATGATGTTTGTGTCTTAACTTGGAGAAAGTTTATAAGAAAAGGTTTTTGAACATTCTCGAACTCTTTCCAAGTAGACTTTGAGGTGCTCTCACCCCACACTTCAACTCGATAAAGAGATGGTGTCACCAATGTGTCAAAAAGGTACTTCTTGAGAGTCGAACATTTGACATTTTCTTCATTACACATGTTCTCAAATGCATAGTATGCTCTCTTTCTAGCTTCTAAATGATGCATAGCACATGCATTCCACTTGTGATTGGCCAGAAGCTCAAGTTCAAAGTACTTAAAGCTCTCCACAAATTCAAGTGTACCACTATTGTACACAATGCATGGCTTCTCCTTATGGTTGGTTTTCACAAGTATAACCTTTTTTTTGGATTCATCCACAATCAGCTTACTATGCAAATAAAATTTCTCTAGGACAACTATAAGAAACAAAAGGCGTGTATTTTGATGAAATCTTTTCTCTAGCGGCGGTCAAGATGGCATGCGTCTTGTGCTTGTTCTAGTAGCCATCAAGGACATGGAATTGGTCTAAATGGATGTAAAGACAATATTTATTCATGGGGATCTTGAAGAGGATGTCTACATGAAACAACCAAAAGGTTTTACAATAAAACCTAAGAGGCCAACATGTGGAGAACTGGTGTGTAGACTCTAGAAATCTTTGTATGATTAAAGCAAGGCTCACGGCAATGGTACATCAAGTTTGATAAGTACATTTAGTCGTAGGGTTACGTACGGAGCCAAGTGGATCACTGCATGTAAACAAAGTGCTTGAACAATGGTTCCCTCATCATTCTGATTTTGTACATGGATGATATGCTCATAGCCAGGAAGTCAGAATACAAGATTGCAATTCTCCAGGACACGAGGGATTTACTAGTAGTAATAGGGGGACGCCACCTGCGTGCAACAAAACTGCCTTTTTAATCCCTACATATGGGACCCTCCTATGTAAAATCTATCCATTTGACCTTAGACCCCCCCCCCCCCCCCCCCCCCCCCCCCCCCCCATTGTACACTCACGTGATACCATACAGTAACCCTTAGTGAATCCCCCGTGCTCAAGGATGCCTTAAGCAAGCATTTTGCTATGAAAGATTTGGGTGATTCACATCACTTTCTTGGTATGCGTATCAAGAGAGAGTGCAATTGTGGTATACTTGAACTTTCATAGGAAAAGTATATTCACAAGGTTTTGCAACATTTTAATTTGCAAGGGGGGAAAGCATTGAGTACCCCAATGGCAACATACAAATACTTAGCAAGCATGATTGTCCCAAATCGGATGCTAAAAAATAAAAGATGGCAAAGGTGTCCTATTATTTGATAGTTGGGAGTCTTATGTTTTCCATGGTTAGCACATGGCCAGACATTGCATATGCAGTGGGAGTGGTCAACAGGTTTATGGAAAATCCAGGAAGAAAGCAATGGGAAGCAAGGAAGCACATCTTGAGATACTTCAAGGTCTCATCTAGAAACAAGTGCTTATGATTTGGAAACAGTGATACATCCATAGCTGGATACACTCATTCAGATTATGTGGGCTGTGTGGACACTAGGCAGTCCACATATGGCTACATTTTCTTGTTTGTTGGAGCGACAATTTCTTGGAGATCATGTATCCAGAATTGCACTTCGTCTTCCTCCATTGAGGCCGAGTATGTTGCAGTTTCTAGTTCCAATAACGAAGCTATGTGGTTAACTCTTCTAGTGGGTGACCTTGGTATACACCAGACTCTAGTGCTACATTGTGACAGTCAGTGCGATTGCATTACCAAAGAACCCCGTGTTTCACTCCAAGTCAAAACACATAGAGGTCAAGTATCATGTGGTACGGGATATTTTGGCTAGCAAATGCATTGACTTAGTCAAAGTTCACACGAATGAAAACCCATCAGATACTCTAGCAAATAGCTTAGCCTCAGAGCGGTTTGCACATTGCATAGAGATGATGGGCGTAGGGTGAAACTACACTCATGCTTAATGATTGTACATAATAGCCCCTGTATTATTTAGCCACTTGGGTCTCGTTAGCCTTCAAGTGGCAGATTGTTAGGTTTCAAGCCCCATGGCCAAATATGGACGAGTGCCCACCCACTTTACTTTAGATTCTTGGTAATAATGAGAATAAGGAGAAGATAGTGATACTCTCTAATGCTCCACCACACACTATGTTTGCTCCATCCCCTTCCCCTTCTCTCCTTCCCTCTCTTGCACTGGGCGTCCTGTATCCCACACTTTATTGTTGCAAACCACACACTATGTTTGCTCCATCCCCTTCCCCTTCTCTCCTTCCCTCTCTTGCACTGGGCGTCCTGTATCGCACACTTTATTGTTGCAAACCAAGGGGCTAGACCACCCATGATGAACCAACGCCTAAACCTAAAACCAAGAATTTCCATAATTGCTGAGTAGATGATGATTGGAGAAATGATGTCCTAAACCAGATAAGAATTCTACACCTATAGAGGCATATTGTGGAGCATGTGGTCGCAAGGGTGGAAATTTTCTATAAGAGTGCCCTAGGAATCTAGTAAAAAAAGGAAAAATTGCCATAAACATAGTTCAAGTTGTACTAAGCATCTCCTTAGAGGGGAAACCCACACTTCCGATTTGAGTAGTGACTAGGGCACAAAATAAGGGGAATAAGCAAAACAATGCAAGTTAATCGGACATAACTAACAAATCATCCAAAAACTCCAAAAAATAATGACACAAAAGATACACAGTCAAGAGACAAAAACAACAAAGGGAGTTTGAAAAAAAGTGCAAAACAAGGTAGAGAAAAATATGCAGACGCTATCATCGGATTTCAAAGAATCAAAACAAAAATCAACAAGATCTGTGCTTGTGGACAAAATCTATGAACCAATCAACTTAGCCTTGGAAGCCTTCCAAGATGGATTGAAAGCATGCCAAACACTGGAAATCAAATGGAAACTCTATCTAGCACTGATATGGAAGCCACTAAATTAGAAGCATACAAAAACTTAGTGCAAATCATGCAATCCATATTGGAGAAACAGAAACCCCAATTGGAAGTCATATGAAAACAACAAAAAATGTGACAAAAATCGACAAAGAAAAAGCACAAGAGGATGAAGGGTTGAAGAAAACTCTAGGAGACACTGATACACCTTCAGCTACACTAATAGTCCAGATAGTGAGGAGGGTTTAGATGGAGTGCCCATATTTGAGGGAGATTGGCCAAACCACCTTTGAGAACGAGTCAAGGAAGCGAATGAAGGGAGTTTGACTCTGAAATTGGCTCCAATTAAGAAGTATGGCTAGATAGGGCGCCCATGGAATTAGATGAATCATTCTTGATATGAGGATTGGGGATCAGAGCTGTCAGGATCATCAAAAGCTATAACCCTGCAGACACTGCCTTCATACTTGGAAGAAAGTGAAGAGAAATTGGGCTGCAAAACAACAAAACTAAATATACCAAAGAAAACTTTGGATGTGGTGAATTTGCACTCCATTATTTCAACTCCAATCCAATGCACAATCACATTGGGTAAGTTACTTAAGATACGACCTCACTTATGGGGAGATTCTAAATCTACTACGGAGAAGATGGGCTTTAAAGGAATAACGCGATGGAATTGCAAAACAAACAGACACGGCCTAAAGGTTTCAACCATGTGCCCATGAATAAAGTCAAGACTACTATGAGAGGAATGAAGGAAATATGTACAATACAATGATGTAACAGCCATGGCTATTTTGGATAGTGGAGCACGCATAGCCATGCAACAAAAACTGTTTGTGAAGCATGGGAAAAACTAGCCATTAGAAAAACAGTATGAAATTGCACCTACCAGATGGACACATTGAGAATCGATGGTCTTACTAGAAAATGTGATAGTCAGCCCCTATGGAATTGACTACCAGAACACTTTTTCCATTGTGAACTTTGGAAGAAACTCAATTACGGGATCATCCTAGGAAGACCATGCATGAGAAAAATGCAAACTAAGCTAGATTTGAAGATAAAATTTGAGTGTTTATTGGCTATTCCCTTGACCTAATAGGGTACCAATGTTATATCCCTATCATGCATCGAGCTTGCATTGAGTGAGGCTACATGGATAAGGTTTTTGATAAGGTAAATAATTGGTATGATGAAGTAAAAGATAATGTTACATGTGATGTAAAGGAAATTGTAAATGGTGTGAATGAACCTCCAAACAAAGATTCAAAGGGACGGTTGAGCCGGCTGGACTAGTAATTACCAAGGTCAACTACTGTGATAATTTTTACAGTGCAGAGCCAATCAGAGGCTGAGTCTAAGGTCTGTAAATAGGGCCCACCACTTCATTTTACAAATCGATCTCTGCTTACTAGGACTCTTCACTATGAGTGCTTTCTATCTTGGAGATCTTATGCTCTTGTAACTCTAATCAAGCTCAAATTAGACTTGTCTCACATTGTTGTACTTGATACATTAATCTGTATCTATTAGGCTAGTTCCAATCTCCAATTTTAGTGTTCGATCTCAATTTCCAATTTAATTTATGTTTCAGTTCCACTATTGCATTTCATTCCAAGTCTTTTTTGATCCGATGTCTGAAGTCGTGAGCTGATATAACCTTACTCTAACTAACCAGCTTGGAATATTTGTCATAAGTGTCCAGATATTTCCATTTTGGCGATTATAGTGATTTGAGCTAAGTTTTTCTTGACAGAAGAACTATCTCCCAGTTGGTGTTAGAGATATCATAAATAAACCATGCCATCAGGCAAGTTGCACATAATGGCAGAAGGGCCAGCTGCTAGATTCATGTATGATCTAGACCATGTCACATCATTTAAGAAGAGTAAGAGCAAGGCTCTCATATTGAGAGAGAACGTGGGAATGAGACAGATGTTCCTCCGACACAAGGAACAACTGATTAATCAATGGATTTTTAGTATTCCACCCATTTTCGGTGCAGACATATAGAGATATCGGAAGGATGGACCCAGTCTCATGTATCTCAATGTAGCCAAAAACCCACTAAGTAAATAATCCATAAATCAACAATCCAACTTGAATATGACACATTGACTGAGACCGATGATAACAAGAACTAGGAGGTTGATACAGATCATTACACAAAGAGAAGAACCAAAGGCAGAAAGCCAATTCATAAAACCAAATCCAATCACTAGCAAGAACGTTCTTCTAACCTAAAAATATTATTTCCAATTTTCACGGGAGGCATGAAAGATGACCTAGATGTACACATCCAAGCCTTTGATAAGTATGTAGAACTGAAGGACATAGATGAGGATGAATGGGGGGAACATTTTCCTCAAACATTGAGGGAGGCAACTAGAAAATGGTACTACTATTATTCAATTTGTCAACTCAAATCCCACAATAAAATGATTAAATCTTTCTGCTTGGAGCATTTAGTTAATAGGGGTGATAAGGATATAATGTACGTACTGGATACAACAAACCAAGGCAAGTTGTTGGTTAAAGCTATGAATTGATCAAAAAACTATAGGAGCCTTCATAAGGGTGCGAGCCTAGTTCCTTAATAGTTTTTGAAGCAAGAAGTTAAGGGAACAAGAGGTTCCAACACCCACAAAGAAATTCAATGATCTAGTTCAAAGAGCATTGAAATTGGAGCAACAAGCCAAAAAGGAGAAAGGCCACAAGAACAAAACAATCCAATGACATTGAGTCATCAATCGAAGGATCAAAGTCCAACACTAATTTTTTAGCTAATCTGAGAGTGACTCAAGGATCATGGACCAAAAAGCTGAAAGCAAGGTCAACTAGCAAGGCTTCAATATCTCAAGGAGATGGCTCTTGATCCAGGGGGATCATAGAAACCTCGGAATTGTCAGTATGGCAAGGCCTGGTAGTAGACTTACTATTAGGTACAAAGGTGTTTGGCATGGCCTTCTCTTTGTACTTTAAGAAGTCACATATGCAACCAAAAACCAACCACAGTAAGGGGAATACGAACTCCAATGATTGAGAAAATTGATTGGGTAATCTAAGTATTTTCAATTAGATGTATGATTTGGCAAGGCCATTTCTTTACAAAAGCTCGCTTTTATTTTTCATTGACGTGTGTTTGTCAACATGAGGAGATGTTCGCTATGAGCACAGGCTCCCTCATAACTTATCTTTTTCATATATTTATACGAAGTAAGGCTTCAATCTCAGGAATATTGAATAGAAATTCCCAAGTTTGGAATATGCTATTAGCATATGGACTTTGGGAAACTTCGCACCATGTCTATTTGATTTTCTCTTGGAGGTCGGTATGACCCAAGCCACGATGGCATGTAAGGTACATCCAATAGCTCTCAATTCTCAGCATACAAGGCTAGAAGCTAGCTTCAAGCGAAGACAACCGCTCTCAGACTGGCAATAAGGTTAGTACATTTCAAGTTTTACTTGTTTTTCTATAATTTAACCTTTCATTTGTAAAATATTGTCTATTGTGCAAAGCAAAGTGCTTTGCCAGCCTGCATGCGAAGCAAGGCTTCTATTATGTACCAAGGTAATATCCATTGACTGCAGATCAAGGATAATGTCACACATATTTGACACTAAGTGGATATAAGCTCACAGTCTAAGTTTGGCAATGACGCACTGTGATGCATTCATGCTCATGTAATTGTGCAAGGCACATATAGCAATAGCTCACAAGGTTGAGATTGTCACTGAGCCTGGGGAGGTCACCTAATAAAAATGTAACCTATCACGTGAGTTCAACAGAAGGGTATTTAAAGTTCTTGAATCTTACCGAAATATATATACAGAAGGGCATAATCTTTTCAAATTTGAAAAAAACTTATAGATTTTAAAAGAAAAGGGTACATCATATTCCTTAAAAAATTCATAGATAAGGGGTTTTACAAACATGTGTTGAACGCACGTGATATGGTAGTTTTAGACATAGTGAATCCCCTGGGATGCTGAGAGTAATCTCTTGTGTAAACACCTAAGAAAATCTAGTGTGACTATTTTCTTTGGGGGTATTTGAAATCTCTATCCTCTATTCATGGAGGAAGAAGATTCTCTCATGACGTACTTGTGAATAAGATTCCAACTACAGAAGATATGCTGCTTAGTTGTAGCATTGATTATGTCTCTAGAAGTGGTATTTTCAAGAGTATGAACCAACTAATTCACAATCACTCGATAGGTATTGTGCACTTTCAAGGAAAGAAAATCACAATCTACCAAGGGGTAATGGAAAAATTCAAATTTCTGAGTGGATTCCAAACACTTTTGACCACGGTAGATTGTGTTTGTCACCGTTGGCTGCTAGGTTGAGTAGTTTTCATGCAAAGTCTAACCAAGAAATTTGACATTGCATAAACTAACCAAGGGGTTTGGATTGCAAAGGAAACATCCAGGGTTACCAATGTCTACTGCTTGTTTTTCATTAATATTTCATTTAATGTTCAACAAGTCACCAATATATTACCTCTTTAAGGATGATTTTATGATAAGGCATCTTTCCACTTGTATCTTTCATGTTTGCAAGTGCATGTTGGAAAGGGATATACATCCGGAACACATATAATATACCTTTCTTTAGCCCAGGGCAAACACAACACCCCTAACCACTAGTTTTTGCCTTCACAACAATCAGCACAAAATCACTAGCACATGCCTGTTTTGATATACCAACACACACACACACACACTTTTTAATAAACTCCAGCACATACCACACACTTGAAACCTCTGTTTCACACTAAAATCACACACGCTGGATGGGAAGCTCTAACACCTATCACACACCCAACACCTCTATTCCACATCGCAGACTCACACAAACCTCTCTCTCTCTCTCTCTCTCTCTCTCACACACACACACACACACACACACACACACACACACACACACACACACACACACACACACACACACACACACACACACACACACACACACACACACACACAACACACACACACACACACACACTTTTCATACATGGACCTGGGTTCAGGGTTGCACACAACTGCACCGCAAACGGCAACACAGGCAAAGCTACAAGTAAAAGAAGAGAAAGGGGAACCGGGAATTGACACAAAGAGGGGGAAGAAATGGTGGACTTCTCCTTGCAAATCACTTACAAAGACTCCATGGTTTTCATAGAGAAGAATGTCTTCTTCACTTGCTACAAAAATCTGTTGGCAAAAAGCCGTTTACAAGGCTTTGTGAAAAACCCTCTTATAGGGAGGCTTTACAAATCAACAAAGAAAGTGGGTTCTTCTTGCCCGTTTAACTCAAGGGGCCCTCTTTCTTGGAAGGGGGTGCATTTGATCCACTTGGGAGTACCCTTTTAACACCGTTGATGGCCTGCCAACACCCCAACACTTCTCTCTCTCATTACCACTTGAGAGTTCTTCATTTGAGACCATTTTGGTTGCCATCGCGCCATGACAATCCTTTTGGTGCACTTCAATAACAAAAAGCATTGCACTTAGGGAGCTTGTGGGAATGTCTATGCTACATCAACAATGTCAAGCGCCCCTTGAGCACCACCAAATGCCAACAGCACCACCAAAATTCGTCGTCCGCGGCCAGGGCCGCCCTTGCGTGCCTGCACAGATCCAACCACGAAGAAGAAGGCGGCGCCACCATAGCTCACAACCAAGCCAAGGAGAGCTCCCCTCTTCACTTTATTGTCTTATGGGGGTGCACACTCCAGCCTTTATAGGCTTCATTTCCACCTTGTGCAACCCATATGGGTTAACTGGAGCACCACGTGACGGGCTCTAATGAAGCAACCCCCTTAGGGTTCCATGGCCAGCACACAAACTTTAGAGAAAATGGTTTTTTTCCCCGATAGTTGATGTTTTTCTATCCATTGCTCACTGATCAAGTGACCAAGCTGCAAGTTCCCACCAGAAGCCGGTAACCCCAAATCCAAGCTTGCCAATCTCTATACCATTTTGGCCTCGCCGGGCCTGACTTTCAAGGCCGCAAAAAAATTAAGAAAACCATCTGTCAACTTCTCCCCATCCTTTGGCACCAGCTTTTGACTGCAATACCTCGGCCCTTGTGATTCCATTTGACGAGCTATCAATTTAGGCTAACCCCATATAGTGCACATGACATTCTAGAACCGGGTTGAGGCTTGAAATCTCCCAATTGAAAATCATCCCCATCCTTTGGCACCAAATTTTGACTACAATACCTCGGGCCTCATGATTCCATTTGACGAGCTGTCACTTTTTCCTAACCCCATACAATGCACATGACATTCTAGAGATGGGTCAAGGCTCAAAATCTCCCAGCTGGCATGCTTTCCAAGGCGAGTAAGTTGGCCCATAACTTGCCCCCTGCAAACATTCAATAGTCCATAACTTTCATATGGAGCTCTAATTGCCAATCGAGAAGACCCGCATGCTCGACAGCTTAAGCCCTTCAAATCCATCTGTTGGCATCAGCTCTGGCTATATTCCCTTGTTAGCCTTTCCCGTTGGGGATCTGTAAAGCCTTCTAACTTTGAACTTCCATATCTCCCACACCATGTCCCCATGGGAGGAGCCTTCTGGATCACCTTCTAGAGAACTTTGAACATACATTTGCAAGCACTAGTAGAGCACTTGAGAAACTTGGACCAGCCTTCCCAATTTGCCTTTCTTGGATCCTTTTTGACCCAAAAAACCAAATTTTGCATGCATTTCCACCAGCCCTTTCCTTCCATGCCCTTACATACCAGCTTCAACTGTTTACCTAGCACCTCTATGCACCCTTAGTGCTGCTTGACACCACTTCTATCTCAAACCAAATTTTCTTGCACCATCAATTCCCACCCCTATTTGAACATTCATGTTCAACCAAAAGTAGCTTTATTGAACTTGAAACCTGCAACACTTTGCTAGCACTCAAGCATACTGAAAAGTCCATTTCTCTTGAGCCTCTTTAGGTGGGTGGCCCAACCCCTCTATTTACAATCTAATTCACATCAGGAACCAAACTTCTTTCAAAGTACAACTTAAGTTGCACCCCGTTCGTCCTGCTTCTAACTAGCCTGCCATTTGACCTCATCAATTGATAGGTCCCATTTGGAAAATATTTATGTACTTATATGGAGCCAACCACTTCTTCCTGAACTTATTTTGGAAAGTAAAATCCAAGTAATCTTGTATTTCATCACCACATCTCCTTCTTCAATCTTCTTATTGAACTTGAAACCTACAACACTTTTCTAGCACTCAAGCATATTGAAAAAGGCATAACCATATGTGTACTATGTACAAAATTGTATGTCCATTTCTCTTGAGCCTCTTTAGGTGGGTTGCCCAACCCCTCTATTTACAACCTAACAAGTACCAAACTTATTTCAATGTACAACTTAAGCCGCACCCCGTTCACCCTGTTTCTAAGTAGCCTACCATTTGACCTCACCAATTGATAGGTCCCATTTGGAAAAGATTTCTGTACTCTGTACGGACCCACCCACTTCTTCTTGAACTTATTTTGGGAAGTAGAATCCAAGTAATCTTGTAATTCATCACGAGATCTCCTTCTTCTATCTTTTTATCAGGCTAGTTTTGGTTAAACTTAGCAATCTATTTCTCCCACTGCTTCACATTATAGTCTGATGTTGCCTCCATTTTCATTTTCAAATCTTCAAGGTTAAAAATTCAATCTTGTAGCATCCCTTGTTGTGTGGAATTAATACACCACATCCCCTTCAAAGCACCTAGTTGTGTATGCATTGACAACACTGCCTCCTTATCATAGACCAACTCGAATGGAGTAAAGTTGACCTCCACTTTGTAGGACGTCCTATACGCCCATAAACGTTTCTCAAGATTCACTTTCCACTCTGTTTCCTTCTTTTAAACATACTTCATTAGCATCTTTATGATTTGACCATTGGCACTCTCTACTAGACCATTGAATTGAGGATGATAGGGTGAAGAGAATTAGTGTTGGATGCCCATTTTCTCCACCAAAGGCTTCATAAGTTTTCTTACAAATCCTTGTCCTCTAAAAAAAATGAGTACCCACTGTACTCGAAAGTGAAAAAAAATGTTATAAAAAAAAGTGAGCTACCACGAGCATTCACCTCCTTCATAGCTTTGGCCTCGATCCATGTGGTAAGGTCTCGGGTAAGGTAGTCAATCGCCACCACAATGTATTTCTTTCCACTTGTTGACTTCGGGAGTGGACCAATGACATCCAAACCCCACTTCTCAAAAGCATTTTGGGTAGGTTTTGGATGAGTAGTGGGGTATCGCGTGGATGGATTTGGTTAGAATTTGAAACTGGGTTATGATATTTTTTTAGATTTTGCTTTCTATACAAAAGAAATTATGTCCAAATTTTTCAAAATTAGTATGTATACTTTGCTCTTGTGGTTAAAATGTGAAATCCTCTTGTGAGGCATCCTAAAAGGTTATGGCGATTTTTGAGGTGTTACTCTATGCACAACAGGCAATATGTCTAGTCTTTTTCAAAAGCTAGCATGTACTAGATTGGTAGAAACTTCTCTAGGTGCATATGTATTTTGTGGATGGATTTGGTTAGATTTTTAAATCCTCACGTGAGTTGTCCTAATGGGTTATGGTATTTTTGAGATAATGCTCCATGTACAAAGGGGACTTTGTCCGATTTTTTAAAATTAGTATGGACACTTTGCTCTTGTGTGGTTAAGATATGAAATCCTCATGTGAAGTGTTCCAAAAGGTTATGTCAATTTTTGAGATATTTCTCTATGCACAATGGGAAATATGTCTATTGTTTTTCCAAAGCTAGTATGTATGTATTGATAGTAACTTTTTTGTGTATCAAGGTATGCATATGTGTGGATAAGTAGTAGCAATTTTGTGAATGGAACTGGTTAGAATTTAAAATCCTCATGTGAGTCGCCCTAATGGATTATGGTTATTTTTGAGATATTGCTCTATGTACAAAGGATGTTTTGTCCAAAATTTTCAAAACTACTATGTATAATTTTCTCTTGTGATTAAAATGGGAAATCCTAATGTGAGGTGCCTAAAAGGTTATGGAAATTTTTGGTAATTAAAATGTAAAATTTTCATGTGAGGGGCCCTAAATGGTTATGAAATTTTTTTATTCAATGTAATTTCTTTGGTTCTATGGTAATTAATAGCAATACGACCATAGATATTTGCTCGGTTTTTTCTTTTCTTGCAAAATTTTGCTCGAACTATGGTAAGACTCCCAAGTGAGATGTCCCCAACCTGTCAACTCTCGAGTCATGATGGGGTCCTTGACAAGTCTCTAGGCCTAATAAAAATTAAAGTCTTTAAGTACGAAGAATCAAGGGAATAGACCTTTGCCATTGGCAATGACTTGGGACTACATCCCTAGAAAAAGACCTACTCCTATGTTGCAAGCAGAAACAAGAAAAAATTTCAAAGCTCCAAACCTTTTTTGGTTCTATAACATTTGCAAATGGGCTAAGGAATCCTTGTCCAAAACTTAAACTTAGACTTAAGCTAGGGTACTATCAACCAAAACATCGACCATAATAGCGATGATCAGTACTCTTCATGTCTCAAGATCACCTAAGGGTGAAAAACGGCACCCATTCATTACTCATAATTCGGGGTGAAAAATATCACTAAGTAGTTTGGGGTGCCCATACACCAAACCAGTTTCCCATATAACCAAGCAACTCCGCTAGGATAAGAAAACAATATCCTTTTTTATGTAGAAACATCAGGACATGGAAGAGTAGAGAGTGGGGTTGGCGGACTTAAAAGTGGCCTTATAACCACCCTTATTACAAAATATACCAAGGAATCGGAGGTTTCTTGAAACAAGCTCTCTTAAGGATGATCAATCACTTCTTTCCTAGTTCAACAAGATAACCAAAATGTTTCTTTCTTAGTTTAACAAACAAATATGCAATGTTTCTTAGAAGGTATCCATTTTTTCTTACACAATAAGTATTTTTTGAGTACCTATTCACTCCTTAACGGATGAAATGTTATAATTTGAAAATGAATTGGGCTATTTATAAAATCAATTTATAACCGAGACCCATTTGTGTTTGATCACGGATCTGTTGAGTCTCGGGGACACGAACACTCTAATCTGTCCGCCTGCTACTTGAACCGACCTCGTGGTCATGTGTGGCCAGGTCCCTCTTGGTGTTTCTATCATCCTCTTTAGTTTACATATTTATGTGGGTTCTTTTTAAATCGATGGTCTTTATCCTTATAAAAGGATGCTTAACCATTAGGAAAAGTATCAAAAAATTCAACTTACCATAGAAGTTCCATAACGTATTTCTATCAATTTTACTTTTCTAAGAACCTAAAGCTATTCATTGGATTATAGTATTATAGTTAGGGTTTAGGTACTTGGGGGTACTTCCTACCTTAATTTAACTATAACAATTCATGCCTAGTTTTTGAATAACTAATCTAATAGTTTTTTTCTTTAATTTATAGAGTAAAAAAAAAGTAACTTTTCGTGATATTGATTTTCTAACTACTCATATGAGCAATATATTTTTATCCTAGCTTTCTCATGAGTTGTGTAAGCTCTCATAACTATCTTTTTCTCTTTTAAATATAGTTAAAAATATCTTATTTTTTGCTTAAAACGTAAAGTAATCATCTTATACATATATAATTATCCCAACTTCCTTACACAGTATTATACCTCTGAAAATTATCTTAGAAATTTCTAAGTGGATTTGTAAATGAAAACCTTTATATTTTTGCCAAAAATAGAGAAATTAACCCATATTAAGTAGCAAAGATAATTAACTTATTATAAGATAATTTTCCATGTTTTCTATCACTATAATCTACCTTTGAACATTATCTCACTAACTTCTAAGCTCATTTACTAGCTACCTTACTTAATTTTTTTCAAAATAAAAAATTAAAGAAATAGTAATTAGCAAAACTAGCTCACTAATTATGAGAGAATTATCACTAGTTTCCAACACTATAATATTGTTTTAAAATTATCCCATTAGATTCTAAATTGACTTACTAGTTATTTTACTGAATTTTTGGTTAAAAATAGAGAATTGAAGCTAAACTAATTAGGTAAATTTCAGATAATTATCAAGAATTTTTAACGCTCTAATATTCCTTTAATGATTATCTTGCTTACTTTTTAGCTAAAAACCAAGAATTAAATGTAAAGTAGTTACCAAAACTAATAAGGTAACTATGAGATAATTATCATGGATTTATAACATTGTAATATTTTTTTGAAATTATCTCACAAACTTTTAAGAATCTACTAATTATATTGCTTAATGTTTGGCAAAAAGTAAATAATTTAAGCTAAAGTAAGTAGAAATCTAATAGAATATCTATGAGATAATTATCACAAGTTGCTAACACTATTATATTTCTTTAAATATTATCTCACTAACTTTTATGCTCATTTACTAATTATCTTGCTTAGTTTACAACTAAAAATAGATAATTTAATCAAAAGTAACTAGCTGAACTAATTATCTAATTTTAAGATAATTATCATGGGCTTACAACATTGCTATGTACCTCAAGTGTTATCTCATGATTTATTGAACGATATTTCAATTTTTTCCATCAATTTTAGATTGAAAATATATATTTTTTGTATAATTAAATACTAAAGTTATCTAGAAAATCTTTAATATAATTTCCATAGCTTTTTAACAGTGTATATAAGTTGTGAAAATGAGCTCATAATTATCTAATTCTACTTGGTTTATTTCTCCTTAATAAAGATCAAAGTTAAGCAATTTGAGTCCTAATATATGTTAATAATTAATTAGATTATTAGTTATACTCAAAGATTAAGTACTTAGAAATATTATAACATATAAAAACGCACCTAGTAATAAAGAGAAGTTCAAATTTTTCTAATTAATAAGAGAACTAGAAATTTAAACATAAATTAATATGCGTTTCACTAATCTAACGAGATTAGTATTAATTACCTTAGTTAATCAACTAGAGTTCTTGCTCTCTAGTCATTTTTGTGTAGAGACTCTCTATCCTATGGAGAATGGGCCAAGGTCTCCAAGTTTGTCCAAAAATGTGAAGCCTAGGGGTCTATTTATAGATTTTCTAGCAATTGCTAAGGTCTCCATTTAGCAGTTTCCAGCTCTCCAAAGAAACCCTCCCCCACATTTCCCTAGCACCCCATATTTCTTTTTCAATCTTTGGTAGGTTTATCATAGCACCCCTAGCAGCTACCCAACTTCAATTCTACTATCTTCATGTCGATTTTCTACTTTATCTGTAATATCTCATAATCATTTGTTAGGCCATGTGACTAAATATCTTCTATGCTATGTGAAATAATTATCTCCTAATGTTTCTAGTTTTTTTATATAATGTAAGTGATTGTGAAAACTTTTGACAAGGATTCGGGGGTCAATTTTTGTCTGAATTTGAATTTCCTGGTTCAAGTGAAGTTGTCTTTAAGAATCCAAAAATACCAATTTTGATTAGGTTAAAGAGAAATATTTTATAGTTTGAATGCCCAATGCTCTCAAATAAAGCTTAGGGTTCATTTTCCTACTTCCACGCAAGTGGGAACTTTACAGTAGCCAATGACACACCATCCTTGAAGCCGCAATATTGATCGGGATCTACCATTTCCTCCACAAGAAGAGAACCATGCTAGCACCGTACAACATCCTAAAGATCGACTCCCACACGTTCCATGACATGGCGCCCATCCCCCAAGCTCCAAAAAGAGCTTCTATTCCTTTTTGTGAGCATTTTAGATATTATCTTTAAATAGATTTATTGTGATGGTCCATGCAGATAAAAATAAATAAATAAGCTCATCATTTTCAAAACAAATAAAAGGACCAAAGTATAGAGCTTTGATGACCAAAATGAAGTATGAACTTTCTCCATACTCTACTAGGGTCTCTTTTAACTTTCCAAAAATGTCATAGTACATCCTAGCAACTATTATCTTCACTAGAGATACATTTTGCAAAAAAAAAGAATGTTTTTCATGAAATTTTCTCTTGGTGAAACTTCAAAACATCTCAATATCACCTTTCGACAAGTTGCACTAAAATAACAAAGTGAATGCTAGCATTGCATATTAAAACCAAAAGTTTCAAAGAAATTCTTGAAGTCCTTAAATGAAAGGGCGATTTACAACATTGAAGAAGTACCTTTTTAAATTACTAGGGTGAGGAGGCACGAAGGCCTCCTTCAAGGGATAACGATTATGAGAGTTATTAAGAGTAGGTCTGAATGTGTGCCTACACTCTACAATCACATGTCATTTTTGTGTGTTTCAATTTGAAATTGTATTGTCTAATATACATACATAATCACAAATGTCTTATTTGTTACGAAGGGCCCCACTTAAACGACAAGGTGAAATGTTCACACTAGCAATCTAAAACAAAACAAAATATAAAGAATATAATAAAGACAAGGCGACATGTAATCCGCCTTAGGGACTATTCCCCAAGTTTATATGATTGGTCGGCCTATGATATCTAGCTAGAATGCTCCACCTTACCAAGTCAGGTGTGTGAGTTGTCATTTCAAGTTGTAGGTATCTCTTTAAAGAAAAGACTTTTTTCACAAATTAAAATATTAAGAGAAATGCCAATATTCAATACTTTATATCATGAGATCAAATTGTTATGAATGAAACAAAACAAAATAAAAAGAATATAATAAAGACAAGGCGACATGTAAGCCGCCTTAGGGACTATTCCCCAAGTTTATATGATTGGTCGGCCTATGATATCTAGCTAGAATGCTCCACCTTACCAAGTCAGGTGTGTGAGTTGTCATTTCAAGTTGTAGGTATCTCTTTAAAGAAAAGACTTTTTCACAAATTAAAATATTGAGAAATGTCAATATTAAATACTTCATATCATGAGATCAAATTGTTATGAATGACAGGCATCAAGATTCAAGCATGTGGTATTAGACCCAAGGGTGCAGATTGGCTAGCAAATACCTCTACCACCTTTTCATGGAATGCTCGGCTATTAGAGGCCTTGCAGGAAAGATGTGCAAATGAATACAAAGGAAGTGGAAGATAGGATATTTCAAGAAGGATTTGTGCCTTGGTGGCAAACAATTTCAAAGTTTTGCACTTATAATTTGTACTCAAATTGTCAGATACTGGTTCTTCTCAGTAATATCTGAAAGGCCAAGAACTGTCGTGTCTTCAAGAATGACCTCTCTGTGGCTAGCTTCTCAAATATTATACAAGAAATAAAGGAGATGATATATGTGGTAAGTAAAAGGTATAGTTCGGATGATTGGCTTAGAGAAACCCTCGTCGTTCGATCATGCCCTGCACAATAGTTAGCTGCTAGGTTCTTGTAACATAGCACGGTTGTAACCCTCTATCCCTGAAGGCTCCGCTTGTGCTTGAGGGTGATTTGTATACCTATTGGTGACTTTATAATACAATCACTCACAATTGTGAGTTTTGAAAAAAAAAAGAATGACACTACTTAATCTTGTTTTGGAACGCCTTTACACTTCTTAATCAGAACAATTGGAAGGCCTTTTTTAAGATTCCAAAAACTTGAAAAGGAAACCCCAAAATCTTTAAAGAAAGGGACCCATTGGGTGTGTTTACAAAATAAACGAAGGAAACAAGGTAAAATTTTTACACTAGCCTCAAGAAGGAAATATTTTTAGTTGTAATAAATTGTATGTATGTGTGTGTGTGTCAAAGAGAGAGAGAGAGAGAGAGAGAGGGGGGGGGGGGGGGGGGGGGGGGACGGGGGTAGTGTTAGAAAAAAAAAGTGAGGTCCAATGTATTTTAATTGGCTAAAATTGAAAAATTCCAGTTAGATATTTGAGCTTGCCTTTCAAAAAATCAAGAAATTTACACAAGTTTTAGTGTTATTACCGGCAAACACTTCAATTCTATATTATATATAATGCAGCTTAAATTTTTCAAGGAAGGAGAGACCCTCCACGTGTCACTCACTGCTTCACTTCAAAGAAAACTTTACAAAATGTCTTATTTTTCTAAATTTTGGAATTTAGACCCGTGAACCTTTCAAAGTATATGAAAAAACATTGGACTCTACTTTTCCAACTTTACTTTTCCTTAATTGAAGGGTGGCTCAACTTTGCTTTTGGAAAGCCAATGGCCATAAAATTTTAGAATTTAAGAAATTGTTCGTATGTACACTAGAAAAATTTTGTGGTTTACTTCAAGGTGAACTTGGAATTTAGCTCGGATTTTATACTTAGTATACTAAACCCCAATATTAATCGAGCACTGGCCTCGAATAGCCACAAAATGGAAGGGTGTGTGTGTGTGTGCGTGTGAAAGGGTCATCTAACAGTAATAAAAATAGCCGAACAGTGGGTCATCTATCACTATAAAAATAACCGAACAATGGATGACCTTCTATTATTGCTGTAGTTGTCATTGTAATCCGAAGGAAAGAATCTCTTACCTGTCACCATTCAAGAAACACGAGCCCGTCAAAATTGGCATTACCTGGGAAGACACGTGTCAACGACTCCCTCCCCTTGTTATTGGTGTCAAAAATTACAACAAAAACTAACAACATAACATAGATTAAATATTATGTTTAGAGAATGAGCCATTTATTTTTTGTTAATATTTTCATCATTTATTTCCAAAAAAAGTTGGAGAGCATCTCCTTTGTAAATTGGATCAATTCTCAAAAGTCTAGTCTACTACCATCTCCTTTGAGACCCCCACTTGAGGATTAAGTCTCTTTTAACAATTTTTGGACAACTTTCAAAGTTAATTATTGCATCAATGAGCACTTTACAATTGTGAATTCACCATTATATACCTACATCAAATTTGAGTTCCTGCATAAAAAGATAGAAGTAGAGGAACTTTGCGTCCAGGACCAAGTTCATGTAAAGTTATGGTACTATGTTACGGCATTTATCTACTATTTGACTACTATGCATACGGTCTTGGTGGTCTTGAACACTAGTTAAAGTAGTGTCTAGCTAATAAATTTGGGTATGGTAGCCCTGAAATGACGCCACAATATCCTCAAGTCACACATGATGGGTATGTTACCCCGAAATACAAGTCATTCTTTAGTATCTGCTCATTATGTTAAAAAAATTGTCAATGTCATCCAACTGAGACTCTCACACGAGGTTGCAGGCAACCCAGGTAGTGACAGTCATTTCCAAAAACCATTTCCCAACTAGACCATTTGTGCAAGTCTCAAAGTGAGCAAACCAAAAATAACCAAAATATTTGACAATATGGAAACCAAGCGCGAGAGAAATAGAATAATGTCATCCCTGTCATGGTATTACTTGTTAACACATGTACAACTGCTGTAAAAAGAAAATTGGGCAACATGCTATTTATATACGGATTGTATTTTCAAAAAATTCACTCATTATCACTTCTTGCAAGATCATTACGAGAGGCATAAGCATATCAATATAATCAATTGAGCTCAAAAGAACAATAATACCTCAATCTAGTAAGTGAAACATCAAAATTAACCCAATCTATGTAAACCAGATCTAAGTGTCGAGTTGCAATCCATCGGGGTAACCCAATGGAAGCTATATGCCTACTATGTGTGTGCTTAAAGGATCCCAAATCTAGTCTAACAGAGCCATGTTGATAGGTAGATGTTTGAGTCTCATTTTGCAGTCAGCATGTATAAGTTTAAGAGAATATTAGAGCTACAACCATGTTTGTGCTCAGCCCAAAGCCTAGATGATTTTTATTCTCATCATAATCAAATTGCATTATAGGACCTAGAAAGTGCATCAAAAAGTACAAATAAGTAAACATTATCATTATCATGTACCATTTCCGACTTAGAGGGAATACACATCAGTATTAGGAATATGCCTCATCAGTGAAAACAAAGTTATTCAACTAGTATACATCTAATGAGCTTGCAAACCCTGCAAATCTGCACAGCTTCTAAATCATGTTATTCATCCTGAGTAGGTGCACGGGCACCTACCTGTTATGATGATGTCAAAATGTGGCTATTGGTTGCAGCCTCGTGTTATTTTTCAAAATTGCTTTCGTTGTAGCATAGTGAATGTGGACTGCATGTACAAATAGGAAGGTCATCTCGGCACTACTCTCCATGGAAGATCCTAGGTAGCCAAACTTCCAACACCATCATCTTGGTTGTGTGTGTGTGTGTGTGTGTGTGTGTTGAGCAAGGTGAAAAGCATGCGCAAGTGCATAAGAGAAAACGGGTTGGTGCGCGGGGGAAAGAACTGTTCAGTGCATGTGCGTGATGTGTGTACATAGGGTTCCTCCACGCAAGGGGTGTGTTAATGCACGGGGTCAGGCCATGCTTGGTGTGTGTGACGATGATAAGGCTGTGCCCAATGGTGCTGCAGAAAACCTGTTACGAGTGCAAAAAGAGTATTGCATAGGTTTTTCAGCGATATTCTTAGTAAGCATGCACACGGTGACATAATAATACACATGCATGGTGTGTTATAACTTCCCATATATACATATTTTAAATGTTATCCGACTGTCCATTATGCCAGCTCTTTATTAGGAGAGTATCCCACCCTTTTATTTAACAAATACAGGTTTGTAAGGTCCAACAGTGATATCCACACCAACATTTACCAAGTGAGGGAATGTGAAGTATGATGATAATCAATTTAGTATTTCTTTTAGTTGAGAAGATCCAAAATACAATAAGTTTAGTGTGTAGTATGGTCGGGTATTGAAGTCCATAGCGGCTAGGGCGAACATCCCTTGTATTTTATTCGAGAAAACTTAGATTGTCATTGAAGGATACATTTTATGGATATCTTTACTTAAAGGCTATAGTGAAACCACATATGACAAACGGAAATGTATACCATATACCAGTAGCACTTAATATTTTCAAAGATGCAAGACATACACATCATTGAGGTGAAGAAAAATATATATTAAAAATAGGCTAAATCAATACATAGGCTTAGGTGATAGTTGTAAGATTACACCTTAGTGGTTCATGATATCTATGGTAAGACATATAACTATCACCTATTTCCCAAAGACGTGACACTATTGGCAGATTTGATACTTGCCAGAACTTGGTTCTTTTGCAATATATACCATTAGTCAACAGAGTAACAATGTATCAATGGAAAATGAGATCAAACCGTATCACTATGCTATGTGTTCTGGATAACCGTGGAAGAGAAGTTCCATTGTCTCACGTGTAAATATGTGTGTGTGTGTGTGTGTGTGTGTGTGTGTGTGTGAGAGAGAGAGAGAGAGAGAGAGAGAGAGAGAGAGAGAGACTCTTACTCAATGGTGAGAGAGAATGATAGGGTTTGTTGATATTTACTAGCAAGAGAGAAAGACAATGAGTACTTGGCTGAGGGAGAGAGAGAGAGAGATATATATATATAGAGAGAGAGAGAGGGAGAGAGAGAGCAATTCGTCCCATAGCCAATGACGAACAAAGGTGAGTAAGCCCAAGCTGATGAATCTAGGACAAGGAGAAGATATAGGGCGAGTGGAAAACAATGTCCAAAGGCGGAGTAAATTGTTGACTATGTTTAAAGGTTTTTGTGCTAAATTTCTCTGAACTTTGTAGATGTTTTGAACTTCAACATAGAATTTAAAGGAAAATCTCAAAACTTTTGTGGGTGGGACACTAAACCTAGGTTTTCCCTATGAACTTGACAAGCATTCTCACCTTCAAATTAGAATTTAGAGGTAAATCTCAAAATCTTAGGTGGGACTACACCAAACCTAGGTTTTTTCAAGCAATTGGATACATAGTGCTTTTTCCCAAAAACTTAGAAAACCTATAAGATTCAGTATATTTAAGTGTTTTTACACTAAGTTTCTATAACCTTCAACTCTACAATTTAGAATTTGCAGGTGGGATTACATTAAACCTAGCCTTTTTTCAAGCACTCGGATACATAGTACTCTTTTTCAAAAACTTGGAAAACGTACATATGAGAAAAGTATATTTAAACATCCTTACATGATTTTCCTAAAATTTTCCAATAAAATTTGGAGATTTGCCTTTAAATTTGAAGGTTTTTATGAAATTTGTAGGTTGCCATCAAGTGCTCTTGGAGAATCCCACAAAAAATTGAAATTTAAAAAACCTACATATGATAAAATTTTACAGACAAATTTACTATATTTGAAAGTTTCTATAATTGAATTTCTCAGTTTGCATGTATGATCATAATTGTATGCCTCCCCTTTGATCTATAATTCATCCCTACTAATTTCTTTGAACTTTTTAGGTTTTCTCACCTTCAAATCTAGAATTTAGAGGTAAACCTTAGAATTTGTAGGTTAAATTACACTTAGCCTATGCGTTTTTCTATCAATGTACACATTTACATGCATGTGTTTCAAGAAATGGAAAGGAAAGACTTCTGGCCTATTGTTATTATCCATGTTGGGTGTTAGGCAAGGCTTTGACCACTAAAGTTGCATACCTTAAGTGTTGACAAGGTGACACCTTCACCACAGGCGTCTACCTATTGTTGAATTCCACATAATCCTCCATATTGGGTTCAAAACAGACTCGGCAAGTGAAATCTCCTCAATCGGCTTTCCATTTTGCTTGTGGCGGTGAGCTTGGGTGGCCTTACTTGACTTAAACTCTCTAGGCCTATAGAGAGAGTAGGCCCACTTGCTTCCACCAAATGCTTCAGGCTTTGTGGCTTGAACCTTGTGGTTGATGTAGGTGATGACTCTTCTTTGACAGTTGGATAGAAAACACTTGGTGCTACACAAAATTTGAACGATGTGAGAGTGCTGATGCGGTTCTCAAAAGCAAAACTCACCAATATTTCTTCACCTCCTCTATTAGCACTCATTCACAAAATTCTTTGGTTGACAGCAATGATGACATATTGTAGCCCTCCCTCTTGATGCTTGTGATTTTCAATTAGTACGAGCAATGGGAGATGGGGAGGTTAACTCTTGGATATGGACGATGCTACAACCTAGCAGTAGCACTTCGATGAAGGCCTTGAGTGCTTCTATAGTCTCCTCTTCTTGAGTCCTCCAATTTGATAAATCTTATAGCCACTCGTCCATGATTGATGGCATGCATTGCTACTCTTTGTAAACTAAAGATCTTGAGTTCCATCCTTCGTGCAAAATAGACCGAGTGGCCTCTACACCAAGACTATGCATGATGGCCTCATCATGGGCGATACACAATAGGGGCACAACCTAAACGGATATGTGGCTAGGATGCATACATATACACAATCAGACATTCCATGGAAAAAAAATTCAAGATCCACGTGCAAGTGTGGGATGGGGTGGTTTCGAAACAAGACGAAACAAATGGTGAGTGAGTGAGAATGGGCTTGCTACTCGTGCATGTAGTAAGGAAAATAATGAGGTAAGAGAAACATGTAAGTATGCTCACTTCTCATACCAAAGGTGGAAAATCCACACACCTTAAGGTGCAAGTAGCAAGCTGATAAGAATATGAGAGAGAGAGAGAGAGAGAGAGAGAGAGAGAGAGAGAGAGAGAGAGAGAGTGTATGGTGGCGGATCCACAGACCTCAACATAAGCAAAATGGAAAGAATAAGCATAAACCATACTCACAATGAAGTGTATCTATCCCAAACGACACGAGGTATGGCACCAAGATGGATTATGTTGATTGCTTGAAAAATATGAATACAATAGGTAGCATAGGGCAAGAAAATGAGAAGGGCACAAGACCGTGGGATGCATACTAGAGGGATGGGAGTTGATAGTGAGGAATATCATGAGTGTAGCCATCATTTTTCTTCTTAAAATTGTGCCCTCAATCCTTTATTACGAGTGAGTGGAGATATAGTGATCATTTTGTGCATGGTGATGGTGTTGTGATTATGTGATTAGGGTTCATTCTACTAGCATGTAGCACACGGGTGTGTATGTGTAGGTGTGTGGGTATGTGGATATGGGATAGTGTGCATATCGGGTAGTGTGTGTATGTCCGTTTACAAAAGAGAAGGCCTCCTTTTATAGGCCAAGAGAGTGATTAAGGAAGAGATTATGAGCAAGAGAAATTACTACAAAGTTGCCTCATTTAGAGGCATTCTCCCAATGAGAGAGCTCTGCATGCCCTGCTTATTGACCAATTTTCTCTTAATCGCCTTCATTATGGCGAGCTTTGTCTCCATGCTACCTTCCATAGCTTGAGTCCAAGAGCTTCCTTATAAAATTTGAGAGAATCTTGACAAAATAAGAGAGAATACATCAATAATGGAGAGAAACCTATAAGAACTTGTGTGTGTAGAGTTGGATAATCAAGATTTCTTCCCATGTGGATAGATAGGCTCCACCATTTTGGACATATCTCCCAAACCGTAGCTCCAAAAAAAATATAAAAAATAGAAGCCAAAAGATCAACTCAACGCCTATAACTTTTCTGTTGAACACTTTTTCCAATTCGAAATGAAAAAAATAGAGAAAATCCCACAAAAATATGTGTCCGTTTTTTCCCTTCCAAAAGTCTTCTAGGTGGTCCCCTCTTGACTTCATGTGCAAGATTTATGTCCACAAGTGAATTAGGCTTGAATTTGATAATATTTTGTTGACTCCAACTCCATAATGCATAAGATTCTCTTTCCTTTCACTATCGACTTTTAGTCTTCACTTGTAGTGACTGTCAGGTAAAATCCACATCCAATGAAATTTTCTTTTTCATAGGGTTTTCTCCTACCTCTCCTTATTTTTGAGATCCAAATGTTTCAAAACCATAGCTATGTACAAAAATAAATACATAGAAATGTTTTGTGAGCCTACAACCATAATATGCGTTATTTCTCTCTTTAAGCCAACATGCGCCCAATGTAATCCCAATGATGATGCGTATTCAAGATTAAACCCAATCCAAACTCTTTTTTCCATAAATGTTTTTTCTTGATTAGAAACCTTCAAAAGGATCAATGACTCTAATAACACATGCTTCTCTATCATGGAGCAAGTATGCATAATTGTCTTTTGGAAACGGTACTTCTTCTGCATGCCTAGAAAGGAGGTTGATAATATGAGATTTCCCTTGAATAACGTCCCAATGATCATCTTTCTTGGAAATTAATGTAGGTGCATAAGTGCGTCTAGAACTTGATGATCCCCCTTTTTTGCTAATGCGGGTGAGTTTTAATTAAATATAGGCCTGGTTGACCTTGTGGCAAAGCAGCTAGACCTGGTTGAAAGAATCTGACTAAAAATCAACACCCTTTCAACATGCATCTTGAACCAATGACCTTTGGTGCTGAGAGCGCCTACTTTATCTCTACGCTACATCGCATGCTAGAGAGACACAATCTCTTGTGTATACCTCTAAACAAGATGCTACCCCCCCCCTCCCCCTTGCCCCAAAAAAAAACGTGCATACGGCTTTGCTCGTCACTCCCACCTACACATAATCAATCAGGCCCAATATATTTAACGTTAGCCGAGGGTGAGGAAGATGAGTTGATGAGTTGTCGGCTCCCCAAAAGCGTTGTCGGACAAGTAGCATAGGCAAGTCTGGCTTCTTTCCATCGTTGACCTCATTACTAATTGAGACGTCCATTTGGGAGGTGGGATGATCAATGGCTCACGATCACCGATTGATCATGATCGTTGGACTGCCTACGAAATGCAAATTATTCCCATCTTCTCGGATCCAGGACTTGAACTAGCTACCCTCTCCCCCATGGGATCGACTCAAACCACTAGGCTACCACGCTCTCGTTGAAAGGTGTGTGTGTGGTAAGTCTATAGATCATGGCACCGCAGACAAGTTTACACCTAGCTCACACCAAGTTCACACTGAGTTCACACCAAATTTGGTGTGTTGTGCAGACCCTCCCCAGTTCACAACTAGTTCACACCGTGTTCACGTTGAGCTCACACCAAATTTGGTGTGGTGCACATATCTCTCAGTTCACTCTTAGTTCACACCTAGTTCAAATGGCCGTCGGACGCGGCCCAGATTTCACCCACCTCACGACGCCTACTGAGGTCCATTGATCCCACCTCCCTAGGAAGGTGTAAATTAGTGACGAGGGAGGCACAGTTGACACAAAATGAGCGGGTGCTCTGCACACATTGTTCATACACCACAGGAGATGGGCATGGATGCCAAGGTTATTGGATGAGAAATCTTTTTGTGACAGACTGATAGTGCTCCTAGAGATCCTCAAGGTGGCGCTTATAATCAAGCATTGATATGCTCAAAAAGATGCAAGAAATAACGAGCTTCTTCTTTCCTGTGTTTTGCATCACGAAAGAGGCAAGAAACAAGAGCGCCTTCTATTTGTAGTACCTTCACAGTACCTCTGTGTTGCATTTCTCAATACCGGTTGTGACACCTCTATCGATGCTAGCTAGCTATACACAGGCAACAACCTGCAAGCATCAAGCAGTTTTTTAAAAAGGGTGGGCTGGAGGCCCCACATCATCCCCGTGGAGTGGTTTTTTTTTGCGAGCTTTTCATTTTGATCTTTTTCATGAAATGTAAAACTATTTTGAGCTTTTTTCTTTATTTAAAGCATTTTTCCATTTTGTTTCAAGTTCTTTTACATTCTTGCAATTCACCTAGAAATATTCAATAGGACAATATCAACTCACATTGAATAATTAAACGCCTCAAACTTACTCTCTTTAAATATGCTAGGCTATAGAAAGGGGAGGGAGAGAGAGACAGAGAGAGAGAGAGAGAGAGCATTCAAACAAATCCTTATTCAGGATTACTCTCTTTAAATATGCTAGTCTAGAGAGAGAGAGAGAGAGAGAGAGAGAGCATTTAAAGAAATCCGTATTCAAAACAAAGCTTAACAAGGTGTCTGCATTAGTGTTTGATATGGATGTTAGAAAGAGTAAATAGTTCACAAAAGCAATGCAATTAAAATCACTTCAAGAACATGCATAATAAAACCCTAGATGTTCTATGTCAACATTCTTGAAACAAAAAATAGAGAGTGTGTTCAATAATTGTTTCAAAAAACTATGGATGTGATACTAAACTCTCTTTTCCACATATGGACCACAAACCACCTTTTTGAGACACTCCTCATAGACTATGTCATCCCCCTCCAAGCACAAACAATATCGATAAACCTCACCACATGCCTTGCCAAGACCTCCACATCCTGAAAACACATCTAGTACATAATCTGAGTCATTCGTGAAGGTTGCCAGGAGCCATCTACACATGCAAATTTAAAATATGTAAGTCATTTTTCAACTATAAACTAAAAATCAATTTACATTAAAATGATTATCTTCTCACCTGTAGAAGTCGGGTGACCTCTCTGCTCCACCTCTGATAGCTATATCAAGAACAATGGTGCATTCTTGATGCTCCTCCATTAAAAGCTTCGTGATGCAGGAAACATGCGAGGAGAGACTTTCTCTTCTATCTTCCTATTGTATGTGGGTATAGCAACATCCGCTCGACAAAAAACTCCCACCGTGAGATAAATTACCTACATATAGGCATACATTGTACACACTTGAATCAAAATCAAGTTAATAATGCAATCTTTCACAACAACATGGTATTTTGATTCACCTCCTCTAGGGTATCTAGGTGTCTATATCCCCCATTACACATGAGAGTCCATGTGCGATGAAGTCGTAACCCAGACTTTATAACATGGGTAATAATCTCTCCAATATGTTGTGCAAGACATAGAGTCATGAAAAAGCCTTCATCTGCCAAAAAAGGTTTTGCTACATCCATCACACCTTGCACAAGAGAAGCCAAAAATATATTCCATTGTGGAATTTTTTTGCTTAATCCACCTTTGAAAAGATGTTTAGAATGAGTTTTTCAAGTGATATGGATCAAAACAAAAAGCGTAAATAGAAACTTTGAGTAACCTGCTCGAATTGGTGGGCCTAAACCATCCACCAACAAAGAAGTAGGGAAATCCCCAAAGATAAGATGAAACACCTCACGACAAGGTGCTCCACAATGGTGATACAAGCCAAGACTTTGAGTGCTCAAATTTTTTTTAATGCTACACACGAAACGTTTGTTGCTTAGTACACCATCCACCTTGAACATTCTATTGATGTTGATAACACAAGCCACAAAACCTTTCTTTTACCTTTGAATGGAAAAATCATCAACATTAGCCATATCAACTAGAAGAGCATCTACCACAGTCAAAAATTGAAAGCCTACAGTTTTTCATTAAAAAATTATTTTAATTACAAGTAATATAGATTTTTTTTTTCACTATCAAAAAATAAATATTTAACAAATAGAAACTTACCGGTATTCCATGAGGTTGGTCCCCTTGATGAAGTTGGTTGCTCCATGACTGACTCAACCACTATTGAAAGGATTTTTTCACTGCTTTCTTTAGGCATGTCAATCTTTAGCCCTCCTAATGGATAGGTTGTTTTTTTGTGGTCACCCATGTTTGACCCACTCGCATGATTTTGGTGCTCTCTTTGAAGAGGTAGTGAGTGATTTCTTTCTTGTGTTCTTTGTGAGCCCTCATCCATGGCCAAGTCATGATTGTGATCCATGTCTTCTAAGTGCTCTAAATAAGAAGATTGGTTTTTATCTTTGTCTTTATTCTCTTCCAAAAACTCTACCACAAGAAAATTTTAATGATATAATGAAAATTTATTTAGCATTTACAAACTCAAGTAGATTATAAAAAGCTACAACATACTTTCTTGTGCATTTTTTCATGCATGAGAGTGAGAGAGAGAGAGAGAGAGAGAGAGAGAGAGAGAGAGAGAGAGAGAGAGAGAGAGCGAGATCAAATGCTAACGAGTTCAAGACTGGTGGACTTGAATGATAATAGTAAAATTGAATATTATAATAAAAGAATATAATAATATGAGAATAAAGAAATTGAATATGAGAATTAACTTGATGTAAAAAGAAAAAGTGTTATACTTACTTGCATGTAAGTCTAGTTCTTGCTTTGGGATCACCCCCAAAGGGTAGTCCAACCACCATGGGAAAATTCTGCACTCCCACATAGAAATAACCTTCTCTACCATAGAACCGGGATACATGGTATTTTCATCCTCTAGCTTTGACCAATCTTCAGTAACCATAGGCATAGTAGCAAGTGTACCGTTTAAAACACATTCACACATCCATCTACACCATAACAACATTTAATCTCTTGATCAAAATAATTTCAATAAGAGCCAAAGACATTGTTGGTTCATGAAATTTCACCTGTATAAAATCCTTTTACAAGAATCTTGTAGCTCAGGCGTTTTGGAAGAGTCCCCGACACTTTTAATATCTCCTAAAAGTTGAGGAAAAGCTTGCAAGCCATGATTTATTAATTGCACCTACGGTAGTCATTCAAATCATAAAACAATGCAATAAAATCCACATTTATTAGAAAAAAGTGACCAGTTTAGAAAACAACCTTGAAAAAAGCTTCAAATCCATATGGCAATTTGAACTCTTCAACCTCCAACCTTCTTATTATCAACAAAGCTTCATCATGAATATGAGCCCGATAAACTTCTTTTCTAATGTAAGCCCTAAAGTGCTTCACATCACCAAAGTGGGAAAAGACTGGATCTTTGGCCTTTGTAAGACTCATCATCTCCAATATATATTTTTTCCTTCATTATAGACCAAAATATATAAAAAACTTAACCACCATCTTATATAAGTATATTCATATACCATTCATGTAGGAATTTTATGCTCAAGTAGAAATTTAACTCTCTTTTAATGTCACTGTTTTCATTAGAATTTAAAAACATAAACAAAAAACTAGTAAAAAAGTATTGAACGGTGTGATACCTGTCAAAAGGTAGTTTTGAGGAGCACAAAGCATTTAACTTGTCTCGTGTGATTTTTACCATCGATGGATCATCCCACTTCACATCAAAGAGCAACTCAAAAAATTCCTCTCCCCATGAACTGGATTGGCAATTGTCAAAAACTTATAACCTCTATCCTTCAATCGAGCTTCTTCTTGTTTAGTTGCCTTTTGCAATCGCCTTTCAAACTTCACCTTATCTAATCCAAGAGATTTCAATTTTGTAGTTTCCTTTGAAATAAATGCTCAGTTTTGTAGTTTCCTTTGAAATAAATGCATTAAAATCATCCTACATAACCACAACTACATTCAATGAATGAATCGTAAACAATCTTAAAAAATGTATATAGTTAATACTCAATTCAACAATTCACCTTCCAAACTAGTTGAGAAATCAACACACAAGGAGAATTATACTAAGGAGGAACTCCTTGATATAATCTACTCTCAACTACTATCTCTATCTCAGCCCACTTTCTGTCCTCTTGAGTGAGACGTGCAAGAATGCTCTCTTTATTGGCAATACCAAATTTTTGGAACATGTATATCTCATGCCCAAGATTTGGTTTCACTCTTGATCGTGAAATGCTACAATAAATATATAAACAAATGAAAAATAATAGTTGAAAGCGAGATTAATTTAGAAATACAAAAAGACCACAAATTTACAACTTACACATTAGTGGTGTGAAGAGCAAGCAATAGTTCGGCCTCTTTTTTTTTCTACTTCCAAAAAATGGCATCTCACACTCACATGATATTCCTCATTATCATGTCATACTTGCAAAAGAACACCAAATTAACCAAAAAAGAAGGTACAGCTAAATCTAACAAACAATTAGTGCATCGATGTCAGTTCTTACCTTCTTTTATGTGTCACATCCATGTTTTCAACCGATGGTTTCCATCCCATACCAAAAACAGACGCCCTCGAAGCTCTTGCCACTCCTTATTGAGCTGATTATCAAATGAAACACTCTTAGCTTGCCAAAGAGGATCCCAACTACCTTCCACAAGAGGAGTGACAGGCATGTAAGAGCCGAAGGAATCTTTCACCCGCCGACACAAAAAAAGATCCCATTGTATCCAAGTAAGCAACATTGTCAAAACTAGGAATCAACCAAGATGTAGAATCTGTAGCCACTCGTACAGCTTCATGAGCAACCAAACGACATAAAGGTATAAGTGGAGGGTTTCTTCTTTGTTTTAAGTAAAATTGACTTAACACATCCTTCATAATCCCCAACGGGATTTTTTATCCCAAGTGTCGAGAACGTTGGGCCACATCATCCTCACCTATCCCATCAGACTCTGTTAAATCTTCATCTTCAACATTCTCACCTGTTTCAACCTCCACTATCGGCTCTCGAGACTTGTCTCCTTTTACATCATCCCCACTCTCCAAATGGTTAGAACCTTCCTCCACGACAGCTTCATCATAAACAAAGATGCATTTTCTACGTCTCTTTCCCCCTCGTTTGAAATGAGGACTACGAGTAGCAACTACATGAGAAGATGCCTCTTGATCGATTGGATGCCTTCTCTTGGAAGGACCAGATCTCAAGATCATGCATGGAGAATCAAACAGTCTCTTGATTGACTTGCTGCCTCGTCTTTTTGGAGCGATAAATGTCTACATCAATAAAGATTTGAAAAAGCATTATACATCATCATCATTCAAAAAATGGCTACAATCTGTACCACTTGTTAATGCAGCTACATTTCATGCCAAACACCATAATAACACGCATTTAAGTGAACTTCCATTGCATTTGAAAAGCTCTGGCCTAAATTTGTGTGAACTTGATAGAGTGTACCAAATTTGCTCCAGATGCCGATCTCCAAATTTGCTGCTTGCTCGTCGGATTTGTCCGCTGTAGTGCTCAATGTTGTATCCTCTAGCTGCAACCGCAAGTGAGGATGCTCCGGCTATGAATCAAGTCCAAATTGCTAATATTATTACAAAAAAACCAACCACATCGGACATGACAAACAACGAAGAAGGAGAAAGCAATAATAAAAAAAACAAGCCTTCAAACTGCATCTCAAGTGGCATCGCCATGCGAACAAGGACGAACTAGGTATTTAATTTACCTTCCTTAGCACCCATGTTGACACGGGGTGTTTCAAAGAGGAATTTTTTGAGTTAATTTTGATGCTTAACAGGTCCAGTTGAACCTCCATCAACGTGGGCTCTTTCAACAAACCATGCTTGTGCAAATAAACAAACCAGGCCCCCTTGGTCATAGAATTTTCACACAACCAGGCTTGTGCAAATAAACAATCCAAGCCCCCTTGGGCATAGCATTTTCGCAGAACCAGGCCCTTGTGCAAATAAACAAACCATAAGTTTTGCAACAATAAAGGCCCCCTTGGGCATAGCATTTTGGCAGAACCAGGCTCTCTCAGAGAAAATTCTCGTTGGCTCTCTCAGAAGATTTGCGTTCAGAAAATTTGCTAAGAAATAATCAATTGCGCTCATCATCTTACCCCTCTGTCATCTTGCATGCTGTCCAGGCCGTATGCCAACGCTGAAATGCGCACGCATGTCAAATGCTTGTCAAATGCCTCCTGCGCTGAGCGTAAATCTGCCCGCTGCATAAACAATTGACACCCGAACTCAAAAGAAGCAAAAATTGAAGCTCCTCAACCGTCAGCACGCGCGCTTATGATTGGGGAGCTCACGCAGGAGCTGTTTGCATTAATTTGATTTTCCTCCTCCTTCCTGGCACCCATGCCCCCACAGCTCGATAACGGCTTCATGCAAGAGATGCAAAAAGTCCACCGAGCAGGAGATCCAAGCAAACGAGAGCACACAAAAGTTGCCCTAGGTTAAAAATTACTTCAATTACCTGGGCTAGAAAAATACAGTACACCTAAATTCTAATCGGTGAAAATAAGGGAAAATCATCCACATTTTAAAATCTAAAATTTTCGGTGTTCAAAATCCAAGGGGGATTTTTACAATTTCATACGCTTAAAATACAGTGTCTTTTCACCTACTCATAAGAAGATGAACTTATTAACTAAAAAACTTGAGATTTGTGCCAAATATAATAAAAAATTGTGGTTTCTTTATACACCACTCATAAAGAGGTGAGCTCTGTAACCACCGCTTGACAATCTCGATTGTGGGTTTTTTTTTCCCACTTATAAAAGGAAAAATATATTGAAATCTATTTTTTAAAAAAAATAAAAAAATATAATAATGAACAATTATGCCACTTGCATAAAAAATTACTTAAAAACCATTTGTCCATGTCCGTCTCCATATATTCACCTCCTTACTAACTGTTTATTTCTCTCTGTCTTCTCCACCTTGTTAGCATGGATGAAAGAGCATCCATCATCACCTAGACAATAGGTGATCAAGAACTTGAACGAGAGGTTCAACTTAGAGATGGAAAGCTCCACCTTAGTGCATATTTCTTGCAAAGTTTACTACCACCTCACAAACAATTTCAAACATTGAATGCACTAATACAGTTTGGATCTGAAGTCACCCTTGTTGAAACATCATCTCACTTTGATATGGAGGGCCATCAGCATTTCATTCTTGATGCTTCTTCATCAAAAAGATATACTATGGTGCATACAGAGAAGGAAACCAATGATGTGGAAGACTCAGAGGATACAAACTTACTGAATACAAGCGCTTTTTATGTTGAAGCTATCAAGCTACCAACCCAAGGAGACCTGCACACAAATTTGCAAAAACAGCAGGAGAATTATATTGTCCTCGATAGCAGCAACGGTGATGAGAAACAATCAAAAAAGGTAAAAAGTGTGGTGGATTGGATATTATCCTTTTCAACATCTCACCGATTGAAAGACCTAATGAAACAATCTCATGGGCCTGTGAAAGTGGAAGAACTACCTAGAGAATACAACGGGAATCTTGTGTTTGAACTTCCATCAACTTTTGGCAAATGTAAATCAATGAGTGGCATGGAGCAGAAATTTGATGGAAATACATGGACGCGCCCCCAAACAACCAACATGTCCATTGGGTGTCTAGTTCGGACGAGTTATTGTTTGGGCTCCTTGGAATGTCATAGAAATGTTTGTCAGTACTATTTAAACAATACAGAATTCAATAATGCATATTTTCATGGATATTTAGATAAACCAATAGGAAAAGGTTACCTTGCTCAGGAAGACGGGACAAAGACTACATGTCATTATTGCGGCAAGGTTGTCACTTGTCAAGCTATATGTCAATGCACAATTTACTACGTTTTTCCAAGGGATTGCAACATGTCAAGATTGGTAGTGCATGTAGGCCACCATGAGCATGATGTGCAGAAAGGTACATCTCGTGCTGCCGTAGAAAAAATCCAAGGATTAGTCCAAACAGTGTTGAAGATTGATAGGTCTAGTGGTCCTCGAAAAATTCAAATTCTTGTGGCTCGTCAAGTTCTGATGGATTCACTCATTCTTGACAAGGGACATTCTATGGGAGATGCAGAACTTCAAAACTTTCTAGAAGAGACGATGCCACTTGTGCAAAACCAAAGGTAAGGATACATTATTTTTGTTAATATTTATCAGTATAGTACTTAAAATTCTTTTTTCTAATTCATAACAGATTAAAGAGTATCATTGCTTTAGAAAAACAACAAGGGTCAGTGGTAGTGGGAGATGGATTTGACAATATTCTCTTACTGAAGAAAAAATGTTTGTTCCCATTTTTTCATGGGAGTCGTTTTCCTAGCCAAGGAGGACTTCATGATAAATGTTTTGTTTTTAAGATGTCCACCAAAGGTCTTGGTTCAGGAGTTGATTTAATAAGACGCATGGATTGTTCTGGTCAAGGATATCTGCATAATGCTTCGGTCCATTTTGACTATACGCATCGTGTTGAAGGATGGTCAAGCATGTCATGCTCAGTTTATGACCCAAGGTGATAAATTTCTAGATGTATATAAAAGTGATAATTTAATCATTGACTAATACGTCTTACCATGCATACTTTTTGCCTCAGCATGTAGAGCTTGATGGTTATTGCAATATGTGAGACCAAGGAGGAAGATACACAGTCACAAATATTATTTTCGAAAAGTCTCAATTCTGTTATGGTTGAGAATGGAAATTCAATTGCAAATTTCACTGGGTTTATGGCAGATGAGGCAGGTGCCAATTGGAATGCTATTCGAGCAGTCTACAATGGAGGAGCAGAGAATTTAATGGACGATCGTGAAAGATCATGCTTGTTCCATTGGGAGCAAAGTCTCCAAAAGAAAACAAGGGCACTCATTCCAAATGAAAAACAAATGGAGCATATTTCTTTGTGTGAAAAATGGCAAACAAGTAACACTTTGTTGGAAGCACAAATCCAAGCTAGGTCAATGAAGAGATGGTGGTATGAGAATGGTGTTTCAATAAAGAATCTAGTGCCTCTGAAAAATTGGTTCTCCTGGTGGGAAGATAGAATCTCACATTGGGGGGGCATTTCCATAAATGTGAGTTTTTTTTGGTATAAATCTCACAATTATGTAGTAAATATTGTGAGCTAATGTTGTGAACTAATGTTTCTAATCTTTCAGGATGACTTGAGCCCATAGGATTGTTCTGCTATCCCTACTACAAACTTATCAGAGAGTATACATGCAAGTTGGCTTTCTAGAGAGGGAGGAAAAAAAAAGATCACATTGTATGATGCTTGTGTTACAGATGTCATCAAATCCTATCTTCAATTTGCAAAGCAGTTGGGATACTTGACTGGACGATACATAGGTACTGGACCAGACATACACTCTCTCTTGAATAGAGCACAATCAAGGTTGACTCCAACCCCAGCTACGGTGACTCGTGTGCTGCATGGAATGAATGATAATGAAACTAACTTCCAAGAGACAATTTTACATGGTGACAAAGAATCGGTGCAAAGAAAGAAGAGGTCAAACCTTGGCAATAGCTCACACCGACCAGGGTATATCATGGAGTCACGAGATCGCTGCCAATGCGGTCGACCACAAAAAATTAACTTCACAAATATGAACAATGTGACTTTGGATAACTCAGCTAGATTGTAGGAGACTTTTATCAAAGAAGAAGAACCAACTTAAAATGAAAGTACAAAATATCATAGCATTGGTAATAAAGATGGTGATGGTGGTGGTGTGGACAGTGCAGCTCAAATTTTGGAAGAGGATATACACAGGTCAATGTGGGCCCTTAGGCGCATGCCAATTCATTGTCGTAGAAAATTCTTTGGAAGAGAAAAAGGAAAAAAATGTATGAATGTAATTGAGAATCAAAGTCCAGGGTTGGTCGCACCATCATTTTGGTCAGAGCGCACATACGATGGAAAAACATTTTCTCAATGGATGTGGTTTTGTAACCACAATGCTGAACACACTTGGAATGTTGACAAACAAGTCAATCACAAGCCAGATACACCTACAACATGGCCAATTCAAATTGGTACCATGATTTCAAAGGAGGAGTATGCAGGCTTTTCAAAGGAAGGTTTTCAACTATGGTGTGTAATAATGCCAAGAGAGGGTGAATGTATAACCACTCCTTCATCATGTAAGAGGAGTAAACAATGGAGGCATGGAATCTCAAAAGAAGCTAAAAATCACTTGGTTGCAACTGAGAGTCTAAGTGCAACATTGATAAAGGAAAAATAAATGGTGGCACACAATCATGTAGTTTTTCGTCTAGGCTTACTAGTGAATGCTATGATGTCCATATACGAGAAGATCCTACATGCACTTGTTTAGATTTTCAAAAGAGGGAGAAAGATAAGAAGGAATTTCTAGTCTGTAAGCATATTTACTATGTTTATATATACGTCCTAGGTTTGGAGCGCAATCAACACATGGCTATGCATCAACCACTGCTCTCTAAGCAAGATTTAGCCTTCATACTTGCTCAGCCTTGTCTTCTAAGTCCAGTTTCAAGATAGTGAATAGCTATGCGATCTCAAACAGATGCTAATAGTTATCCCATCGAAACGTATTTTGACAACTTGGATTCCCCTACTAATTACCAAACTGCATTGTAAATTCTACTTTGTTGTAACTTTTTTGTGAAACCCATTATGGTATCCGGTGAAAATTTAACAAGAAAGATTATTTTGAGCTCTATCTTTCTAGGAGAAATGAAGTTTTAAATTAAGCTATCGTGTCCACATTGGCAGGTCCATGTGTTGGGCACATGGTTTAGTGGTGGTTTATTTCACTATAAAGTGTTTTGGCATTTTAGTTGTCTCTACTAATTATTGGATCACATTTATAAAGCATGTTGTATTCTTATTACTAATTAAAATAATTTTAATAAATGTATTGAAGGATTATTTGTATTTGTGGGCGTACTAGCAACAACGGTTCTATCTTGAGCTATTAATGTTTGGTATTATATCCATATTTTGTGGTTAGTTTTTAAAAAAATAGCTTACACTAAGTGGTGAAAAGCTCATTATATATGATGAAATATGCAAAAGCTCTAACTAGGAATTATAAGGCTCGAAATCAGAAGCTCGCAAGTTTATAACTTCCATCCCCATGCCACCTGTGGACGATGGGGGGACTCCAGGCCACCCTTTTTCTCAGATTGTGTTAGCACACCACATTTGGCATCTTGACCCATGTAGCATGATGACATTCACTGTTGGGGAAAAATCAATTTCACAAACATACAAAACTCCCATTATGCTAGATTCAAAGTAGATTTTTTTTCAAATAATGGGCATAGTTTACAATTTAACTCTATTTTGATTAAATTTCCAAGAGGATTTCCTCTTTTCCCCCCTCCCTTTTTTGACATTTCAATTAGCTCAAGGCATGTCTATAAGATATAGCATAAGCTTCTTAGCTTCATTCATGAATTTGATAAAAAAAAGGGGGGGGGGTTGGAGCCCCCTCATCATCCGCGTGCACATGGATGATGGGGAGGCTCCATACCCCCGCCCCCTTTTCTTTTCCATATTTCCTGCATCTCTGTGAAGCACACCACATTTGGCATACATCTCTTTTAAAAAAAATGAAGGTTCAATATATTCTAACCGGTTGAAACTGTAAAATCCTGGAAGATTTTGAGCTTCCCTTTAAAAAAATCGAGACATTTACACAAGTTTTTGTGTAATTTTAGGCAAAAGCTTCAAATTTTTCCTTGAAAATCAAGAGGATTTCAAGTTTGAGATTATTTTTACTGGTAAAGGAAAAAGTATTTTTCTAGCCCTGACGTCCTAGGTAGGACCAAGCACAATGTTTCTTTATGACATTTGGGATACATGTCAATTCAAGCAATACTAAGTATGACGTTTCTTTGCGACATGTCTATAGGATGCAACCCCAAGCTTCTTGGCTTTGTTCGTGAATTTTTTTTTTCAAAGTGTGGGACTAAAGCTCCCGCATCATTTGCGTGCATGCGGATGATTGGGGGGATCTAGCCCTCTCTTTTTCTTTTCTAGATTGTGTGGGAATCCATCTCCCTCAAGAGCACCACATTTGGGATACATCTTGACCTAGGTAGTAACAAGCACATTTATTTCTTTGTGAAATTTGGCATACATGTGAACTCTAGCAGTACCAAACACGCCATTTATTTCCAACATGCCAATAAGATGTAAGATTATGCTTCTTGGCTTTGTTTGTAGATCGAGAAAAAGGGGGGTTGAAGCCCCTCCATCATCCACATGTGCACAGACGATGGGGGGGACTCCGACACCTCTCCTTTTTCCTTAGATTTTGTGGGCATCCATCTCTCTCAAGCACACAACATATGGCATAGATCTCAACCCAGATAGAACCAAGCATGATGTTTCTTTACGACAATTGGCATACATGTCGACTCAGACAACACGACAATTTAGCATACATGTTGACTCGTGCAGCCAAATTAGGCAAAAATTTGGAAAGAAAAAGGAGGGATCAAGCCTCGTCTTGTTGATTGTTACACCTCAAAGATAACATGCACATGCAAGCAGATTACATGTCCACATGCCGATTGATTTCAAAAATTACTAAAAACAATCTAACAATCTTGTGAGTGCATGTGCTCCCGTTATCTCTCAATGCAATAAAAAGGGGGGGGGCCAAGAACCTCCTCATTGTCTGCAAAAGCATGATAAAAATCTTATAGCGATCGTGTGATGCATGTGCTCTTTCTATCTCTCTCAATTCAAAAAAAGGAGGGATTACCAAGAGCCCCCACATTGTTCCACGCGCATGGGCGATAGGGGGCTCTTGGCTCTACCCTTTTCTTGGTACAAAGAGAGAGAGAGAGAGAGAGAGAGAGAGAGAGAGAGAGAGAGAGAGAGAGAGAGAGAGAGAGAGAGAGAGAGAGAGAGAGAGAGAGAGAGAGAGAGCATGGATAGATTGGCCCCCTTCCATGGATGCACCCTCTCTAGATCTTACACAGTCCGAGATCACCAGGCTCATCTAGTACTTCACTCAGCTAGACATCAGGAGGACTTGGATACAGTTGGCACATGAGTTGAGCATGCAGATGGATTTATATAGAGAGAATCTTTTCCAACTTATGGAGGACGTCTTTGGGACAAGACTCAGATACATGGATATATTCTTATCTCATGGGATACGATGTGCTATTGGCCAAATATTCACATCTTCACACCAGCTTCGGATCGAGACTAGTCGATACAACAGAGTACGAACACAGGGCATGACATGTCCCCTATGTTACATGGAGCATGAGATTGTTTTCCACTATGCATGTCATTTCCAAGTTTACTATGAGATAGGACGCCTCTTTCACTACCTCTTTAGAGAGGGCTTTGGACCACTCTCTAGAGTCATGTGGTTTTGCTCAAGCTAGGCAGGCACAGAGAGAGTATGATGAGAGGGGAGGCTATCCAATTTCAGAGATGGATCACAGAATCTTTAGAGCAAACACTAGATAGCCAGAGCAACTACTACCACAATAGAGCCCACATTCTCATCACACCAGAAGCATGGTGGCTGATTGAGATATCGAGTCCATGACTGTGGAGGACTACAAAACATCAAGACGAAGGCTCCATCAAAGGACTTGGATCACTCTGGCTTGACCTGCATGACACTCAATCAGACTAATGACCATGGAGGAGATTGATGAGATCTGGTCGCGACCGATGATGAATCTCCTATGGTTTATCTCCTTTTGAGGATACACCCACATTGGGTTGTATTAGCCCCCATTTACTAATTTAGTATCCCTTTTTTCAGCACCTTTTTAGTTAATTTTGGTACGCGGACTTTGTATTAGATCCACCACATTGTAGCTTTTTGGCCTCATAGGTCATTTTGGCCTTTAAAAAATGTTAATATAACATTTCATTTCATTATCTCTCTCTCTCTCTCTCTCTCTCTCTCTCTCTCTCTCTCTCTCTCTCTCTCTCTCTCTCTCGGGATAGCATACACTAGCATGGAGGGTCTTCTTTCTCTTTCCCTCTCTCCCTCCCCTTCCCTCTTCTTTCCCCTTCCCTCTTCTTCTTCCTTAGTGCAGGCTAGTTCTAGCCACCTTACAACCATCACCGTTGCCATAGAGTTAGGTGCCGGGCTGGTGTCAAAGATGAGGATGCCCTAAAGGGTGCCATCGACAACCAAGACATGAGGGTGCCCTAGGTATGGCATCGTAGATCCCTCTCTCCCTCCCCTTCCCTCTTCTTCTTCCTTGGTGCAGTCTAGTTCTAGACACCTTACAACCATCATCGTTGCCATAGAGTTAGGTGCATGGCTGGTGTCAAAGATGAGGATTCCCTAAAGGGTGCGATTGACAACCTAGACATGAGGGTGCCCTAGGGATGGCATGGGAGATGTAAATTGATCTTTCGATCCATTGCAATGTCCATTGTGTTGTAGTATTGAGTACAATCACCTTGTGATGGATATCCCACTTTCATGCGCATAAGTATCCAACACATATGTAGATGTCTCTAGATACCCTTTGAGAGTTTGAAATAAGCACAATATCACCGACATAAAGCAACAGAGATATCCATGCAGTTGACAATTGTGCCCCTCTATCCGTTGCAATCTCAATATAGTCAAATATCTCACCAATATCCAATCAAAAAAAAGTCGGAGAAAGTGGTAATTCTTGCTTACCCTCAATAGTAGAGTGAATAGTCTTTGAAAGACCCTTTTCTAGAAGTACTCTCTCTATAACTCTCATAGTGCCATGATATCTCGCATAGGCTATCGTGGGACTCCCAAGTCATGTAGAGTCTGTATCAATATGGCTCTTGGACTTTGTGAAAGGCTTTGTGGAAGTCAACAAAGATACAAAAATCCTCCTCTTGTGTACTCTTTTATAAGGAGAGGGCACTGCATGTGAATTGAAAAGAATAGACTAGAACAGACTTTAAACACTTAAAAAATGTAAATAGAGAGAGAATTCATGTGAGAGACATGGAGTGGTGGTAGTGGTTGGGAAGAATGTTCCTTAGATAAGAGACATGCCACTTTGAAATTCAAAAATGCGAGAGCTAAAGTCAAAAATGTCGAATGGTTTCATAAAATTTGTGCTCATAATTAAAGGATAGTGTGAAGTGTCAACCAAGTGTTTCAAAAGAGGAAGCCCACATGAGGTTGTCCATTTTCTTAATTTGACAAAAGTGTCCTTGGTACAAAGGGGGCATGGTCGATCTTTTTGTAGGAAAAGTATGGTCATATGAAGTCAATGAGTATTAATATGTTCTTGGTTGAGTATGTAGAATGCCTTAAATTCCCCATGGAAACGCACATGAAGGTGGACATTTACTTTTTTAAATCAAACCCTTGATACAAAGAAGACTACTAATTTCTTTTAGTGGAGAGGCAAAAGAAATTGGGGTTTAAGTAAGTATCCTATGATTGTGTTTGTAGACGGAGAAAATTTTATCTAGAAGAGGCAAAGCTTGATATTGTGCCTTTAATCATGTGTTTATGAAGATACATTAGTGTATGACCTTATTGTTCTTAAAAACATGGTAGAGTATTATCGATCCTTTCTTGATTTTTTTAGGTTTTTGATCTCTAAATGTGTCTATGGCGTTGCTCAAGGCATACTGCATTCACCTATCACAAGGAGATATGGAAGGTACTTGATCTTGTTGTGTTTCTAGCTGATCACATACACATTTTGGATGGCTTAGTCCACCTAATTAAGATTGATAGAGTCCATATAAGAGCCAATGCAAAAAGCTCCATGTGGTTCTTTAAGTGAGATGGATATCCCTTGCATGTCTATCGAACATGCATGTGAAGTGTTAAACGTAGAGAGATACTATTATTGATACTTGAGTATTTTGTGGCATGTACAAGCAATATGTGGTTGGTTGTTACATTCACATAGACTGTGGCACAATTGTGATATCTAATGGATGTGCAGCATTGTGATGTATTGGGACATGCAAGCATAGATAAGGGTCTCCATTGCATGTGGATATAGACTATAAACATCCTCCATGTATAGTGTTTCTCTACCATTAGTTGTGGACAATTTCCATGTGTATATGGTGCTTAGTTTGATTAAGAGAATATTGTATGAACATCGAACTTTGAATTCCTCTCTTGTTGAATGTATGCTTTGAGGTTAACACATTGCCAAATGTTCATGCTCAAAGTTGAGACTTTGTAAAACTTATGTATGCTTTTTGGTGTCTATCGTATGTAAAATGTGTTCTTTTGGTTTATTATTTTGTGCCATTAAAAAAGGATCTACATTAAATGTCAAAAAGATCATAAAAATTGTTCTATTTGCAAAAGCTCAAAATCAAAAGCTCAATAAAAAACGCACTCGATTTAGGTTGTTCTTTACTAATTTTTTTGGGCAATCTGACTCCCTTAAGTGTAATAATTTGCAATGATGTGATCCTAAATCTATTCCTTGAATACAAAAACCACTTTAAATTGTAGGAGGCTTGAAAATAATAACACTTGCCAACTCAGAATACCTATTGGTGGAAACTAGCTGGCTAGATTACCTAGTTGATTCGGGGTTGATAGGCCTTCCTACTTAGTAATGTTTTGGTAATAGACTTGACAAGCTGCTCACTTTTTCCCTTTTATAAAGGGTCCTTTTTATCTCAAACATAGCTTATCATTGGCGTTTGCAATTATGAATGTTGATTCATTACTTCCCTAATGCCTGGTGGATAACTCCTTTTTTTATTTTCACTAGGAATGATTTAACATTTCTAACTCTTGATCTTTATTTCAAAAAACTTTATGTGGCATGGATAGGGAATAAGCCATTTTTTGACTAAGAAATGATTTAAACCATAGATTTTTTTACTTGTACTGATAAAACCTTTTCTTGACCATGAATTTCATTAGAAACAAGAATATCTAGAAATTGAAGTGGTTTGATAAAAAGGCTTCATGGGATGGAAATGGTAAAACACTTGGAAAAGAAGGTGTGATGGCCTTCTGATGAAAAATTGACCTGATTAAAAATGTTTAATTTCCTTAAAAAGATGGGATGATTATTTACTTTTACAAACTATTATAAAAGGTCCACTTGGATGAGAAGGGGTGATGGCCTTCTAATCACAAGTCTAAAATAAAATTTTAAAAAAAACACACACTTTATAAGGAGGGGTTATGGCCTCCTCATCTGACTGTGACAGACTCTTAACATTTTCAAGAATAATACTTGCTAATATTTTACATTACAAGGATGGTAGGTATACGTTAGAAAGGTTTTAAGTAGGACATGGACAACAATTGATAGGTTAGTTGACACATGTAAGCTAACAAATCTGTAGTCTTGTTTATATGGATGTAGGTGAAGACTCTCTTTTTACTTAGGATCTTTTTGGTTTTGTTGATGTCCGTCACATACATACTTGGCCTCGGTCACTTTAGTATCAGTTGTTCTTAGCTATCTTATGTACAAATCACTAGAATAATACCTCATTCTCACTATGATATACAAGAATGCATCAAAGAATAAATCATTTTGTACTAATCCTTGTCCTTTGTCTAAAGCCAACTGTCTTTTTGAACTAGATGTTATTTTGTGTGTAAGTATTAGTTTAAAAATAGTCACACACACACACACACAATTATCTACATGCTTTATCTAGCTCATATATGCTCTCCTTTCAAAGCTTCAAATATATCTTTTGTCCTTTCTTGATAGGTGTGCATTAGGGAAAATTTGGACTCACAAAGGGGCAAAAGATATATATATAGCACGCCATGAGATTCCTCATATTTTGAGAGATTCTATTTTTTATTCTCTTGTGATGTGACAACTCCGTCTAGAATCTAGAGAATAAAAAATAGAATCTTTCAAAATTATGAGGAATCTCGTGGCGTGCTATATATCAATACAAATCTTGAAGAGTAGATTCTAATTGCCAAATCTCCGCCAAGTTTAGAGTTGATTTGCAGAAATTTTACCACACACCCATTTTGGACATGAGAGAGGAAGTCAAACTCCTTATAAGGCCCCTTTGTGAGTCCAAATTTTCCCTAATGCATGTGTGTGTGTGTGTACATACACACACACACATACTAGTGGTTATAAATACAATCTCATCCTAAGGTTGAGCTAGCTTGAATTCCATGCTCTGCCTACTTTTAACATTTTATACAAAGAGTGGTATTATTTTCATTTTCTTTTGCAACTCTAACCACTTATTGGGTACAAAGTCTCTCCTTTATGATCTCCTTTTGATAAAGAGCCTATTTCCTTGCAATTTTGTTCTCTATGCAAAGACAAGGGGACTTTGTCCTCAGATGGCATATACCAAGATGATATAATGCCTAGATTTATCTATGGATGAATCTTTGCCTGCTGGGTGCTCACAAATAAGCCTCGTCTCAAATCCAATCTCTCCTTGAAAATTGCATTAGTGTAGTTAATGTTGCGGTGCTGCTCGACTTTGGTTCTCCCTCTATCTTTGTACCATGCCCTTTTTGTGGTGGGATTGATCCCTTAAGACAACTTAGATCAATTCCACGGGATGCTCCCCTTCGAATGCCTTGGGGGTCTAAAGTAGCATTTATGTCTCATTTGAATCCCTCTCTACTCCTAGTTTTTCTTGTTGATGCTTGATTAAGGGTCTCCTCTTTTGTCCCTTTCTCTGTCACTCTGTAGCACAGTAACTCGTGCACCTCTATCTCTTATTCTATCCTAATCATCATAAGGGATGGCTTGTTCTTTGGATATGCACCCATGTTGGCTGATTGATTTCATCTTGTATAAAATTTGGATGGGAAGACTTGTTGCTTCCATATGATGAGATTGGTTTGTTGAAGGATGCTTTGCATATAGTCTCAAAAGGTTGATGACTCCTCCCTCCAAAACATACTTGTTTTTACATTATTGAGTTGATGATGTTTTTATGAGACACTTGATATACACTCCCTCCCCTACAGGGTCCTTGATGCTTTGTCCAAGTTACTATCCTTTGTTTGGAATTAGGTTATAGGGATGCAACACATCTTGGAGAAGATGAAGAAGCTCAAGGCACACAACAAAGAGTGTATGGCTTAGTGAACAAATAGAAACATGAGTTGGCCCTAGAGTGATGGGTGTTTATACAATGCACCGGGAAAACAAACTCCTAGTGAAGGAAAAGTGCCTCATCATTCCTAAGTGTGTTCATACACATCACCACCATCTATATGGTAACAAACCCCCTTGGGAGTGACGATGCCTTTGGGATTAGAATGCATTGTCGTACCTTGGATTACTAAGATTATATTATCTTGGATTACTAAGATTAATATGTCTTGGATTGATTGCTAACATTATTTTTCTTATTAGTTTTGAATTCTTGATGCTTGAGAAACTATGAATGGGTAAGTGGTAAATTTTTTGGAATTACTATCCAACTATGTAATGAAAAGGAGGGGCCTTTCTTCCCTCTTGTACGAGCATGAAAAATTTGGAAGGGACTTTCTCACAAGTATTTACTTGCCACTATATTTCTTACTTGCCACTATATTGGCTCTATATTTCTTACTCTGTATTCCTTATGGCTCAGTTCAATGATAGTAATTAACAATCAAAAAACAAAGCTCATATTGTTCTGGTTGTGTGCCTCTATTTGGCGGCTTGGTTGCATACGTCACTCTAAGTACTCTTGACCTATACTAGTAGCAAGCATGTAGACTTTTGGTTTTCTTTTGGAATTCGTATTTTTTCAAAGAAATGTATTACTTGGATTGTATTGGTTTTTGGAATACATTGATTTTTGGACTTCATATTTTTTCAAAGAAATGCATTGCTTGGATTGTATTGGTTCTTGATTCACTAAAAAACATGGATTCTTTATAGTTAATTGGGTGGATACTGGCCTTCAAGATACTTGAAATTTGGTTATAGTTATAAGACTTTTTTGGACACTCTAATGTAAGACCACTGATGAGGATTTTGACCCTATTTGATATCCGGACATTGGTAAGAAGTTTCCCATGACTGTGGACATTGCTATGAATGTTTGAAGCTAGTCAAGTTTTTGGTTGAATGGTATGCAAGATGGAACATGGTCTTGAAGAAGTGATTCTAACTTACTTGAAATATTTAATTATGTTTTTTCTCCAAGCATACTTATAAATATGGACTAACTTCTTACAAGAAGGAATCTTAAAAACGAGAGATACCCTTTGGATGGTTAAAAAAGCTTGTGAAAGAAATACAAAACATATTCTTTTTGTTTGTGATTAGGATAGTAGATAATCTAATAATCTTTAAGTAGGACAATGATAAAGACTGATAGGTTCTTTGCCACCTACAAAACGTATCCAAGTTTAATAAGTCTTTTGTCTTGTTTATATGGATACATGTGAGATTCTATCTTTGCTTAAAGATATTTAGCTTTTCTACTATCTGACCTTGGAGATGAAGGCTTATTTCATTCTGATAAGCTAGTGTAGTAGTTGTATATAGGAGAGTCAAAATGTTATTTCCTTTTGATCATATTGTACAAGATTGAGTCGATTGTTGCAGAATCACTTTTATGCAAAACATCTTCCTAATGTCTAAAGCTAGTTGTCTTTTGAACTTAGTGTTCTTTTGTGTATACGTATTTTCTTTGCACACATCCTAAATACAAGGCCTTCCTAGCAAATTGGGTTGGCCAAAATGTTGGCTTTGGATTATTTAAAGTCTCTGTTTTCAAAAAATAGGAGCTACCAATTATACTTCCTCCTATTAAATTTTGTATTTAGTATTGAAGTCTTCTATGTCAGGGTACAATATCTCAAGGTGCAGTCTATTGTCTCTATGGGGGCACTATAAACTTGGAGTATAATTAGCTCTAGAACATTGGGACTCAGTCGCTTCATTCTCTCAAACAATATCTAGCATGCTGTATTGATTTCATCCTACCTTGCTAAAAAGAGAATGTTATCACCTTTTGGCTCAATTAAAAGTATATGCATAAGTGTAATAATTATATAATCTAGATAGTCACTCTTTGGTTTCTTTTCAAATAGAATCTTGACAAGAAATGTCCTTTCTAGGATAGTAAAAATATCAGAGTCCAAAAAATACATATAAAACTTCTTAGCATCAAGTGTCATTGAGGTGACTATAAGACACAAATCTTTTTTCCACCTTACTAGGTCCTTCAGCTACCCAAAGAGAGAATCATTATGTGTTGTTTTCCATGTGCTTCATCAAGTATTATAGAAAAATAAGATGAGAACTAGCTATCCATAAGCATCTTTCTCAAAAGCGTTCCATTTTTCATATACTTGATTACTATCTTAGGCCCCGTGAAATCCTCAAAACTAATTGCATAGCCAATCTATTCACCAAGCTTGCAACAAAATTCTTCAGTAACCCTCTTGGCTAAAAATAGTGAGGCTACTCTTAGAGGCTGTGTGCAACCAATCATTCCTTTTGTCATCTACCCCACTTATGCTAGAGATATTGTGTAACTTCTGTTGATTCCCTAAAAATAGTTCCTCCGATCAAAATTAAAACGTGGCACTCATGAACACTCTAATTCTCTCATTTTACACCTACTTAATGAGAAGAATTTTTCTTTGCTCTATTATTGATAGATTCAATGCTCTCTCTCTCAATCTCTCTCTCTCTCTCTCTCTCTCTCTCTCTCTCTCTCTCTCTCTCTCTCTCTTTTGATCATAACTTCTTCATCCGAACTCCGATTTGGGTGATCTATAGCCTCAATCGAAGAGCACGATGTCCTCTACGCATTGATGTAAAGACATAAATTTTCAGAGTTATGGAAGGCGTTTCTGTAGTAGCATTTCCGAAGTGAACAGGTTCAACAAAATTGATTCTCATCTCCTATTTTACATACAATGTCTTCCGGCACTCGCAAGGGTTCTTCTTCATCAACAAGGTCCACAACCATTGTGGAAAATGATCCAAAATCTCCTAAGTGTGGAGATAGCAACACAACCACCCAACCAACGACATCGGAAACCATGATCATGGCGTACTTGGTATCATTGCAAGAGACCGTAAACAAACAAAGCGAAGACTTACGAGCACTTGCAATGGAGAATGGCACACTAAGGGTACTTGTGGTTGAGAATGAGAATCTCAAGAGGACACTTGAGATGCAAACAACACGTTTGATGCAACTTGAAGAGGAAGTCAAGGAATGTAAACGCTCTATTGTGGACTTGAATGCTTTGAAGGAGTGGATGAGCAAAGTAGAGCATGACCATGTATTGAAAGAGGAGAAATTTGACACTATGAGCCGGGATGTATGCGACATGAAAAATGTATGCACAAACAAGTCTTGGGCTGATGTATGTGGTAGCAATGTGGTTTCTAATTCCTCACTCATGCAAGCTATGGTTCAAACAAAGAATGTTGAGAATGTGGATGTGGAGGAGTTGAAGGAACGGGAGCGATGTTCCAAGAACATTGTTATTCCTGGAATTCTTGAAGAGAAGTTAGAGACACCTCCTTCTCTTGCCATTGTTATTGAAGATTTCTTCAAAACCCACTTTGGCATGTCCGGAGTTATGGTCTATGGAGCACATAGAGTGGGGAAGCAAGGAGCTCCTCGCTCGGAGAACGGCCAATTGTATACACCATGCCGGATGAGACCAAGCGAAAGATTATCCTTGATAATAGTTGGATCTATTTGAGGGATACAAAATGTTTTGTATGTGAAGATCGCACTATTAAGCAACAAAATATGCGTCGCAAGGCATATGAGGAAAAGAATAATAAAAACAAGGAGATCTTTCATGAAGAAAATGTGCCCAAGGAGGAGGCAAGTATCTCAAGCAAATAGGGATGCGTGACCTATGAGACCGAGTTACAATTGAAAATATGCTTTTGGAATTGTAATGGATACCCATGGAATGCGGGGGTTGGCATTGATGAACTAACAAGCAAAGCCGATGTTATACTTCTTGTTGAAACTTGGGAGCGTGATACACAAAGGATTAACGGCTTGGAGGATTACAATGTACATTCATTGATGTGGTCAAAGAATCTCAAGCAACGAAGAGGATAAGGAGGGTTAGCATGTATGGTTAAGAAAGGATTGGAAGATTTTGTATCAATTGTGAAAGATGACAAGTACAAACGTTATGTATGGCTGAAAATTATGACACCAAAAAGAGCACCCATTTTTGTAGCCGGTTGCTACATTCCTCATCATGATTCTCCCTCTTATGCTTGCATGGATAGAGATCAACCATTTTCTGATTTGGAAGAGGACATTGCTTATTTCAAAGGTGAAGGTGATGTTATTGTATTTGGGGATATGAATGCTCGCACAAAAACATTGCAACATGATACTCAACAATTTGATATGCCATACATTTCAAGGGAGTTGGAGGAAGTTCACTTGTATGATCGTACTTCAATGGATGAGAAAGAGCCGGATCACTATGGAAAGTGTTAACCCTCACGGCACACGGACACCCTATGATCTATAAACGTTGTATTATTTAGAGTCAGGTACCGGGCTTGTCGGACCAATAGGAACAGGGTAAGGGTGATCGTCGATGACAGGCGCACTCTAACTGGAATATTCAAGGAGTTAGTTGGCTAAGTATGGGCGCCCAAGTGTGAATGGGGTGAGCTCATATAAAAGCCACTAAACCTAATTTTTACTCATTCTCTCATTGTGCAATAGAAGCTGCTCTTGCTCCATCTCCACCTTCTCCTTCACCATCTCCTTGTGTGTGTGTGTGTACGTGTGTGAGAGAGAGAGAGAGAGAGAGTGTGAGAGTGTGTGTGTGATCGAGCGTTGCGGCGGCACGATGGCGGCGAGGTGGTTGAGTGCGGCGTAGCGACGTCTCCCTCTTCTTCGGGCGCGGGAATCCTTCATTCGCAACTACTCAGGAAGGTGGGTGACACACCATTCTTCCTTGTGAGCTTGTCTGTTGTATGACTGTGTGCTAGGAGCCTTTGTGGCTCGCACACAAGGCGTAGCAAGTCCCTAGCCTTGACATTTTTGGCGCCGTTGCCGGGGAGCTGCTGCGCATGAATCTCCAATGGCGACCTGTAAATTGTATTGAAGCTATTTTTTATGTAGGAAAGGCGCGGCTTAAGTTTGATTATTGTTGTTATGCAAAAACAGTAGAGAAAGACACAATGTTGTTGACTGCATTCAAGTTTTCTGTGTTCTGTTAAGCTCTGTTTTGTTAGTTCTATTAAGCTCAAATTTCAGCTTACAGAGTTAGCATTTCTTGCGTTTCTGCATTTTCTGCATTTTCTGGTTTGCACTACACAGTTATGTCAAGTTTCAATTTTTTGCATTTTCTGTGTTTTCTGGTTTGTGCACAGTTAGGCGCACAGTTAGTTAATTAAGCAGGTTAGTAATTAGGTGAACCACTGATTAGCAGGTCAGTAGGTAGGTGGGACAGTAAATAGTTAGGTGAGGTCAACGCGCACCAAAACGCGTACCAAAAAAAAATTAAAATAAAATAAAATAAAATAAAATAAAAATTAAAAAAAAAATCGAAAAATAAAAACGTGAGTGAGGGGGAGGTTATAAAAAAAATCGAAAATAGTTAAGCGTGAGTGACTGGGGGGATCACTAAAATTTTGATCGGGATCGGGATCATTTGCCCAAAGCCCAGGCCCCAGTCCTCAGTCTTTTGATATATACTAGACTCACTCTTATATATATACCCTACCCCCTCAAGAGGGAATGAGAGCATGTGGGGCAAGTCCTCCACTCTCCTCCCTTCTCTTCCCACTTGCACCCTTAGACTTGCTATTTGGAGCCTAGTTCCCCAGCTAGGAAAAGACTGTTTCGGGCTTTTCTGGAGAAAAATAGAACCAAACGGTGGGCTGTAAAGCACAGCGCGTCCCTCCTAGAGATACGCTCGTTTCGAGCTATCACACAGCCCATTCCACGATACGCTCTAAAAAAACTAGCAAAAAAACAAACAAAAAACACGCAAAAAACTAGTCACAAGGCCTCCTAGAGCAGCTTTTTGACACCTTAGGGTATCAAAAGCACATGCACTTACGCTCTGGGCGGGTGCTAGAACACGAGCATATTGAGGGTGCCTCTGTTCATACGGACACCCATTACCCATCCACGATAGGCTCTAGACCCTCAGCGGGGACACAAGGTAGCACCACCCAAGACCCTAAAATAGCCGCTAGTGATTCCTCCTCCGACTCAGAAATCATGGAAGCATACCCTACCCAAAACACTGAGAGAGAAGGCCATGCACCTCCCGAAGCTCCACAACCTAGTACTAGTATGTTTAGCCGTTTCATGGAAACATTAGGTAGAGCTACTCGCTCAGAACCTGATGCAAATGAAGCACACGAAGGGGGTGGGAAGTGGACTCTCCTTTCACATCGCACGTGTACCCCACACCCCCAAAGAGTGTCCATGTGGATATCTTACCAACTTCTTACCAAGAAGGCCCTATTGAGCTCCCTCCTTCAGAAGTTCCCTCTAGAGTACCGTTGGTGACAAGTAAAACCACGGGGAGCAACATTGATTCTACCTCACAGGAAACCGTTAACACGTCGACTCTAGAAGGATTGTTCATTAATGATCATTGGACATACGACCTCCACACTGAGGTATTGAAGGATCTACACTCTGGCCACGCCTACCATGTAGGATGGATAGAGATTGTACAATCCACCTCTAGTGCCACGAGCATCGAAGATCAACAGAAAATGATCTGTAATGTTATCCATGGCATTATTCAATTAGAAAGGCAAAATCGAGGGGTAAATATACTCTCAACTGGCCCCATGAGATTTCTGGATACGAGCAAGGCTCAACAGCCTACTCTATCACAAATGGAGTCTCCTCTAATGAGCCCCATGGACCCATCTTACGTCATTTCACCTGGGGTCTCTATGCAATCTGAGCCTCCGAGCGACAACTTTAGCTTCCCTAAATTGGCTCAACCCTCTATTAAGGAAAACACAGTGCTCACTCCAGGGATAAGCCTGACAGAGAATGTACCGATGACATCTACGGTTAGCGCAGTGCCACTACCTAGTGTCGTAGTACCTAATATGGGGCCTCGACCGTATGTGCCTCTAGCCCCTTATGCACACATGGCCCCCACACCTCCAATTGTACCACTTGTTTATGCTCCTCGAGTGCCGCTACCTAGCCCTTATCCGAGTGGACCTATGCCCGGTTATGTTCCATATCCTGCATCATCCACACATATGCCAAGACCGGTACCCGTCCCTCTCCCACATATGATTCCAAGAGTACCTCCACCGGCCCTACCTCCTCACATAGGTGACTTGGCATCGTTTGCTCAAACCATAGGTCGATCTATCGCGGAAAATATGCGTCATGCATCTGATAGAGAGCCTAGAAGTAAGGCAGTACAAATTGCCAAACTCACGCAAAAATTCAATGGGGACGAAGATGCTAGAAAACACATTGAAGTGTTTGAACAAGTATGTGATTCCTTAGGGGAACACAACGAAATACATAAGTGCAATGCCTTAAGCTTGACATTAAGTGGGAAGGCTGGAGATTGGTATAGAACCCTAAGGGTGGACGAAAAAACAATCTACCCTACCCTTCGAAGGTTGTTTCTAAAGGAGTACATACGAGAAGGTGTGCTTTGTGGTGTAGCATCTCAGCTACAGAAGGCCGAACATAAGGAAGGAGAGTCAGTAAGAGACTTCATTAGTCGTCTAAAGCACTTAAACTCTCGCTGCCCTGTAAATGAGCGCTTCAACAATAACCAATTGCTTGATCGATTCATTCGAGGGTTGAGGAATGAAGGAATCTATAATGGACTAGTGATTAGAGGTATCACAACCTGGGAAGATTTCACTGCCAATGCAATCCAATTAGAGGACAACTTGATGATAGCAGGCATGAGGGTGTCTACTGACACGAGATCCACTAGCTCACAAGCCATTGAGTATGAACCCATGACTGTAAAGCCCATTGCCAATGAGCCAAAGGTATTTGAGACATTCTTGACAGACCTCACCAAGGCAATCCAAGAGTCTCTTAAGGATAATCGACCCCCTCAAAATAGTCACATGTATCCAAGAAGGGAGCAACAATGGTGTTCCGTTTGCTTAGGTCCACATAGCACTAGTGAGTGCCATACGTTTAGAGTAAAATTTAATGGAACTTGCAACGCATGTGGTAGGTATGGTCACCAAGCTAAGGATTGTTTAATGATCAAACGTATGATGGCAAATAGACCACCTGTAGCCTGGACGGATGCACCTTGAGCTCCTGTATTGATGCCTGCTCCACCTGTTGAGCAACTACTGCAACACATGGTCCCTAGATCTCAAAATGTTGTACAAGCTACACCGCTACCACCTCCTGTGCTAGGACCGCAGCCCCCGCATCCAAGAGTCGCCCCTATGAACCAAGTGGGTTGCGAGCCATCTAATGATTATGCAGATGGCTGTGAGGAGGAAATAGACACTAGTATTACCTACGGACTTGATATATTGGAAGAGTGTCCTATATACTACATGGAAGATTGTTGGGGGCAGGTCAAGCCGGTTTATCAAGCTGCTGCTCTCGCATCCAGAGGTCAAAATATCAACACCCAGGTTAGGAGGCCACCTCTTCAATGCTACGAGTGTGGTGGACCACATCGGGCAGCGGAGTGCTCTATTAGGCTGCAAAAGAATGCTGCACAGATGCAAATCAATCAAGGGAGCACTTCTGCAATGCCAATACTCACATATAATCGTTGTGGCATAGATCACTTGATTGCCCAATGCCCCTATAACCCAAATGCGCCTAAAATCACACCCCTAAATTTGGTCGAAATTTCTAGTGTGACATCGCCAATACCACCCGTCGCACCCGCTTATGCGATTACACGGTCCATGCTTCAAGGGCCAGGCCATATCCTCGAAGAGAGAGATACTGCGTCAGTTATCCAAGCAAAGAAAAAGAAGACACGAAGGAAGAGGTCGCAGAATACGGGAAATTCAAAGCCAAGTTCCAAAACAAACATAGGAACAGGAGATGACCCCGTGTATATGAATGACCTCGAGGATGATTCAGATTCAATCGAGACAATGGAGACTAGAACCAATACCACAAAGGGAAAGACTGACAAAGAAAACCGTAACATGGAACCAAATGAGAACCGAATAAGAGAAAACCATAAAGAGCCTCTGAAAACACCACAAGTGTTTCCAAATCCAATCCAAGACCCCCAAGATAAACCGCAGGGGCAAAAAGGGAAGAATCGTAAAAAGAAGATTGGGACGTACCCAAACCCAATAGACGAGATTGAGCAGGTGGAACATCTAAGAGGTTTAGTGGAGGAGACTCAAAGGAAACTAGAACCAGAACCCATGCATGTCAAAATTCATGAAACAATGTTTTCCACGGAAGTTCATCCACCCCACATGAACCATAGACCGTTAGCCATATCTAGTATCATCCAAGAAGGGAGTGAGGACGGGACATCAGAAAGTCAGCATACACCTTTCTTGTTGGAAAGGATGTTTAACGAAGGAATACCTGATCCCATTGAGGAATATGAGATTCCATCCTCACCAGTTCTTAGTCATGGACCTACACCCTGCAAAATGCCAATGAATGTTGCCAAACTAGTGGACTTCATGTCTTCTGAGGTCCGAACCACGATCATAGCAAAGCTGTACGGAGATCCTGAGTTATTCCTTGCACTTCGAGCATTCCTTAACGGAGAGCTACGAACGGGATTACCGCAATTTACGCAACCAAATAGGCCTGACTCGATTATGATTGATGAGGAAAATCATGTGCAATCACTTGACTTAGATGGACACGAGTCTGTGATCGAGGTACCCATTAACGAATTAGGGCAGTATTTTGAAGGCGATGAGTCTAATGCGACCCTACCCATCACTACCAAGGGATTTACTATAAAGAGAATTCTTGATGGTGGTGCGGGAGTTAGCATCGTTACAAAAGATTGTTGGGAATCCATGGGAAAACCCCGCCTCGGTGTTACTAACATTGTGGTAAAGATGGAAAATGGTACCCTAGCCAAACCTATGGGGATGCTCAAGGATCTTAGGATCAAAGTTCTAGGACACAAGGTACGACATACGTTCATTGTAATGGATTTCTCTAAACACCTTATGTCATATGAAATGATTTTAGGACGACCATTCATGTGGGAAGCACAAATGGTTCATGATTGGTCTAAAAATCATGTCTATTTGCAATTCCAAGACTCTGTCCTTAGAGTGGATTTGGTGACTGGTAAGGTACACCCCTTAGGGAGTAAAACCATTATTGATCATCGCTCTGACACCATAGTTCACTCGGACCCACTACAATATTGTTACACTTGTAAGAAGGATACAGACATTGGCCAAGATTCTCCTTACATGGATGTGTTACCGGGTATGACGGAATCAGACAACGTAGACTGGGTACACCTAGCTGCAACCATAGATACCTAGGGAAATAGAGGAACCACTTGGGTCACACCAGAGGGGGAAGAGGTACCACAAATTGCACCTCTGAACATGATAAGTGCCATACATGCATCTTCTAAGGGCAAGGCAATTGTAGACCAATCTGACAGTGACACCGATAGCTCAATAGAAGACTTTGACCAACACGACTCAGACACGGACTCCCAGAGTGAAACGGATTCTGAATCTCATGAATTAGAGAGTGGAGCAAGTTCAGAGTCAAAACATTCGGAAGGACCGAGCACATCAACCAATGATAGCTCCTCCGAGAGTGAAGAGGACACCAACGAGGACTCCTTTAGTGAGACAGATCTAAATGCAAATCAAAAGCAAGTCTCAAATAAGAAAAAGAAAAACTTTATAGGCGTCGATATCGAGCCAATGTACGTGCTAGGATAAAAAAGAAGAGATCCTCAGCAGAATGGCTCAGTTATATAGGAGCATGTGATGCTCATCGTAAATTGGTAGACGATTGGGGTGAATATCTCCAAAATGTTATGTGGTGTAGACCACGACCCCATGACATAGCCCAATTAGAGATCATAGACAAGCCAAAGTTGAGCCGCATTGCAAGGAGGCGTCAAAACCAAGAGTTAGCTCGACAACACAAGAAAGCAGAAATGGAAGCACAGACCAAAGCACAACCAGAATCCACAGACTTGCATCCTGCACCAGAACATTTCAAATCTTACACCACAGGGGAAGCAAAGGTTGTGTACACAAAAGCCCAAAGAATACCTATCGATCGGAATAATGGAATCTATGATGGTCCGGCAATAGTTAAAGAAATAGAATTAGCCGACCCCGGTGAAGAATCAAAACCTGTTTTTATTGCCCAAGACCTCACAAAAGTTGAAGAGGCAGTCCTCAAAGAGCTTCTCAAGGAATTCAAGGACATATTCGCTTGGACATACCATGATATGAAAGGTGTTCCACCTTCTGTGGTCCAACATACAATCCCTATGATTAGCACTGCGAAGCCCGTACAACAAAGACCCTACCCGATGAATCCTAAGTACGCAAGGATCATTCAAGAAGAACTAGAAAAGCTTATCAAATGTGGGTTCATATATCCTATTGAACACTCTGAATGGGTGTCTCCAATAGTTATCGTGCCAAAAAAGAATGGGAAACTCAGGGTGTGCGTGGACCTCAAAAAAGTTAATGCAGCTACTAGAAGAGACCATTATCCCCTACCATATTCCGAACATGTACTCGAAAGAGTTGTAGGCAAGGAAGCTTATAGCTTTCTAGATGGGTACTCAGGCTACAACCAAATCACGATAGCGCTAGAGGACCAAGCTAAAACTGCCTTCATCACAGAATTTGGCATGTTTGCATTTCGTGTGATGGATTTTGGCTTAACAAATGCCCCTGCTACATTCCAACAATTAATAAACACTGCTTTTAAAGAATATTTGAGAGAGTTTTGTGAAGCTTTCTTAGACGACCTTTGTGTTTACTCTTCTTGGAAAGAACATCTATCATGTTTGCGGAAGGTGTTTGAAAAGTGTAGGTTATATCGTATCTCATTGAACCCGTTCAAATGCCAATTTTGGGTCAAGCATGGAGTTATTTTAGGGAATATAGTATCTAAGAATGGTATCTCAACCGATGAGAGCAAAATTAAAGTGATTCTAGAGTTACCACCACCAACCAATTACAAGGGAGTTCAAAGGTTCATGGGACACGTGGGTTATTATCGATGGTTTATTTTATTTTTCGCTGAGATAGCACGTCCTTTGTACAAGCTTCTCATTGAATTTAAATGGACTGAAGAGTGTGACCAGGCCTATGAACAATTGAAGAAAACACTAGCAAGTGCTCCGATTTTAAGGAAACCTAACTGGGATGTCATTTTCCATGTGCATATTGATGCATCAAACTTTGCTATTGGGTGTGTTCTCACTCAACCAGGAGAACATAAATTGGACTATCCCATTAGCTTTGCAAGCCGTCAATTGAACGATGCTGAAGAGAACTACACCACTACAGAGCGAGAAGGTTTAGCAATGGTTTATGCAGTAAAGAAATTTCTCTACTACCTTCTGGCAAACAAGTTTGTATTTTATGTGGATCATCAAGCGTGGCTGTATCTGGTAAACAAGCCATGCTCCACAGGAAGAATCACACGATGGTTGTTAATTCTTCTGGAGTTTGATTTCACGATTGTAGTGAGACCCGGTAAAAGGCACGTCATGGCTGATCATTTGTCTCGCATACCCAATGGTGAAGCCCCTACAGGAGTTGATGATGAATTACCCGATACTTCCCTATTCATAGTTGAGACTATGCCTGAATGGAGTGAGAACATTGTTAACTTTTTAGTTAATGGTTTTCCACCCAAGGAACTTCGTAAGGATATCGCTCGAAGGCTAGTAAAAGAATGTGAACCCTATTGTTTGATTGCCGGAACTCTGTATAGACTAGGCAAGGACGATATTCTTAGGCATTGTGCCCGCGAGGATGAATATTTGTATATCTTGCAAGAAGCACATATGGGCATAGCAGGAGGACATTTTTCAGGAGACCTGACTGCTAAAAAGGTGCTGCAATTAGGCTATTGGTGGCCAACTTTATTTAAGGATGCATCACTTTTTACAAAAGGGTGTGATGAGTGCCAACATTACAAGACCACACAGCGCAAAGACAGAATGCCCTTACATCCTATTAAAGTAACCCAACCATTTGAAAAATGGGGCTTAGACTTTGTAGGTCCAATTAGTCCCGCAGCTCGCAACACTCCATCTCGATATATTATAGTTGCTACGGACTATGTAACAAAGTGGGCTGAAGCTAAGGCTTCACAAAAAGCTGACGCGAGGACAACAGCTAAGTTTCTTTTTGAGAACATTATCACAAGATTTGGTTGCCCTTTTGAAATTGTTAGTGATAATGGTACCCATTTTATAAATGAGGTAATAAGAGAGCTTACCACGACCTTTATGATATCCCACCATAAGTCTACAACTTATTACCCGCAAGCTAATGGACAAGCCGAGAGCACCAACAAGACTCTAATCTCTATTTTAACCAAGACGGTAGAAGCTCATCGCACTGATTGGGATTTGAAGTTGACATCTGCTCTATGGGATTATCGTACTACTTATAAAGTGACTATTAATTGTACGCCATTCAAAATGGTATACGGCCAAGAAGCGGTTATGCCTTGGGAGTTTGTCATTCCTAGTCTTAGGGTAGCTTCGCAAGAAGGATGGAATGGTAATCCCTTAACCGAGCGTTTGTATATCTTAGAAAAACTAGACGAAGAGAGACAGTTGGCTGTGCAAAATGCTCTTGTGGAAAAGGATAGGAGAAAGAAGTGGTTTGATCGCCATGTGAAGGACAAGGACATCAAAGTTGGTGATAAAGTCCTTATGTATGGAGTACGTAAAGAGAAGAAAAAGTTGAAATATGCTGGTAAAGGACCATATAGAGTATGTGAAATTACCCCACAAGGTACCCTTCGTGTGGAAACTCTTGATGGAGTTGAAACCATTGGATTCCTCAATGGGAGTAAATTCAAAAGATATTATGATCCTTTAAGCCAAGAAGAACTATGGGCCATTCATCAAAAGAAGGCCGCCAAAGCACAAACCGAGTTAAAGAAGATACAAGCTCAAGCTGAGGCTAAGGAGCGACAACAACGTATAAGACAAAAACGAGAGGCTAACCTTGGAATCACAAATGCATTCCACGTGGAAATCGAAGAGGATTGGTTGGACTCTGACACACCTCTACGATACCCTATTGAGTTAAATAGTGCTATATAACGCCTTATTGGACACGGGTGCTAAATATAATCTGCTATCCTATGGGGTGTGGTGTCAGTTAGGGAAGCCACCTCTATCTGAGAGTATTATCCAAGTCAAGGGTGTCAACAAGAAAAAAACTACGGTTTTTGGAATCTGGCACACTTCTGTCAGTTATGACAATGGAATTATAGCTCAAGACTTTTTGGTCATGCCTACTGGAACTATGGAGGGCCGGTAATATAAACCTAGGACGCACGTGGATGATAGCCACCAAATGCACTATTGATTGGGGGACTGGGGGTGTCACAACGCAAAAACCAACTCTTATCCCTACCACTCAAGCCATAGTCCCTGAGATATTGCCTAAGGAAATAAAACCCAAGACATTGCATGTCCAGGAGGTTGAACCATACGTCCCCATAGCCCAACTCTCTAGATCTTCAACTGATGTAGTTGAAAGAAAGCTTGAGACACACAAGAACCATCCTAATATAACAAAGAAAGCATACAAGTGGGTCCCTAAAGCTTCTTTAGTAACCATGGATGATGCTAAAAAACGGAAGCCTCGTAAGAAACGTCCCACTCGCTCCAAGAAATGTAAGAAAACGTGGCACTGGATTCCTAAACGACTATTAAAAGACCAAGGATACTATGATGGAAATGAGCAAATTTGGGTACCTAAACGTAAAATGTGTCCTTCCCTATCGACAACAAACCCATATGAGTCAAACAATGTAACGCTAAAGCCAATGGTAGACCGTGGGAAGGGAAAGATCACAGAATGCTACACACCTAGTCCAGAGCTAGTTTGGGCTCCAAGGCAAACCCAATTTATTCCACCTAGCTCAGGAAGGGGGGAGTTCCATGAAGCTTCTAGCTCCTCATGTAATACATCCATAGAGGTAAAAGCTTCTACACAGCCTCCATCTATAGTAATGGACCTCAATGAAGCTACAAAAGAATCCACACCTCCCAGTGTTCAAGAATCACCTGATAAACCACTTCAAGTTCGATCCTGGGAGAATACCTTACCACCCTTGCAACTTGACGAGGCACCTAGGGTAATAGAAAACTACTTGCAAAAATTCTCACCTATTATCAATTGGAACAATTGGTTTCAAAGGGTGACAAGCTCATTTCAAACGGTATGATCTACCCAAGGAAGGGGGGAGTGTTTGTGGACATCCATCATTCACTTGCTTCCCTCTCAACCTTTCTCCGTGACCTCTTAATCTCCGATCTTAGGGAATGTATATATAAAGCCTTATACTCACAAAAACAAGATAAAAAAGTAAAAGAGCAAGAGCCATCACACAAATCATAAAAACAAATTATGCACAAAAACACGACCCTTGTAATATTTGCACTCTAACCATCATCTATTTGTGTGTACAGATATGGCTAGTACGCTAGAGTCATCCACTCCTGCCCTGGGTGAGAGAGGTACCCTCGTTACTTTTCACAAATATTTCACATGGTCTTTCCAGTGCTTGCATGTGAATGGGATTTGATAGGTATGCTAGCATGTGAGAGGAATTTTGAGGAGTTAGAATGGCTGATACGTCTCTTGACCATGTCTGATCCATACTTAGTAGAGAGCGTTTCTCCCATTGCACAAGCCTACCCTTTTGACCAAGATGACTATAGGCGTCTAGTGACCTGTTTAGTAAACATGGGCACCTATGATGAAGAAGAAAATTTACATGACTACACGGATGGCACATATGGTCTCATGGATGATGACTTTGTTTATCTCGACGACGAGGATAGGGGTTTAGCTTTAGGGTTTCCCCCCAACCTCTACAATATCCTATTCCCTTGACTCTTTAGGGGGAGTGCAAATAATTAGGTTAGGGTTCCTTATGTTTTTTTTTGTGTTCAATAAGTGTTGGTACCTTTTCCCACTAATGTGCCTTCTGGAGGTATTCCTTTTGTTTCCTCGTGTGTATAGGAGCGTGTTGCTATTGAGAGGATTTGAACCTTCATGGAACCTTTCTCTTGTTCACACTTCAAATCAAGCGCGACCATCAACACAAACAGGTGTTTTATGTCCATTAGCATTGCCCTTAGCTTTTTGCATCCATGTTTGTCTGCTTTGATTGTGATTGGTAGCATAATATTCAGCGCATTTGTTTAGTATCAAACATTTAATTCAATGTAATGTTTTGTCATAATCACTTGTCTAGGTTTAAAAATCAAGCAGTCCGACTAAGCTAGTTTGACCAAGCTAGGTATTAGAAATCTTCTCTTAATACCATGGGGAATGCCTTCCTAATAAGCAATGGTTACTTAGGTTCTTAATCTGATTTAGGCAGCATTGTGTGAAATGTACTAGGGATTTCTAGTAGGCTTAATCCTATTGACCTTTAGCTTAAGTATTATAAAGGGATTTTACTAATGTGATGAGCCTGGGGAGGGTAGCAGTGTTATATGACCCCCCAAAGTTACAAAATTAAAAAGCTGAAAATGAACAAACAAAAAATCAAAGTGCCACAATGAAAAATTTTAAGCTGGAAGAGAAATCCCTTCTTAAATTGGTACTTCACTCACATGTATCGCCTATGGTACTAGAGCCCTAGAGGTTCCCGATGTGGGCGCTTTTCCTTGAAAAGCAAAAAACCCAAGGCATACAAAATAAGCACACACATCAAAATTGAATCAATGTGAAAAGACTTTGGGGGGTCAAAGAAAAGGTAATCAGTCAGGCGATGATTTCATGAGAAATTCCTTTTATTGTAGCTTAACTACAAGGTCTTCTAGGTATAGCCTCTAGTCAGCCCTCGAACATCAAATACTTGGCTCTCGCGATTAAACAACTTAATTGACCAGAAAAAATTGAGAAGTTACCCATGGTATTAATAGTCGAGCTCTAGTGCCTTTTGACCGTTAAATTAGCGACCCCGGACTTGTTTAATTTTTTACCTTTACATCTGTTTATGCATTTGATTATATTGCAGTTTAATGTTTATTGCTGACAAATTGTCTACAATTCTGTTACCAATCACTTTGTCTGTCTATTCCATATGATTTTTAATTGTATATGAGAATGCGATTACTGTGGCAATGTTGTTTGATTTTGCACTGATTGAAGAAGGATACGCACATCCATGTCGACTACTCTTCCATCTCGACGAAAGAGCTTCAACTGGATAGCTTCCGAGGACAGAATCTACATCAGGAAGAGGGGCATGTTAACCCTCACGGCACACGGACACCCTATGATCTATAAACGTTGTATTATTTAGAGTCAGGTACCGGGCTTGTCGGACCAATAGGAACAGGGTAAGGGTGATCGCCGATGACAGGCGCACTCTAACTGGAATATTCAAGGAGTTAGTTGGCTAAGTATGGGCGCCCAAGTGTGAATGGGGTGAGCTCATATAAAAGCCACTAAACCTAATTTTTACTCATTCTCTCATTGTGCAATAGAAGCTGCTCTTGCTCCATCTCTACCTTCTCCTTCACCATCTCCTTGTGTGTGTGTGTGTGTGTGTGTACGTGTGAGAGAGAGAGAGAGAGAGAGAGAGAGAGTGAGAGTGTGTGTGTGATCAAGCGTTGCAGCGACACGACGGCGGTGAGGTGGTTGAGCGCGGCGTAGCGGCGTCTCCCTCTTCTTCACGGCGCGGGAATCCTTCATTCGCAACTACTCAGGAAGGTGAGTGACACACCATTCTTCCTTGTGAGCTTGTCTGTTGTATGACTGTGTGCTAGGAGCCTTTGTGGCTTGCACATGACGCGTAGCAAGTCCCTAGCCTTGACAGAAAGTTACTTTTATACATGTGTAATAGCCCTTCTCTCATTGTGCAATAGAAGCTGCTCTTGCTCCATCTCCACCTTCTCCTTCACCATCTCCTTGTGTGTGTGTGTGTGTACGTGTGTGTGTGAGAGAGAGAGAGAGAGTGTGAGAGTGTGTGTGTGATCGAGCGTTGCGGCGGCACGACGGCGGCGAGGCGGTTGAGTGCGGCGTAGCGGCGTCTCCCCCTTCTTCGCGGCGCGGGAATCCTTCATTCGCAACTACTCAGGAAGGTGGGTGACACACCATTCTTCCTTGTGAGCTTGTCTATTGTATGACTGTGTGCTAGGAGCCTTTGTGGCTCACACACGACGCGTAGCAAGTCTCTAGCCTTGACAGAAAGTTACTTTTACACATGTGTAATAGCACAGGTATGCTCAATGCCAATGGTGTATCTTTGTGGAGTGGAACCAATGGATTTACGTGTAGGAGACATAATGGGGATAGTGTGATTGACTATATGCTACTCTCTGAAGCCATCATGAATCGCATAAAGAGTTTTATGTTTGGTCAATGGACCCCGGAATCCGACCATTGCACCTTATGTATTGACCTTTCATGTGGAGAAGCAACTAAGCATGATAATCTCAGCCAAATGAAAGAGAAGTTATCACTATGTATGGATTTCAAACGGGCACCAATGTACATTGAAATGGTTGAGCAAAAATTATGGATGACAAAGCTTCAATGTGATGCACCATTGGAAACTAAATGGGAAGCTTTCAAGAAAGCTATTTGTTCTTGTGCGGAAGAATGCTTTGCCATAAAGCATCTCCATGGTATCAACAAAGATAGATCACGCAAAAGGTGGTTTGATAAAGAATGTCAAGATGCTCGAAAGTCCTTGATAAAGCTTGATGCAACTATGGACAAAGACAACTATCAAAGTCATTTGCATACATACAAGGCATTGATTCAAAACAAGAGAAGAAGATGGGAAGTAAAGCAACAAGAATTTCAAGTCCAAGAAAAGGCACATGCATGTGGAAAATTTTGGAGAAACTTGAGAGGCAAGCGGGTTGAGAATTTTGGTAACTTGAGTCTAGTGGATATGTACACACATTGTAGGCAATTATATGAGCAAGCAAATACTGAAAAAATGCCATTTTATGGTTCACTCCCATGTATGCCGTCTTTTTTTACTATTGAGGATGTATGTGGTGGGCTTGAAAAGTTGGCCACTCGCAAAGCGGGATATCTTCAAGGTATCAAGCCGGAGATGATCAAATGGACAGGAGATTTTACCCATGAGTGGATGTGTGATATGTTCAACCTTGCACTTCAACATGGTATGCCTTATGATTGGAGTACTAATTGGGTTAAGCCGTTGAATAAAGGAGGGGATGTAAAGAATGTAAGCAACTACCGGACTATAATGATTGGGTCTCTTATGGCAAAGTTGTTTGGGTGCATAATGGAGATGAAATTGAGTGATCGGGCTGAAGAGAATGACAAGCGTGCAAAGGGACAAGCGGGTTTTCGTCGATGCCATAGCACCATTGATCATCTTGTCACTCTTCATGTTCTCATGGAGGAAAGTCGGTTGAAAGGCAAGCAATTGTGTTGTTGTTTTGTGGACTTTAAGAAAGCCTTTGATATGATTCCACGTAACAATTTGTGGAGAAGGATGGAAGAACTCCAAGTGCCAAGTGAGTTTATGCTTGCGGTTTCTCGAATCTATGAGAAGGTGATTTGTCAATTGCGCATGGGAAGAGAAATTTCAAAAATTTTTGTAAGCACTATTGGGGTTAAACAAGGATGTCCATTGTCACCAACTCTCTTTGGTCTATGCATCGATCAATTAGAACAAATGGTACTTGACTTTATGCAAGAAGAAGGCATTGAAGAGGTCACTGTTTGCAATGCGGTAATCATGCTTTTGTTGTATGCGGATGATGTAGTGCTTCTAGCACACACTTTAGAAGATGCACAAAAGCTTATGGTTGTCCTTGAGAACTTTTGCTTGCATAGTGGGCTGATTGTAAATGAATCCAAAACAATGGTTATGCTTGTGAAAACCAACCATAAGGAGAAGCCATGCATTGTGTACAACAACGAGACACTTAAAGTTGTTGAAAGCTTTAAGTATCTTGACCTTGAGGTTCCATCCAATCACAAGTGGCATGAATGTGCTATGCGTCGTTTGGAAGCGGGAAAGAGAGCATATTATGCATTTGAGAACATGTGTAATGTGGGAAACATCAAGTGTTGAGTTCTCAAGAAGTATCTTTTTGATGCATTGGTGACACCGGTTCTTCTTTATGGAGTTGAAGTGTGGGGCGGGAGCATCTCAAAGTCTACTTGGAAAGAGTTTGAGAATGTCCAAAAGCGTTTTCTTACAAACTTTCTCCAAGTTAAGACACAAACACCATATATGCTCCTACTTCTTGAGTCGGGATCTCTTCCAATTGAGGTTATGGGCATGGAAAGGGTTGTGGAGTACATGATAAAGATGCGTCAAAACCCCTCACATCGACTTCCTACAATTGCGTGGGAAGCAAGAAAAAAAGTTCAAAAGACGCATAAAAGCAAGATCTTGAGCACGGGATGGATGCAAGACATAAAGAAGTGGTTTGGGAGATGGGATGCATTACACTTGCTACATGATGCTTCAATTGACTGTCAAGTGAATGAAGCTTTTCTACAACGCCAATGTATTACGGCTTGGGAGAAATCCGGTGGGTCACGCTTCATACATTACACCACCTATATTTCCCCCAACTACAAAACCATGTTCTTCGCTGAGAGAGGAAACCATACTCACACTTACATGCTTGAGCCTATTCCCTTGTCCGTGATATGCACTATCGCAGCAATTCGGCTTAGCTCCAATTTCCTTCGATGCGAGATAGGGCGTTGGGGCAATGGAGAAGATTCAAATCGATTGTGCACATTATGCTCACTACAAGTTCGAGAGTCTGAGTACCACACACTACTAGAGTGCTCAGCTTTTGATCACATCCGAACTTGCTTCTCTCATATTTTCAGCCATAACTTAGACCTACACACTTTCCTCTCCCAGCCAAAGTGTGGGCTCTCCATTGCGACTCTCATCACTACAATTTTGGAGCATCGAGAGTCACTCATCAGCCATACACATACTACATCACATGTAACTTTGGTCCCATAGGTCATATTTGACCTCCGAGGACGATAATAAAATCTATCTATCTCTCTCTCTTTCTCTCTCTCTCTCTCTCTCTCTCTCTCTCTCTCTCTCTCTCTCTCTCTCTCTCTCTCTCTCTCACACACACACACACACACACACACACACACACACATATGGCTAGTTCTGGCATGTTAATATTTCCTTGGTATATTTTACTGGGACTGATGGACGGGGGTGCCCATGGTGTATAACCGGCTTGGATTGACTAGGTATTTTTAAAAAAAAATAGGTAGTACCTAATGGTATCTAAACCTTGGTGTTAATAGGGGTGGACGGTTTGCCTTGCTAGACTCTTGGTTCGATTGGCTAAATTTGAAACCTTGGGTGAATGATGGCTTGAATTTACTAGAGTTTGGTACCTTAATGGTACCTAACCCTTTTAGTTAACAGGAGCTATGAGCTTGTGATGGGTTTCATGACTCTGCTTACCCTATCACATTCTGCTTAAACTCACGGTGGCTCCGTCCTGGCGGGTATGCGTCACTGCACCACTAAGTTCTATCTCATTATTCCTCTCTCTCTCTCTCTCTCTCTCTCCCCCCCCCCCCCCTCTCTGTACGAGGCGAAACTTCTGGTTACCTCTACCTCTTCATGTTGGGCCACCTTACTGTGCCGGTGGAAGCTTCCCCCTTCTCTCTTTGTACCTGGCTGTGTTGCTGCACCATTTGCTTCTTGAAGTCGGGACCGCCTTACAACTGTGAAGGAAGGTGCCACCTGGTTCAAAACCTATAAAAAGGTGAGATTTACATGCTCACTTAGCATTGGTGGTGTGTGTGTGTGTGTGTGTGTGTGTGTGTGTGTGTGTGTACTTGGGTGTAGTAGTCTGTACATTAGGACTGTATACCTCTTTACCTACGAAGGGGTAGTGTTAAGTATTGGATCTATGGCAAAGGGCAAGGAGAAGCATGCCATTGTGGAACTGGCCACTCCGACTCAATATCATGTGATTTTTGGCATTAAAATGGACTGTTGTCCGACCGTTTGATGGGTTGTAATTCACTAGTTATTCCTCATGCATATGCCGGTAGAGGTACTTGAATCGAAACTTTTTTTGCATTTACTACACTGGGCGGTTTTACTCACCTTGTGAGTTAGGAATTGATTTTAAATGGCTTATCATATGCATGTGTATGAGAACCCTTTTGGTGTCTGCATCTTTGGGTTATAATTTCTTTTTTGGGCTAGGGATGTCTGTCAACACATTTCTACGGTTTGTCATAAGCATCCAAAGTATCATTGAGAGATTGTATCCTCTTTCAAACACTGGATAATGGTGACCTTGGATGTGGTTTTTTTTTTTAAGGGGGGGTGTAAGGATAGAAATTATGCTTAAAATTTTGATGTATGACCCTTTATAGTGGGGTTAATCCACTTATGGGGTGTAAGGCTTGTGGCGGTTATACTTTGGTGGTTGTACCTCCGAGTTGGTTGCCAAGTCGACTATTCTAGTGCAGATATGGTCCTTACTGTAAAGTTTATTGATCTTGGGAAAAATGGGTTAAATGGGCTAATTGAAAGGTTGGAAACAATGACTGATGGCCGAATATGGTTAAGGTTAGGATGAGTTGTGGAATATGGTAATTATGGCTGCTCATGAGCTATATGTGGTTTGTCATAGGCATGTAAATAAAGCAATGGAAGGTGGTACTCTCTTTCATTTAGTGGTGGATAATGGATGCAGTGATTGTGGGGTCTCTCTCTTTATAAAAAGAAAAGGGAAGGGGGGGGGGCTATGATTGGTGTTATTCTTAAAACACCTGGTGAATGACCGTATATGATGGGGCGAATATACTTGGGGTGTAAGACAGTGGATTGTAATTTATGTAAGGCTACCATTGTGGTGTACTTCTATTGTTGAGCCTATGGATTGATTATCAGCTTACCTTTATTGCCATTTTAGTGTTATGTATCTAAAGTTTTGGCGGGATTGCTCATATTGGCTAAGTATGGTTGGGTGAAATTTGGTTATGATTGAAGGTGGCCGTTGCGTTGGGTTAGGGTATGTGATTGATATGGTTGTATATGGGTTTATTATTGTGTCCGTAAGTGGTTGCTTATTGCATCAGTATTATGTACTTTGGCAGCACACGCTTTTGGAGCATTTGAGGTAATATGGAATAACACATCTATATGGACTATGAATTAGTGTTTTAGCACTCATACTGAGGCGGTCCGGGGCGGGCAACAAGAAGAGCGGCCTCTAAACACCCTTCGAGGCTCCCGTGCTGCTCAATTGGGGCTAGGGCAAGCACAATCAGAGACAACAACAACCCACAACCAGAAACCAAACAAGAAAAGGGGCACCACCTAGTTGTAGATGCGAACTAGGACGCACGTGATATCTCCTTGTACTCAAACGCACAAAGAGAGGGGAATGCAAGATAGCCACACACACCAAACACAAACATTCACCACGCTAGAGAGAGGTAAAGAGAACAAATCAACTTGAGCAACTCAGTCTTAGCCTTAAAGACTAGATGCACAAAAAGCTTTATGAGAAATAGAGAGACAACACAAAACTTGACCTTGTTACAAATTGTCTTAGGGTCACGGGAGCCCTCTCACCGAGTACCCTCTTACAATTTACCTTTTAGGAAAACAATTCAACAAGCCCTCAAACCACCAAGCATGAAATGGCACAACAAACTTCAAGGACAATATACCTTCAACCACCTGATGAGCCAACTTATCAAGTCAATTTGGAGAGAAGAGTTGTAGTTGCAGCATACAATTGCACCCAAAACTATGAATCTTATTTATGGACAAGAGTAGGCTACAAGTGTGATTGCAGAGTGTAGTATCAATCCACTCCTCTAGATGGCATAACTAACTTCAAGCTTCTCCATGCACCTATGTGTAGTGATGGAATAGAGCACTCACAATGCACACACTCTACACAACTAGGCTTGAAGAGTGGTGTGTTATGTGTTGAGAATGGTGTGGTGTAGTGTGATCATGTGATGATTTACAAGGGAGAGAATGGCTCTATTTATAGGTTTTAGAAGCCCCGATTAGGATTAGGCCTAATCAGGTTTATTTGAAGGAATAAAAGATTATGATTTTTTTTTTAATGAGGGTGGGTCTCTCTTGTGAAGGAGTACGAGCGGAAGTGGACGCGAGAGAGAGTGCAAGAAGAAGAGCACGACGATATGGTGAACTCGCTCTACTGTAATGTGTAGAGCATAGTGAGTTCTTATTAGGTTTTTACAAAAGAATATGTGTACATACGTGGCGGCCTGCCCACTTACCTGGGCGACCACATTGGGCTTTATATCCCAACAACCTCCCACTTAAAGTCCAATGTGGTACTTTAAATGTGAGAGAAGCTACTATACAAGCTAATATACAAGAGATGTAGAGAAGTGATGTACTACCCTACACCTAACTGCTTGCGAAAATGCGCAAAGCTCTCTGAGGGAAGTCCTTTTGTAAGTAGATCAGTAGGATTTTCTGTGGTGTGAACTTTGACAAGCTGAAGTTGCTTATCCTTGAGCATTTCCCTCATGAAATGATACTTCACATCCACATGCTTTGTCTTTGAGTGATAAACTGGATTGCGAGCCAATTGTATAGCACTTTGACTATCACAATATAACACAGGCATCTCTTCTTTGATTCCCAAATCTGTTACTAGTCGATTAAGCCAAATTGATTCTTTGCATGCCTCTGATGCTGCAACATATTCAGCCTCTGTAGTAGACTGAGTAACAAAATGTTGTAATCTAGAACGCCATGATACTGCTCCACCAGCCAATGTAAAGACATACCTTGATGTAGACCTTCGGTTGTCTAAGTCACCTGCAGAATCTGAGTCTGTAAAACCCTTTACACTTAGATCCTGACTCCCATAGCATATATGCATACTCTTTGTAGCTTTCAGGTATCTCAATATTCCTTTCACTGCCTCCCAATGTTTCTTGCCTGGGTTTGACATGTATCGACTTACTACTCCCACTGCAAATGCAATGTCTGGGCGAGTAGCAATCATTGCATACATCAAACTACCCACTGCAGACGCATATGGAATCTTATCCATTTCAGCCTATTCTTCCTCAGACATAGGACAATCTTTTTTTCTAAGTTTCACATATGGTGGCAATGGAATACTCAATGCCTTTCCCTTCTCCATATTGAAACGTTGCAAAACCTTGTCAATATACTCTGTTTGAGATAACCAAATCAACTTCTTTGATCTGTCTCTCTCAATGCGCATACCAAGTATATGACTTGCCTCACCCATGTCTTTCATGTCAAACGATTTTGCCATCTTTGACTTCAAAGCTGAAATTTCTTCCAAGTGCTTGCCAGCAATCAACATGTCATCCACATACAAAATAAGGATCAGCCAACTGCCATCCTTAGCCTTCTTTGTATATAGACAGTGATCGAACTCACTACGTTTGTAGCCTTGAGAAAGCATAAACTTGTGGAATTTATGGTACCATGCCCTCGGTGATTGTTTTAAGCCATAAAGACTCTTTAACAACTGAAATACCCAATCTTCCTTACCTTCCTCAACAAACCCTTCTGGCTGCTGCATATAAATTTCCACATCTAAATCACCATGCAAGAACGCTGTGTTGACATCCATTTGGTGCAACACCAAATCTAATATGGCAACCAATGCAAGAAAGCATCTCAATGTAGTCATCTTGACCACCGGAGAGAAGACTTCATCAAAGTCAATGCCTTGTTCTTGCTTAAAGCCCTTGGCAACAAGCCTTGCTTTGTACTTTGGCTGACTATCATGAGCGGTGATCTTTTACCTGTAAACCCATTTACAAGGTAGAGCCTTTTTGCCCTGTGGTAATTTAACTAGCTTCCATGTCTTGTTTTTATGCAGAGCTGTCATCTCTGACTGCATGGCCAATTTCCAATTCCTAGAGTCCTTCATTTGCATTGTTTCCTTGTAACATGAAGGCTCATTGCAATCAGTCAACATGACAGAGTTCATAGATGGAACAAACCTATTAGGAGGTCACGTGACACGTCCAGATCTACGCACAATAGGTGGCTCGGGCTCAGCCACAACCTGTGGTTCCACTCTATCCTGTCCTTGCTCCTCTTGAGCCTTGACATTTTGTCTTGCACGTGCAGGTCCATCTTCTTGGAAGACAACTCTTCTAATCTCCTCAACCCTCTCTGGTTTAGAATGATATTTGGATTCATTAAAGTGAACATCATTGCTGCGGACAACCTTTCTAGATTCGGGATCCCAAAGTCTGTACCCCATCTCACCAGAATTACCATAGCCTAAAAAGATGCACTTTCTACTCTTTAGCTCAAGTTTGTTCCTAAATTCCTTTGGAACGTAAGTATATGCTCTTAGGAAATAAGACGTAGCTCAATAGATAATTGAGTAGATTACTTAATGGAGAGAGACAGATTTATATACACGAGATTATAGAGTAGAGAGAGAGAGAGAGAGAAAGTGCACATGATATACGTGGTTCACCCAATGTAGGCTACGTCCACGGGAAAGCAGCCACTCAATGGCTTTAGTACTTCAAAACAAGAAGTAGTTTACAAAGGGATTATACCCTTAATGGAGCTCCCGCCTTGCTTCACTCTCACCACCTCACACTCACCTTGTTGCATCAACTTTACACTATGAAATGTGTGTAGAAATGGCCTCCTTTTATAGGCCAAAAGGGCTGCCCTCTCTTATGAGAGACAGCCATGTGTAGCCGCCCTTGTGCGAATAAGTCCAAATCGGACCCTCCAATCCGCCCATGTGTGGCCGCCCTTGAGAAGACAAGTCCGCTTTTGAATTCGGCCACCGGCCATCGGCCATTGACTTCCGACCACCGGCCACCGGCCATCGGCCATTGACTACCGGCCACCGGCCAACCGACCGGTTGTTTTCCGACCACTTTTCGGCCGCCGTCCAGCCATAATATTCCAGCGAAAAAAGAATATTCCGGAGAAAAAAAAAGTCTCGGGGGCCTCCGCCCCCGAGGCCTTTAAAGTTGCCCCTGATTCTTGTCCGTGAAAATTTTGGTTTCCGGTGAGTGATTTTTCTTCACGCACGATGGCTTCTCCTCATAATGGGGGCCTTACAAATGTGCGCTTTTACCACAAAAAATTACAAGGGTAAATCAGGCTCCATACTTAACAATCTCCCACTTGGAGACTGATCTCCAAACCAAACCTGTGACTGCTTTCCATTCTGGCTTCTTATCCTTGAATGCCGATTGAAGATGAGCAAAAGCTCAACTTCTCCTTGTTGACCACCTTTGTAAACATGTCTGCAGGATTTTCACTTGTATGCACCTTTCCTAGCTTTAGTTGTCTCTCTTCCAAAAGAGTGTGTATGAAGTGATATCTCACCTCAATGTGCTTTTTCCTTGAATGAAAGGCTGAGTTCTTCGCAAGATGGATATCGCTTTGGCTATCACTGTACAAGACACAATTGTCTTGTTTGAATCCAAGCTCTTCTAAGAATCTGTGAAGCCACATAATTTCTTTGCTTGCCTCCGTCATTGCTACATACTCTGATTCCGTGGTAGAAAGTGAAACCACTTTCTGCAGCTTTGAAGCCCAGCTTACTGTTGTGCCTCCAACCGTGAACACATAGCTAGTAGTGCTCCTTCGAGTATCTTTGTCACCTGCCATATCTGCATCAGCATACCCTTCTAGAAAAATATCAGTTCCTCCAAAATACAAATCATTTGTTGTTGTCCCTTTTAGATACCTAAGTATCCACTTCACAGCTTGCCAATGCTCTTTACCTGGGTTGTCCATGAACCTACTCACAACTCCCACTGCATGTGCAATTTCTGGCCTTGTCCAGACCATAGCATACATTAGAGAACCTACCGCTGCAGCATATGGAACTTTAGATATATAGGCTATCTCCTCTTGTGTCTTTGGACACATATCCTTCGTTAGTTTAAAATGACCAGCCAAAGGTGTAGAAACTGGTTTTGCATTTTGCATTGCAAACCTTTCTAGTACCTTCTTGATGTAATCTTCTTGAGATAGCTTTATTCTCTTCTTCATCCTGTCCCTTGATATTTTCATACCAAGTATCCTCTTTGCAGCACCTAAATCTTTCATTGAAAAAGATTTGGACAGCTCCTCTTTTAGGTCTTTGATGTCCTGCATGTTAGCACTTGCAATCAACATGTCATCAACATACAACATTAGGATGATGAATTTCCCATCTCCCAAATTCTCCGTGTAGATGCAGTGATCCGAGTTGCATCTTGTGAATCCATGATCCAACATCCATCGATCAAACTTCAAGTACCATTGTCTTGATGCTTGCTTTAAACCATACAAGCTCTTCTTTAATCTGCAAACCATTTTCTCCTTACCTTTTACTTCATACCCCTTTGGTTGAAGCATGTAGATTTCCTCCTCTAAGTCACTGTGAGGGAATGCCGTATTTACATCCATTTGCTCGAGATTTAGATCATGAGCAGCCACAAGGCTTAAGACAAGCCTAATTGAGTTCATTTTTACAACAGGAGAAAATATTTCATTGAAGTCAATACCTTTCTTTTGAGAAAAACCTTTTACCACAAGCCTAGACTTGTACCTTTTCTTCCTACCTTCTTCTTCCTTTAGCTTGTACACCCATTTGTTTTGAAGTGCCCGCTTACCTTTAGGAAACTCAACCAACTCCCATGTTTGGTTGCGATGTAGTGAGTCCATCTCCACTTGCATGCTCTTCGTCCATTCTTCTTTGGATTCATGTTGCATAGCTTCTTCATATGATTCTGGCTCTCCAGAATCTGAGACCAAGAGATGGTTGAAGGAAGGAACAAACCTTTCTGGAGGTCTACTTGCTCTTGTAGATCTTCGGGGAATAGGTTGAGGCTCCTCATTTGGTTGACGTTGTTGCACATTGTCACCATTTGCAGTCCTTGAGTCTTCACCGTCCTCAAGCTCCATGTACTCATCACCTGTTTCTTTTGTTTGTTTTCTTTCCAAGTAATCTTTGTACATATTTTAAAGTTGCCCCTTATTCTTGTCCGTGAAAATTTTGGTTTCCGGTGAGTGATTTTCCTTCATGCACGATGGCTTCTCCTCATAATGGGGGCCTTACAAATGTGCGCTTTTACCACAAAAAATTACAAGGGTAAATCAGGCTCCATACTTAAAAGATTTTCCTCTTTTGCTTGTGTGTGCATGTAGGTTTTATTGGAGTGTGATGCTCGATAGAGCTATGTGTGTGTGCTTGTGATTAGTGTGTTGCATGATAGGACTAGTGTTGTGTGCATCTTGCAATCATTAGTGTGTGTGATTGGGCTGATTGGAGGTGAAGAGAAGTGGATGTGGAGATTGCCAATCATTGTGGCTTAGCTCCTCCATAGGCTGAGAAGCTCATCTCACAAAGTCACCATTTGTGTTGCCATGATTAGCTCACTAATCATGTGAGTGTTTTCATGTCCTAGCCAGGTAGCTCATCTTTCTGGATTGATAATTTTGTTGGCAGAGTCTCCTTTGTAAAATGGCTCTGGTGTACTAAAAACAGACCAAAAAACAGGTCAAAAAACCATTGTCTCTCTGACACTGTAAGTTGTGGGTAAACCTGTCCTGCACATGTACTGTCTCTGACTGTCCTGTCACTGTCCTATAAGCATAGACTGCGACAATGCCTCAATGGCAGTAAAGCAAAGATGCAATCCCAACTGTCTAACTCACAGTCAATACATCCTAGCTGCCTATCTAAGGGTGCTCGAGGGATCGCTCCAAGACTTGTATCACCGAAAGGATCTCAACATTCGAGAATCCCCCAGCTCAATAAAACCTCACTCGACCCTCAATAAAGGCTTCAATAAATCTGACAGTACATAGACTTCCCACAAAGTCATATATCCACAAATTTCCCACTGTATGCTATAACCACTGCGGTGGTTGTTTGCTTCGTGACTCACAGCCAGCAAACCCTCAATAGACATACATCATCTCTGAAAATACATCCCATGTGGAAGTACCTGCAATGTCACGATGAAATCTGGAATATCAAGCAGCAAACACAAGCTACCTGATGAACTAGTGGATGTCGCCTACAGTCTGTGTGTAGATGCGCCCGTGTCGTATGTGACACGCCTCCAAGAACTGTGAGCCGTCCTTCGATGTGTAGACAGCCACAAATCAACACTCTGGGAGTGTCGATATCCTCATCACCTGCAGTCGTAGGTGGAAAACCCCAAATTTGCAGAGTCGGATCTGCACCCGCTGAGACCACGTAGTCGAAAATGTCGAAGCCGAACGGTGACCGAGATGACCTCAGAATGAAATTCTGAGCACACCGATACCAGTTGAAGGAGTACGAGCGGAAGTGCGACACGAGAGAGAGTGCGAGAAGAAGAGCACGATGATATGGTGAACTCGCTCTACTGTAATGTGTAGAGCATAGTGAGTTCTTATTAGGTTTTTACAAAAGAATATGTGTACATACCTGGCGGCCCGCCCACTTACCTGGGCGACCACATTGGGCTTTATACCCCAACATCTTGTCCTTTGAGTCACATGGATGTGGGCTCAAGGGAAGAGAATTATTGAGGATGAAAGGAGAGAGGATTGAGTGAATAATTTGGGAGTGCCTACTCTAGTAGAGGGTGCATTTTACAATAAGGTTAGTGCTTAGTAGTTAGTAATTATCACTAAAAAATATTTACAAAATCATTCACCAAATGGTGAGATATATGATGAGAGAAGTTAGAGAAGGGATAAGCTTGTAAAGCAAGGTTGAAGCTTTGGAGAAGTTGACATTCACCTCTTTACAACACCGGAAGAAGAAGCAGTCAGCATGGCAAAGTAGCGCGTGTCGATGAAGCTATGTTATCTTCAAACCTTGGAAAATTCATGATAAAAGCCTTCATTTGCAGAGGTTATCCTTGGATTTTTTCTGATTTTTGAAGTTCTTTACAAAACTGAAGAGAGTATGGTAATATGGACATATATGTAGAGAGAAAGGGGGACACATAGGGTGTAGAAATGGAGGATGAAGGCTATGGAGGTGTGAGAGATGTGGCAATGGTGAAGAGGGTGAATTAGGACATGGGAGTTGCAAGTTTGGGAGTGGGAAGGAGAGGGAGGAGTATGTGAAAGAGGAAAATGATAAAGTGGAAGAGGGAGTGTGGTTGCATGGCATGGGCAAACTGGGGTCCACCAATAAAATCATAGCTCACAGCTCGTAGCTCAAAAAAATATGAAAACATTTGAGGTGAAAGTTCAGCTCACGAGATACAACTTTTGTTTGTATCACCTTTTCAAATTCGGGGAGAATGTGATCTTTAAAAATTCAGCAAAACCGACTGTTTTTTCCACTACACAAGGTCCTTGTGAGGTCCTTCTTTGGATGATTCTTTTGAATACCTCCAAGAGTGAGCTCCCCATGGTGCATGCATGCATGCCACATACCCTTGACCTTATTTGGTAGGTCTATAATTAAAGATAGTGTTGAGATCATGACATAAGTGAATAGTACAACTAAGAAATCAAATATTGAGGGGTCTAAAAAAATATGTACTGTTGGAGCTATATATGGCTCACTCTACTGAACTTGGTCTCACATATATATTTGTATCTTGTCCTCAATATGAATCAATCTTTGGGAGCGTATATGGTGTGTCTCTTGTCTCCTTTCTCTCTCTTTCTCTCTACATCTCAACATGGTATCAGAGCGGTAACGATCACGCGCCGATTCAATTCATGGTGACAACAGTATGTGTATGCGATTCGCATGTAAGATTCAAAATTGTTACAAATTTTATTTTTGAGCGTTGATTCTTGTTAACTGTGGTTGTTTTGTGTTAAGAAGAATATGATTAGTTTTTTATGTGGCGTTTATTTATAATCAATCTAATCGTTGATTACGTTTTCTTGTTAATGACACCATGAACTTCATCTCAATTTTTCTTGCTGTTCTGCTCAAAATTTGGAGAAACGGGAAAAGCGCGATGGAGCGTAGCGCAATGGCACTTTTCATCCAAAACTTGTTCGTCTCCTCGAGCTCTTCAATTTGAGTTCTAGGTTTGCGTCAATCGGAGTTCGCAGCAGAAAGTTATGCTGTTTTTACTGCAATAGAGCTTGACGTAGCTTTCTTCGTCCTACTTCTTCGTGAAGCGTCCGCGATCGTTTTTCTTATTTTGGCGTTAACTTTTTCGAGAAGATTTAGCTTTTTGCTATTCGTATTGTGGCCGTCAATCTTGCGTCTCACGCCACTCTATTTTGAGGACTCGTTTATTATTAACGTCTCCTTTACCCTGTCTTTTTTGGGTGACGTCTCTCACATCTTTGGACGTTCCTTGAGCATCCTTCTTATGTTTATCGTTGACAGAACGCAGTACTCATATCTCTCTCATTCTCAATTGCGGCCTTCACCATATATGGTGCAGATTCTGCGATCTTATCTTATACGTCTTCTCGCAACAAGATATGGCTATGAATATTCTCGTCAACGGCTTTCCTTCTGGCCAACGTTCTGTTCCTCCTTTCCAAGGTCAAGGATTTCCAGGCTGGAAAGCAAAGATGTTGTTAATTCTTGAAGGCGATGAACTCTCCGATGTTGTTCTTGGAAATCGTGTTTGTCCGCCTCAGCCTGTTGATACGGATAATGATAACGTGCTTATCACTGAAGGACCTATATTTAAGGATTGGAATGTTGCCTATACGGATTGGCAACGATGTGATAAAGCAGCTCGTCGATATATTCTTTCTGCTCTTACTGATTCCCTTTTGCTTGATATGTATGAACTACCTACTTCCCATGACGTATGGAAGTACCTTATTGCAAACTTTCAGAAGAAATCTGTTACAGAAATACTTTATTTGAGAGGGTTGCTTAACAAGTTACAATATGAAGTTGGTACTGCCATGACGGGACATATTGAGTCTTTCAAATCTATTATTAATCAACTTGCTGCTGCCGGTGATCGTGTTCCACAAAAGCAACTGATTACACTTCTCCTTGATACGGTGAAGGACTCTTCTTATGATAACATTGTTACTATTCTCTCTAATAAAGATGGTCTTGATTTCGACCAAGCTTGCATGTCTTTGATTGAATACTCTCAACGTCAAGAACGTCGGAATGCTGGTCACGATACAGCTATGATTTCACAAGAGGAGACCGAGTCACAACAGATGGAACGTGCTTTTTATGCTCGAAGGCATCCATTTCAACGAGGAAACCGCAGAGGTGGCCGTCGCGGTAATATTTTCTCTCGTCTCAAATTTCCTAATAAGCAATGTTCTTACTGCAACAGAAATGGCCATACTGAAGATGATTGTTGGGCACGTCAATATGATGAAGAACACAATATTACCACAAAACAACCACGTTTATCTAGAGACTCTTCTTCTTCTTCTTGTGAATATTGTGGACGATCTGATCATCCCACTCATATGTGCTATAAGCGTCGATTCGACACAGATCGGAATAGAGCATATGCTACTGAACATCGAAACAACATTGTACCAGAAACAAGCTGCGTCCTATGTTCAGTTGCTCCAGACAGAATACTTCATGTACGTGATGGATCACTTTTTATTGTCGATTCTGGTGCTTCAGGAAATATGACATATCAGTCTAAGTGGCTCCATAACTATCATCCACTGCCAGTTCAACGTGTTGTTTATCTTGCTGATGATACTACTTGTCAAAAAAAGGGTATTGGAGACTTATATCTTGGTACCTTATCTTCTTCCACTCGAATTTTGCGAGGAGTATTACATGTACCAGATCTTCAACGTAATCTTCTTTCAGTTGCTAGACTTGTTGATCTTGGTCTGTTTGTTGGATTTGATTATACCAAATGCCGAATTGAGAAAGATGGACAGACTATAGCCACTGCTCCTCGAAACGGTAATTTATTTGAACTCTCTCTCAACGATGCTGTAGCAAATATTATCACTGCTCCAGGTGATCATGATTGCAAAGTATGGCATCACCGTTTTTTTCATGCTGATTTCTCAAAACTCCTTGATCTTCAACGTCGTGATCTTGTTCATGGCATGGATCTTAAAGCCCATCCCCATATGGGAATTTGTGAATTTTGTGCTCTTGAGAAACACAATCGTAAACCCTTTCCTCTTTCAAATACAACTCATTCTCATGACATCTTGGATCTTGTTCATACTGATATATGTGGACCTCTACCTTCTTCGAGATCACAATATCGCTACTTCATTAATTTCATTGATGATTTCTCAAGGTATATGACTGTATTTCTACTTAGACAAAAATCTGAAGCCTTATCTGTTTTCAAAAAATTCCACAAGGCTGCGGAACTTCAAACTCGTCGTCGCCTTAAGAAGCTTCGTAGTGACAATGGAGGAAAATATGTTTCTCGAGAGTTTGTGAGTTACTGTGCTGACAGTGGAATTCATCATGAACACACTATTCCATATTCGCCTGAACAGAATGGTGTTGCTGAACGAAAGAATCGCACTATTCTCAATGCTGTAAGATGTATGCTGATTCATTCTGGCTTATCTCGTGTTTTCTGGGCTGAAGCTACTTTGACAGCAACATTTATTCAGAATCATCTTCCTACTACTGCACCCTCTGGTAAGATACCCATCACAGCATGGACAGGTGACATTCCTTCTGTATCTCATTTTCGAACCTTTGGATGTATTGCTTATATTCATGTTCCCAAAGAAACACGAACAAAGCTTGATGCTCCTGGTCTTAAAGTTATTTTTATTGGATATTCTGACACTTCCAAAGGCTACAAATTCTATGACCCTTCCTCCAAGAAAGTAATTGTGAATCGTGATGCTACTTTTACCGAACAGCTTATGGGAGGCTCATGGTCCATGGATGATTCTGATGATACTAAATCATTGCTTCAGGCTTTTCCATTTCTTTCAGAAGATGAAACTCTTCCTATAGAGCAACTTTCCTCCTCACAACCATCCATTCCAAATGTTGCCAATGATGATATTGATATTTTTGTTGATCTGCCTATTGATTTTGAACATGGCTCATGTCATGTTTATGATGACGATATTGCTGATAATGCTTTTTCTACTTCTGAAGATCCCGTTACTTATGATGAAGCTATCTCTTCACCACAAAAGGATCAATGGCAAGAGGCTATGGAAGCAGAGTACGATTCTCTTATCTCTAAAGGTACATGGATACTAACTGAATTACCTCCTGGTCGTACAGCTATTAAATGTAAGTGGGTGTATAAAACAAAAGTAAAAGCAGATGGATCTTTTGACAAGTTCAAGGCGCGTTTAGTTGCAAAAGGTTACTCCCAAGTAGCTGGTGTTGATTATCAAGAGACTTTTTCACCAGTTGTTCGCATTACAAGTGTTCGAGTTTTATTGGCATTTGCTGTTCAATTTGATTTAGAAGCTCATCAAATGGATCAATTTGATTTAGAAGCTCATCAAATGGATGTGCGAACTGCTTTTCTTAATGGTGACTTGGAAGAGGAAATTTATATGGAACAACCAGAAGGGTTTGTTATTCCAGGTAAAGAAGACCTTGTTGCTCAACTCCATAAGGCACTATATGGTCTCAAACAAGCTTCGCGAGCCTAGTATACAAAATTTGATCTTTTTCTCACCTCTAAAGGATTCATCTGTTGCTCGTCAGACCCCAACTTATACATAAAACGCCAAGGTAGCAGTTTTGTGATTCTTGCTCTTTATGTGGATGATACCATCCTTGTTTCCAATGATTTGGGATTTCTTCAGCAAGTGAAAAAGTTATTGTCTTCTGCATTCGATATGGTGGATCTTGGAGAGATTCACTCTTGTCTTGGCATTCAAATCCAACGGAACCGTACAAAAGGTATTTTATTCCTTCGACAGTCAAAGTTTATTGCAGATACTATTCAAAAATTTGGTATGGAATCTGCACATTCAGCCAACACACCTTGTCTTGCGAGCTCTACGAAGAATACTTCTGACAATGGCGGTCAACTTGTCACAAATCAACCTTATGCTAACTTGATTGGATGTCTTCAGTTTGTTGGCATGAACACTCGTCCTGATATTCTGTTTGCTGCTAACTATCTTGGACAACATCTTGCATGTCCTTCTCTTAAGCATTGGTCTGCTGCAAAGCGTGTATTGAAATACTTGAAAGGCACTACAGATTTTGGTTTAGTCTATCGACGACAACTCACTTCGGATTCTATGCAATCTCTTTCTCTTTTGGGTTACACAGATGCAGACTGGGCAAGCTCACATTTATCTATGCGATCTACTAGTGGAAATTGCTTCTTTATAAATGGTTGTCTTGTTTCTTGGACCAGCAAGAAACAACGTTGTGTTGCAGTTTCTACGACTGAGTCAGAATATGTTGCGGCATCACTTGCAGCTCGTGAGTTGATTTGGCTTCGACAAATGCTGGTTGATATTGGTCACTCTCCTCTTTCTAGCACACCCTTGCGGTGTGACAACCAAAGTGCTATTAGTCTTGCAAAAGACTATGTTCAACATAATAAGTCAAAGCACATTGCTGTCCATTATCATTATGTCAGGTATGAAGTACGCAAGGGAACCATTATGGTTGAACACTGTCCAAGTGACCAGATGATTGCAAACATTTTGACCAAAGGCCTCAATGAGTCACGTTTCATCCTCTTGCGCTCGGAGCTTGGAGTTGCTTCGGCCTCACTCTTTCTAGATTAGCTTCTTTTCTATTGTAATAGCTTTGTACATATGACATTGTAATCTTTTAGGTACCATGCACTATGCACACTCCACATTTGCACCTTGTGATATCTAAGTCACTTGAATATTTGTACATAGATGCACAATTCACTTTCACATCATCACCGCTGGTTCATATTTCACATTGTATAGGGGCTTGGGTTTTTCCCTTGAACTCCCCAAGGGTTTTTTCATCCAAAGCTAGAGACCTTTGTTTGAGTGGGGGTGTTGGAGCTATATATGGCTCACTCTACTGAACTTGGTCTCACCTATATATTTGTATCTTGTCCTCAATATGAATCATTCTTTGGGAGCGGGAGCGTATATGGTGTGTCTCTTGTCTCATCTCTCTCTCTTTCTCTCTACATCTCAACATGTACATGTCAAATATAAATAATATAGGTGGAAAAAATATAAAGGGGTCAAAATAAATCTCTCTCATTATAAGTCTACCATAAAACGATGAATATTTTTGGTGTTCTAATTTATGAAAGTAAAAGAGAATAGATGTAGGAAGGAAAAATAACAATAGTGAAAAAATATACACATAAATAAAACTAGTTTTTTTGGATTTTTATTGGGATGGAGTTACACCAAAAATAAGAGAAGCTTGCATGAAATTATTTTTATATGGAATAAAGAGTATGCAAAATGGTAAGAAAAAATATGGTAATGATGAGTCAATGTACATAGCATAAATAACACACACCTAAGTATAAATATTTAAATAAATACCAAAATAATTATGAAAATTCATTTTATTTAGACCCTATATACAATAAAATATTTACACACAAATGGGCCATAATATACTTATATTTTTTATTTTTTTTGGCTCAACTAGCCCAGTGACTAGCTAATTGAGGACTTTCAAGAAGATATGGGAAAAGTCCCCTAACTCACACATGCCTATGTACAGTGAAATGGTAGGGGTAACCAAAATGTTTGAGTGATTTGATAGGGTGAGGTAGCTTACTATGGCAATTATGGAAAGCCGAAAAACGGCTATCAATACTTATTACCTTACATTTGGTTTTCATCTTTGACTAAAGGGGTGTAGGACTTACTTACTTAATGTATTTTTATGTTACATGCAACTCCAAAGTATAGATTGACTGCACATATGAGCACTATAACTGACCCAAAAAAAAAAGCGACCATCAATGCCAAACTCTGTAAAGTCCAAAAGCAAGCATATGTTGACCATTTTGAGGTTAAAATGCCTCATAAAACTATTCTCCGGCCTTATCTCATGAGAGCTTGTAAAGCACAAGGGGCTTCATATGTTTTTTCCCCTTGTAAATGATTTTATGGAATGTATGATTAACTTGACCTTTCTTATTATTTGTCTTTGAAAGCAATCTAGTTGGGTAACATCTATAACATGTGGGATACCCATGCATCACCTCCATACGGTGCCAATGCTAACTAAATGTTGTGTCGTTTCCATGGGTACAGGTGAGGGTTACCTTCTCAACTATGGTTTAAAATTTCCCCGGCTTGAAGATGGCAGACTTATATATCTTCAGGCTCTTGATTCTCTTATACTTGTGTGTATAAAGTCTGTTTTGAACTGTGAATGGGAGTTTACCATCTTTTTATTGACATAGTTTCTAGTGCCTTTAGTAATTTGAAAGGATTCTTTGATGTTTGTGCTATAATTGTTACTAGAACACACACACACACACAAACACACATAGTAAATAGAAGCTCTTTGTCTTTTGGACCTTAATCTGCACCCTGGGGGATTCTCTATTTTTAAGACCACTATATCATGTGCGTTCAGGCTCTTTTTCTAAAATCCCTATTCTGTGAATTTTCTAGGAAATATAATGAACCCTTTTCTTTTAAATTATGTATTATTTTTGAGATTTGTAAAAAACATATCCTTATGTAAATTTATTTTTGTAAGTTTTAAGGGATTTAATTACCCTTCTGTTGAACTCACATGATAGGTCACATACTATGTAAGGTGAATCCCCCGCAATCTGCACGCTATTTATCTCTCTCTTCTATGCTGGGCTTCGACATGAAGGCTACTATGAGCAGTATGTAGCACTCTTTTTCATACTTTTAGCTCAATGCTACTCTTTCCTTTTTCACATTTACTTACAATGCAATGACATTTCCAAGTGATGTAGCTTTCTTGCAACATTCTCTAAATCACTATAGCACAATCAAGGTAAAAATTGTATCTAAGTAATAAGAACTTTTAAGAAGCATCCTTTGTTCCCATGAATGTGTGTGTGAGAGTGCTTGCACACACATTATGGGGGGGGCACAGAGAGAGAGAGAGAGAGAGAGAGAGAGAGAGAGAGAGAGAATTTTCAAGGGAAAAAGGGAAGAGTGAGAGAGATGTTAAGGAAACAACTAAGGGAGAGGTGGGATAGCTTTAATAAACATCACAAGAGGTCTTTGCTACTATGGCCCAAAGGGAGAGAAAGGGCCCAAAACATATACTTGCTTGCCCAAGAGATGCACACATATAATTTTTAAACTACTCAACCTGAAAGTGGTTATAACCACTTTGTTCTTGACACATCATGATTCAAATATCTGACTGAGCAATATCCAACTCAACAATACATGATTTTTTGACTAAGAATTATCTAACTCACCATAATTGGACTAAGTATAAGCATTACAAACTTCAAGCTTAACACTTCGTATGCCCCGGTGGTGGATTTCAAAGAAATTTGATCTAAATTTACATATTCCTTAAAGTAGATAGGATAGAGACTACAAAGCAAAGTGTTTAAAATTCATCCAAGGTTCAACATGATTCCTTACATGTTGAGTTGGTCCGGGGCGGGCAACAAGAGAGGCGACCTCTAAACACCTCTCAAGGCTCCCGTGATGCTCAATTGGGGTTGGGGCAACCACAAACAAGAGAAACAACAACAAATCCATTGTTGGGGTATAAAGCCCAATGTGGTTGCCCAGGTAAGTGGGCGGGCCGCCAGGTATGTACACATATTCTTCTGTAAAAACCTAATAAGAACCCACTATGCTCTGTACATTACAACAGAGCCAATTCACCATATCATCGTGCTCTTCTTCTCGCACTCTCTCTCGCGTCACACTTTTGCTCGTACTCCTTCAACTGGTATCAGAGCTCAGATCGAGGCTCGGGACAGCACTGCAGGAGGCTAGAGTCACCAGCTTAGATTGGAGTGAAATTCAACAGGCAAAGACACGGCCCTAAATCCTGTGGGCGAGCTTGAAGGGCTCGATGTTCTCAAAATTTCATTCTGAGGCCATCTCGGCCACCGTTCGGCTTCGACAAAGTTCTGCGCAGACCATTTTCGACTACGTTGTCTCGGCGGGTGCAGATCCGACTCTGCAAATTTGGGGTTTCGGCCTACGACTACAGGTGTTGAGGATATCGGCACTCCCAGAGTGCTGATTTGTGGTTGTCTACACATCGAAGGACAGCTTACAGTTCTTGGAGGCGTGTCACATACGACACGGGCGCATCTACACACAGACTATAGGCGACATCCACTAGTTCATCAAGTAGCTTGTGTTTGCTGCTTGATATTCCAGATTTCATCCTGACATTGCAGGTACTTCCACATGGGATGTATTGTCAAAGATGATGTATGTCTGACTCACAGCAAACAACCACCGCAGCGGTTACAACATATAGTGGGAAATTTTGTGGATGTATGATTTTGTGGGAAGTCTATGTACTGTCAAAGTTACTGCTACCTTTGTTGAGGGTCGAGTGAGGTTTTATTGAGCTGGGGGATTCTCGAATGTTGAGATCCTTTCGGTGATACAGGTCTTGGAGCGATCCCTCGAGCACCCTTAGATAGGAAGCTAGGATGTATTGACTGTGAGTTAGACAATTGGGATTGCATCTTTGCTTTACTGTCGTTGAGGCATTGTCGCAGTCTATGCTTACAGGACAGTGAGAGACAGTACAGGTGCAGGACAGGTTTACCCACAGCTTACAATGTTAGAGAGACAGTGGTTTTTTGAGGTGTTTTTGGTCTGTTTTTTGAGTACACCAGAGCCATTTTACAGGGGAAACTCTACCGAAATTTGTGCATAATCTGAATCTTTCTTGGTTCATTTGACAGGTTGATATTGGTTCAGAGGTCAGTTTACAGGGGAAACTCTGCCAAATTTTTCCCAGGAAAGTAAACCACTATGAAGCGTAGCTATGGCTGGATCACAGGACACTACTCTTTACAATATCAAGAAGCTGGATGGAACCAATTTCCCATTGTGGAAGAAGCAGATTTTGCACGTGTTGGTACAAAAGAAGCAGATAAAACCTATAAAGCTTAAGGGGATAAAACCAGAAGATATGGACGAAGATGAATGGAGCAAAATGGATGAATTGGCACTTTCTACCATTATGTTTACTTTGGCAGAAAGCGTTTACTTCAATGTAGCAGACGAGATGTCGGCTTATCAAGCATGGATAAAGCTGAGTGATCTTTATGAGAAGCAGAGTGCAGCTTCACAGGTATACTGGCTTAAGAAGCTTGTTGACTTGAAGATGAAAGAAGGGACCCCTATGTCCAATCATCTGAATGAATTCAAAACCATCTACAGTCAGTTGTCAGCTCAAGGTGTCAAGTTTGATGAACCTGTTAGAGCCATGTTCCTGTTGATCACATTGCCGAAAAGTTGGGACACTTTTCGCACAGCTTTGAGTAATTCTGCACCTCCATATGGTTTGAACATAGCAGGTGTAGAAGGAAGTCTGCTTACTAAAGAAACCAATAGAAAGACAATGGACAAAGGCAAAGGAACAGCCTTAGTTGTCAGGGGAAGGACCAAAGAAAAGTACAAAGGTGGAAAAGGAATCAGTCTCGTAGCAAGTCCTGCAGTGCTAAAGACAAGAGTGACATAGAATGCTATCATTGTGGCAAGAAGGGTCACATGAAAAGAGACTGCAAAGAATGGAAAGTAGAAAAAGGCAAAGAGAAAGCTGAAGAGCATGGTGAGAAGAACAAGTCCTCAGTGAAGATTCAAGAAATAAATGTGACAAACACTGTTGTAGAGGATGACAGTCTAGTGTCGGGAGACATCTACTTCTTGAAGAATACAATGGACTCAGCTCTTCTTACAGCATCTGATGGAAATGCACTGAGTGACTGGATTATAGACTCAGGGGCATCACTTCATGTGTCTCCAAACAAGGAGTGGTTTACCTCTTATGTGACCACTAAAGATCATGTTCGGCTAGGCAATGGGCAGACATGTGAGATCTTAGGTGTTGGAGATGTTCAATTGAAGTTTCAGAATGGTTCTTCTTTCACGCTGAATAATGTGAGACATGTTCCCGCAATTACAAAGAGCTTGATCAGCACAGGTTTACTTGATGATGCTGGCTACATCACCACTTTTGGACAGAACATGTGGAAGATATCCAAGGGTTCTATGACAGTAGCACATGGAGTAAAGTCTGGAGGACTTTACATGATTTATGTATCAAATGTCTCTAAAAATGTAATCAATGTAACCGAGCAGCCGAACGTTTCTTTGTGGCATAGCCGGTTAGGACATATGTCCAAGAAGGGAATGGAAATCTTGTCTTGTTCTGGTTATTTGCCTGGCTTTTCATTTAATGATTTTGAATTTTGTGAACATTGTCTGTATGGTAAGCAAACGCAGCAGCCACATAAGCATAGAAGCAGTAGAAGAGATACACAGTTGGCACTTGTTCATAGTGATTAGTGTGGACCTATGCCTAAACTATCTCTAGGGGGAGCTTCTTAATTTATGACATTTATAGATGATTACTCGAGGAAAGTATGGGTTTACTTTCTCAAGCACAAGGATGAAGCGTTTAGTGTTTTCAAAACGTTTGTGACACTTGTGGAGAATCAAAGTGGCAAGAAGCTTAAATGCTTACGCAGTGACAATGGTGGAGAGTATGTTTGAAAGGCCTTTCAGGACTTTTGTGAGTCAAAAGGTATAAAACGTGAACTTACTGCTCCTTACAATCCTCCGCAAAATGGTGTTGCTGAGAGGATGAATAGGACCATACAAGAGAGGGTCAGAAGTATGTTGTCTAATGCACAACTGCCAAATGGGTTTTGGGCTGAAGTTGTATCAACAGCTGTTCATCTTATAAATAGATCTCCTAGCAAGGTTTTGCAGAAGGATTCAGTGCCAGAGATGGTATGGTCAGGAAAAATGCCCTCATCCACGCATCTCAGAGTCTTTGGCTGTGAGGTATATACTCACGTTCCAAAGGAATTTAGGAACAAACTTGAGACAAAGAGTAGAAAGTGCATCTTTCTAGGCTATGGTAATTCTGGTGAGATGGGGTACAGACTTTGGGATCCCGAATCCAAAAAGGTTATCCGCAGCAATGATGTTCACTTTAATGAATCCAAATATCATTCTAAACCAGAGAGGGTTGAGGAGATTAGAAGAGTTGTCTTCCAAGAAGATGGACCTGCACGTGCAAGACCAAATGTCAGGGCTGAAGAGGAGCAAGGACAAGATAGATTGGAACCACAGGTTGTGGCTGAGCCTGAGCCACCTATTGTGCGTAGATCTGGACGTGTCACGCGACCTCTTGATAGGTTTGTTCCATCTATGAACTATGTCATGTTGACTGATTGCAATGAGCCTTCATGTTACAAGGCAGCAGTGCAAATAAAGGACTCCGGGAATTGGTATTTGGCCATGTAGTCAGAGATGACAGCTCTGCATAAAAACCAGACATGGAAGCTAGTTAAATTACCACAGGGCAAAAAGGATCTACCTTGTAAATGGGTTTACAGGTATAAGATCACCGCTCATGATAGTCAGCCAAAGTACAAAGCAAGGCTTGTTGCCAAGGGCTTTAAGCAAGAACAAGGCATTGACTTTGATGAAGTCTTCTCTCCGGTGGTCAAGATGACTACATTGAGATGCTTTCTTGCATTGGTTGCCATATTAGCTTTGGTGTTGCACCAAATGGATGTCAAGATAGCGTTCTTGCATGGTGATTTAGATGTGGAAATTTACATGCAGCAGCCAGAAGGGTTTGTTGAGAAAGGCAAGGAAGATTTGGTATTCCAATTGTTAAAGAGTCTTTATGGATTAAAACAATCGCCGAGGGCATGGTACCATAAGTTCCACAAGTTTATGCTTTCTCAAGGCTACAAACGTAGTGAGTTCGATCACTCTCTATATACTGATAGCCGTTTTTTCGGCTCTTTGTAATTGCCACAGTGAGTTACCTCACCCTACCAAAATCACCCAAACACTGTGGCTATCCCTACCATTTCACTGTACATAGGCGTGCGTGAGTCACGGGACTTTTCCCATATCTTCTTAAAAACCCTCAGCTAGCTAGTCACTGGGCTAGGTGAGCCAAAAAAAATAAAAAAAATAAAAAAATAAAAGTATATTATGGCCTCTTTGTGTGTAAATATTTCATTGTATATATGGCCTAGATATAGGGATTTTTTATAATTATTTTGGTATTTTATTTAAATATTTCTACTTAGGTGTGTGTTTTATTAAACCTATGTACACCTTCTTTCATCCTCTTACACCATAATTATATATATATTTTTTTTTGCCAATATGTACATACTCTAACCTCATATTTTTCCTTTATACAAATCACTCCTACATTTTCACCCTCACCCTCGTGAAAACAAAAAATTGATTTCTACTCATTAGTTACTTTTATTATATTATTTACTTGCATACCTTTTCCTCTTTCACCCAAAATAATTCAAGGAGGGACCATATCATATGATTCCAATATCTTTCCATATCCATAACTCCTCCATATTTTTATTATTATTTTTACTCATTATTCTAACACCATGTGCTCATTGAGCTAAAGTCCATGAATAGTCCATACACTAGTCCCACCATGTATATATTTCTTTATTCACCAATAATCCTCCTCCATGCATGTGTCAAGGGAAACTTGGATGCTTTGTATTATGATATGACAAAGGAGGGGCTCACTCTTGGATGCATTGTACAAATTCAACAAAGGAGGGGTCCACTAAAAGACTTTTGCAAGCAGAAAAACAGGCTTTTTGGTGAGAATTTTGGCACCTATCTCCACTCTGAATTTGGAGCAGTGGTCAAAAGAGAAAATGTAGCCCACGCTCTGAATAATCACCTCAAATTTTTTCATGATTTTTGGAGCTACCAGCAGTGAGCTATGATTTTTTGAGTGGACCCCAGTCTGCCCACTTTTTTCACAAGTAGCCCATAGTCTTCTCTCACCTCTTTCCACACTTCTACACACACACACACACACATTTCTCTCAATCCCTCACTCAAACCTGCACCTTCAATGGTTTCTCTCACCTTCTTCACCATTAACCTCCCCACTTACTCCCATAGCTCTCATATGAGCTCTCCATGTACATACACCATCTCTATGCCTCTCTCTATTATCTCCAAAGTACAATTCCATCTTACTCCTTATATATATACAAAAATTCAGCATGTGTACCATGCTTAACCTCTGCAAATCAAAAGATCTCATCAACGGAATTACCATTTTCATCACGATGATCAACCTTGGCAGCGGTGGCGTAAAGAAGAGAAGACGAAGAAGAAGATCGATGGTCATTTAAGAACCTACACAAGTAAGTCCAAAACTTCTTCAAGCTTCACCATCACAAGGATTTGTTCACTTCATTCAACCATCTTACTCCAACCATCCCACCCATTCTACCCATTGTAAATATATCATTAACTTTCTAGTGATTACTAACACTAACCACTAACATACTAACACAAAATAGCCATTGACCTAACCATAAAAGACACCTCACCTCAAGACATGTGTATAGTAACTCTCTCTCTCTCTCTCTCTCTCTCTCTCTCTCTCTCTCCCTCTCCTTACTTACTTTCACCTTATCTACCATCAATAATGCTCTCTTTTGAGCCCACACCCATGACTCAAGCAGACAAAGAAGGCCCACAATGTTTTGATATTCAAAAAAATCATAATCTTGATTTGTTAGCTTGTAAATTAGGATTTCCAATAATCCTAATGAGGGGTCTCCAACCTATAAATAGGCCCTTCTCCTTCTTGCAAAACAACCTCCAACATCTCACATAGCACCCCAACACTCTATGCGTGAGGAGAGACTTAGGTGTAGCAACCACTTGTGAGCTTCACTCTTGGTGTGAGAGAAGCCTTCAAGCTACACATTGCAAGTGAGAGAGCGTGAGTTCCACAAATCTCAAAACCACTATTTTACATGCTCCTTCATCATCAATAAATTGAGGTTTGGTGCATCAAAGGCGTGATTCGACGTTTAAATCTTCGTCCTTCCATTTGTGCAATACGGTTTGGTAAATTCAAGGTGACTTGTGTATTTTGAGTTTTATCAGTTGATCTTGATTTGAGAAAGTGTTTTAGTGTGTTTTCCATTGCCAGTTTTGTGTCCATTGTAAGAGGGTATTGTGGTGAGAGGTCTCCCACACCCTAAGACAGTGTGTGTGTGTTTTGGCAATGATTAGCAATCACTAAGCATTGAGTGAGTTTTGTACAAGTTCTACGATAGCATCATAACGAACCATCTCCATTTGCAAGTCACAAATAAGGTATTACGCAAGATCCTTCCCTCTCTCTCTTCCCTTGCTCTAGCTCTCTCTGGTCCATTTCATGTGTGTCTTGGTGTGAGGTTGTTTGTGTGTGTTGTGTGGTGCATCTTCTTGGTTGTGCCAAAATCTCTCTTGCGTCCTAGTTCGCATACCATAACTAGGTGGTGCCCCTATCTTGTTTTGGTTTGGCTGTGGGTTTGTTGTTGTGTTGTGCTTGTGGTTGCCCCAGCCCCAATTGAGCAGCACGGGAGCCTTGAGGGGTGTTTAGAGGTCGCCTCTCTTGTTGCCCGCCCCGGACCGCCTCAATTTTGGTGCCCCCACTGAGGACAGGCTTGTGTATGTTTTGTGTAGGCTCAACCTTTAGCATAATCAAGTAGCTTGCATGAATCACGAGAATTTGTATGATCCCTTCATTCCCATTGCAAGGCAAAAGGTACACATAATTGTTAGTACTAAGTTGCAATTTCAACGTGTAATTCGTAGAATTTTAGGTCCTCTTAGGTTGGCAGAGATAAACGCATCAGTAAATCCTTTTATCTTGCCTCTCATTAGGTACGACCTTAGTTTGGACGTCTATATTTTTGTTTTGTTTTAAGCATAAGGTCATGCATAGACAATGGATAATGGCCCAAGAATAGAGGTTTTCCCCTTTCATTTCACTCCACACATTAGAATAAACATTGCAATTAGTAGAAAAATCCATTTTCAACAACGTATGGTGTTCATGTTTGGTGCCCAAAGAGTAGGAGAAATTCTCGCGTCACCAAACCCTGTCATCCTACCTCTCATTGATTATCATAGGTCATTTGATGTGAATATTTTTATTTTGTTGTAGAATAGATTACAATTTAGAGAATATTATTGTGTAGATCTTTTAAAGAAAGAAAAAACAAAACGCGTCACTTTGAAATCAATTCAATGGAGAATCAACGCCAAATGTCTGGATATCCTCTTTTCTTTGGAGAGCCTGGAGAGGATGCAGAATTATTTTTGGCAAATTTCAAGATGTCTTGTCGTATCAAGAGGATAGTAACTGATCAAGAACGTGTAGAAATGTTTGAGGTACTCCTTAGGAAAGATGCTAGCACTTGGTTTGACTCTTTGCCTGAGGAAGTTAAAGAGAATTACATGGAAGTTGTCAATCATTTCAAGAGATACTTCTTTGATCCCCAAAACACTCAAAAGCTATGGCAAGACATTGTTTCTCATAAGCAAAAAGACTTAGATGACTACTACTTGTACAAGCAAGAGTTCCTACGTCTTTGGGCTCTATGGATACGAAATGTTGCTAACCCTGGTGATGGTGCAGAATTTCTAAAGAAGGAGAGGTTCATAGCCGGACTCTTTCCTGACCTTAAGGTAAAAGTTGAGGCGGGTGCACCTGCTACCTTTGATGCAGCTGAAACTAGGGCTGCTGAGAAGTATAGGAAACTCAAGTGCTTAAGGGGAGAGGTTCCAATAGAAGGTCTTAGACCCAAAGGTAAGTCACAAGCATCAACATCGAGGGAGATTCCTGAGGTAACGACGGAAGTAATTGAGAAGTTAAACGAATCTTTAAGCAGCCTGTCAATTCACCTTGCACAAGCTGTAGGTCCAAAGGGACAAGCAAAGAAGTCTGAAGAGCGAGATCCACGACCTAGGAGAGTCTTGCAATGTTGGAATTGCGGAGAGTCTGGACATGGGATGTATAATTGTCCTTGGCCCCGTGGGGAGCCAGGGAGGCCTAACTTAAATTACCCAGTGATGAATGCAGGAGAAGGAGCTGGTCAACAACCAAGGCTTCTACAAAGGCCAAATGGACCAAGACCACCTCCACAAGGGGTAGAAGGAGTTCCACCTTTGCCAGATCCAAATGTGCATGTGGTAGAGGTGACAAATTCAAATGAGGTTGACATGGAAGCCAATGGCATTAAGCGTGGCCAACGAAAAGGTAAAGAGAAAGAAGGAGTCACATCACAGAGTGACCATGGACAAGGCAAGAAGGCAAAGGAAACCAAGGAAACCAAGAGGACTCGACGTCGTATCAACCTCCAAGACTTCCCTCTTGGACATGGTATGGCTCCGTACAACTTGTTGGAAGACATGAGAGGTAAGGGTCCTGATATTTCATGGCCTCAATTTCTTGCATTATGTCCACAAGTTAGGAGGGATTTAACAAGGGCAGTTAGCACTAGGAGAAAGGTAAAAGAGAGTGTGCCTGTTGTAAAAATTGCACAAGCTGAAATGAATGAGGACATTACACCGGTGCTAGACTGTTACATCAAAGGAAGATTGGTTAGGAAAGGTCTAGTGGATGGGGGTGCACAAATTTGCATCATGACAGAGGGACTCATGCAAAAACTAGGCATGCACATCCATGAGACACCTGAAATTAAGGTCAAGATGGCAAACAATAGCAAGGCTAGGTGCGTAGGCATTTGTAAAAATGTTTTTTTGGAGGCCTTTGGCATTAAGAAGGCAGTGGATTTCTATGTCATGTCTACCAAAGGAAATGGTTACCCATTTATCCTAGGGAGACCATGGCTAATGAAAATGCGAGCTTTGCAGGATTGGGAAAGTGGGAAATTAATTTGCAGGAATGACAATCATAAGAAGGTTGTCTTTGACATGAAGGAGCAACGCCAAGAGGAGCTCCATGAAGAATCATCTCAAAGTGAGACGGAAGAAGGTTGGACCGATAGCACTTCAGAAGAAGAAAGTAGCGGCAGCATTACTGAAGAGGAGTCTTCCATCGAAGTCATGGGGGTAAGGTTTAAGCCAAGCAACCAAGAGACCTCTTGTCAAGGCTTGGAGGAGGTAGGTCCTCAAGAGAACGAAGGTGAATATCAAGATGAAGGGATGCTGGAAGGTATGCTATCAACAACACTTACAAAGGATGAAAGAGAGGAGTTCAAATGTGTGCTAAGGAAGTTTCCTAGGTATCATTTCTATGTTGAACAAGTACGCGTCTGGCATGTCGTCACCTACTCCTATAGGGTCTTCTCCATTCGTTAATCACTAAAGATGATCAGCTCTAAGATGTGTTTTTCCTTTCTTCACTACTATCGTGAAGTCGAATTCCAGTAAGATAATGAACCATCTCACTATTCTCCCGGTATTGCATGGTTTATTCACTAGGTAGAGCAAGGCTTGGTGATCCGTAAAAAACACAAACTTGTTGGCTAGAAGGTAATGCCGAAATTTCTTCACAGCATATATCATTCCTAATCCCTCTCGCTCTGTTGTGGTGTAATTCTTCTCTGCATGGTTGAGCTGTCGACTGGCGTAACAGATAGGAAAATCCATGTTTCCTTCTTCTGGCCGAGCCAGAATGCATCCTATTGCATATGCAGAAGCATCTATGTGCACATGGAATATCTTCTCCCAATCTGGTGATTTCAAGACTGGAGCAGTAATGAGTGCCTCTTTCAATTTCTTGAATGATTCCTCACACTCCTCTGTCCATTCAAAGTTCACTATTAGCCTGTAAAGTGGTTGGCCTATTATAGCGTACATGTAAATGAATCGTCTATAATATCCACAATGTCCCATAAAGCTCTGTAGTTGTTTCGCATTGGTTGGTCTAGGCATATCCACTATAACTTTTATCTTCTCTAAATCCGTGGATATTCCGTTTTGTGAGACAATATGTCCCAGAATTCTGCCCTGTCGGACCATAAACACACATTTCTCAGGATTGAGACAAATGCGATATGTCCTACATTTCTCAAATACTTTTCTTAGGTGTTCTAGATGCTCATCTCTCAGTAGAGAATGTACACATAAGTCATCCATGTATATTTCGAGAAACAGCCTTAAGTATTCTTTGAAAGCATGCGTCATCAGCCTCTGGAAGGTTGCGGGAGTATTGGTTAGACCAAAAGGCATAACCCGATAAGCATAAATTCCCCACTCCGTTGCAAAAGCTGTTTTATGTTGATCTTCCAATGCTATGGCTAGCTGGTTATATCCTGAAAAACCATCAAGAAAGGAGTATGCTGTTTTCCCTGATACACGCTCTAGAACATGATCAGTTATCGGCAGGGGATAATTGTCCCTGATTGTTGCAGCATTCACTTTCTTTAGGTTGACACACACTCGGAGTTTTCCGTTCTTCTTAGGTACTACCACAATCGGAGATACCCAATCAGTGTGTTCAATCTCGTATATGAATTCAGCTTCCATTAGCTTATCTATCTCTTCTTTGATTCACTTAGCAAACGTATCATTATATGTGTATGGTCTCTGTCTGCTAGGCTTTGCGTCTTGTTTCAGTGGGATTGTGTGTTGGCATATCGATGGGTCAACTCCCTTTAATTCCTTATAAGACCATGCAAACACATCCCTATAATCTCTGAGAAGACTCAAAAGTCTCTCTTCCTCGCTTGGAGACAAATCTGTGGCTATGTAGACCGGTCTAGGTGGCTCACCTGGAGCTGCTAAATCAACTTTTTTTGCATCCTCCGGTCCGTCATAAGATTCGTTCTCCTTCCTCTCTCGAATAGGTGGGGTTAATATCACCTTCCTATCCTCTATTGTGAATTTCCTATAGTGAGAGGGAACATCCATGTTTTCCTTGATTTTGACGTTTTCGTCCTCTCCACTCTCAATTTCTGTCGTCCAAACTTCTTTCAGAGTTTTCTTGAGCTCTCTGTACTTGTTTCTACGTTCTAGCTTGGACTCCGTGTGTTCTCTGTTGCGCTTGTTCTTTTCTGATTTTTCTGTTTCAGTTTTCGTTCCATTCTTTTGAACTTGATTTCTTGAGCCTCTTTTGTCTTTTCGTAAGCTCTTTTGATCACTGCCTCTCATTCTTCCAGAAATCTTATCCTTAATACAATCTTCAGCCTTTACTAGCATTAGGAATTGATTTTTTCCTCTTATTCTAGGCATCGGATTGGTTCTAACCCCTTTTGTTTTTCTCTTTGCTCTATAGCGTTTCTGGCGTTGTTTAGTTTGGTTCGGAAAATCATAAAATCGGACATCCATTATAGTTTCTTCGTTTTCGCTTGAATTGTCCGTTGACTCGTTGTCTGCTTCATTTCCCCACTCTGGATGATTTGGAATGTCGTGAAACACCTCTTCTTCATCTTCTTTTTCCTGTGTATCGTTTTTTTCAGTTTCATTTTCGAGTACAGTTCTCAACATGAAATACGGAACCACGTCGTACCCGTCCTTGTCGCAAAATTTAGTTGTGGGACCATCCGGAATTGCACAAACATCTAGGGTTGCTAGAATGTGTGTCCATTCTAATGGTTCAAACGTGTCCTCTGGAAAGGGTTCTCCTATATAAGTTTCATCTTCGATAGCCCTTTCTAAAACACATTCTTCTCGTTTCAGACTTCCACATTTCGAAGCTCCACACATCCATAACTCCTTGGGTTTACCTAACCAAGCTGGAAATTCGGATCCCGCCAAAGTAGCCGAATCAAACTCCTCCACCAGTGTTCGGTTCACATCTTTGTAGCTATGGTCTTTCAGGTTCACACGTGTAGTGGTTTCCATATTTCTCAGGTATATGTGATCGTAGCCCCAATCCTGGACCATTTTCAACTGTCTCATGAATGGTCTTCCCAGTATGATATCATAGTTATTCTCCTTGCAAAAATCGACAATAGCGAAAGTATGTTCGTATTCAATGCCGCAAGAAGTCACTACAACTTTCTCTAATAACCCCATAGGTTTCTCCATGTGTCCATCTGCTAATTGGAGTTTCAACCTAGTCTTCCTTATTGCTGGTTTCCCCCATTTTTTCGAGATTTCTTTTGTAGCAATGGCTACCCCAGCTCCGCTGTCTAGTATTGCCATTGTGTTCACTCCTTGGAATTCAACTGGTAAGGTTGTATTCCCTTCTTCACCTTCGCAATACTCTCCGACCTTGTTTAAGGGTACAGGCTTAGCGTTCTTTTGTGGCTTGCTCAGCTCCTCCATGCTCTCTTGCAATCTCGATGTTGGATCTTTTATCCCGAATTTCTCCAAGCATTTTCCTACAGTGGTCCACGTATGTGGTCTTAGCCTCAAAAGCTCAGCTAGAGTGATAGTGCATGTCACTGGTGTTGACAAAATCTCTATCAATCCTTGCGAATCCATGATTTTTTCTGATGAGATTTTTCTTGAGGGAAGTGCTCTAATCTCAGATTTTGCTTCATACTCTCCTAAGTATGAAGGTAAGGTTTTCAGTGAATGAGGTTTGCTCTCCATTGTTCTAACAGAGCCCCCATCTCCCCAGTACGATTGCAGATCCAAGTCCACTTGAGATCCTGCCTCAAATTCCACTATGGGAGGATTCCTGATGTCCTTTTCCCAATTTGTTTGATTAGCTTGGCAACTTAGCTCGTTTGCAAAGTTTGCCTCTCTCACTTGTTTCCAAAATTCATTGTAATCCTCATCTTTTCCATAAATCCTCTGTATGACTGGATGAAAACTCTCTATCTCCTGATCGATTGTGTTCAATACTATGCGGTCATCCTTTTGTGTATTTTCAGGCTTTTGTGCACTGGGAGTCTTTTCAGCTACCCGTGAAACGATAGTCTCTTGCTGAATTGGGTTTTCCTTTCCACAATTCATTGTTTCTTTTGGTGGTTCTAATAAGGCTTGTGCAGTCTCGATCATTCTCTGGCACATTTCAAGTCTCTGCTTTTCCAATTCTGCGTTTGGGTATGTCATCCACCTCTGTTCTTGTGTTTGGTTGTTCTTTAACCTAGCTTCGTAAGCTCTCATCAGTGCGTCCAATGGTTCGTGTACCTTGTCGACTAGCACTGATCCCCCGGAGCTTAAGCTCGTTGTTTCTTTGATACTCTTTTGTTTCGTTCTTTCCGGGCTCATCTCTCGTTTCCCGTTTTGACTCTCAAGTTTTTCTAATCTAGCTTTAGTTTGCTTTAGTTCCTCAGCTAGAATAGCGTCTTCACGTTCTTTTCTCAACTTCATGCGTGCTTTTCTAGCTTTCCATGTGTTTTTCTGACTCCACGGTCCTTGACTAACTACGTCAGTCGCTAACTTTCCATTCTCAGGTTCTCTAGTGGTTTTCTTAGCTTGAGCTCTAGTAACAACTTGCGTTGGTATCAGAGTTTCATTTTCAGACCCACTGCTGGTAGGAATAGTTTCTAGCATATTAAATGTCGTCTTTTGCACTTTGTTTGGATTCTTTGAACAATCCTCAATGAAGTGAGTAACCCCACACTCAGTGCAATAAGCGTTAATTCTAATGATTTCCGTATGTGGGCAAACATTCATCAGATGGTCACCTCCACACTTGTAACAGGGTCCTAGTGCTGGTCTTGGTCCCGCTTGATTCGTCCTTTGTGGGTAGGATGGTCTTTGTCCTGTTAACCCTCCATGAGCTATGAACATCAAGGTTCTTGCGTCCAAATTGTATCTCTCTTCATCAGAAGCACTTCTAACTGTTTGTGTTCCAACATTCCCCATCATGCCCCATGGTTCTGGTTGGTTTGGTTCTTCTGGTGGGTAATACACTATCGGAGACATGTGTGCACCCGATTCTTCGTAATAGGCTTGAACAGGCACTAAGGCTTGTTCTTCCTGATTCTCTAAGGTTGGTGCATATCTAATGCCCACTGGTCTTGCTCCTGGTAAAGGTGGTTGTTGTCCCAATACCGGTTGCGGTCTTTCTATCCCCATAGGTCCTGGTACATTTCCCGTTGGGTATCGAGGTACTGGATGTACTTGAGGTGGTGCTAATTGAGCAGGAGGTGCGTACTGGCGCTCCCTTACATACCCTTTGTTGTAATAGCACTCCTCTGTTGGATGATTTGTCCATTTTTGTTCAATAGCACACCATTTCAGTGTTTTTGGCAATGGTTTTTGGTATGGTGCCATCCTTTTTAGAGCATCTTCTATCATTTGCTCTACATTTGGCATGGTTGTTGTTTGAACATTCTTTTTAGTGGTAGTCTCGCTCGCTACGGAAGTACAATGCCTCTCTCGTTACTTGCTCGAAATTTGTACAAGCTTTCAAGTGCAAGTCCTTCTTGAGAGTGTCGTTCCTCAGTCCCTCAATAAAGAGAACAGATAGTCTGTCATCTTGTGGTCGTTCACGTACTGGACATCTCTCAATGTATTGTTTGAAGCGAAGTGACGCTTCCTTCATCTTTTCGTGTTCTCTCTGTTTAAAAGGATATATTTGTGAGACCGTATTGTGCTTAATCCCTCGTTTTGAGAATTCCTCACCAAACTCTCTTAGCAAATGGTCAATGTCATGGAATCCCCCAATGTTCATTGGTTGAAACCATGTCAATGCAGTACCTTCTAGAGTAAGACAAAATCCCTCGTATTGTGTATGGAAATCTGTTATCTGCTCATCTCTTAAGACTTGCTTAAAGAGTGACACATGTGCATACGGATCTCCTGAACCACCATACTTCTTTGGCATACACTTGGCTACTTGCGATGGTCTCATACATCTATGATCTGCTACCAATCTCATTGCTCCTGTGTCCCGGCTAAAGCTTTCTCTAGCATCATGGACTTCATGGGTTACCCTTGTCGGTTCCTCTGCCCTGAATCTACTACTGGGAGGTAAATGTGATGGTTCCGCTTCAAACCTTGGACCTGGAGTGGTATAGGTGGGGATTGGAACTGCACTACCTCGATTCGTCTCCATTGACTCTCTGGAATGTAATGATCCCATTGGTCCGAGCTTCGAGTCCCAAGGTTGACTGAAAGAGTCAGCAACCTGAGTTCTTTGTCCTCCTGTTTTCATTGAGTTTTGCACTCCATTTGTTGGTGCTGGTCTATGTGAGCTAGAAGTAACATAATACTGATGTAGTGGTCCCCCAAAGTATGTATATCCTTCTAATTCTTTCTTGCCCATTGTTGAGTATTGCCTGCCATACTTATCGTAAGCGGCAATTTTCACTTCCGATCCCTCTGTGTAGGTAAAGACGTAAAGTCTTTTTTGGTCTGTCAACTCTCCGGTGTAGGGTTCTTCACATCTATAATAGAGATCTTGCTCCCCATTATTATATTTGTACAGCCCCACATAGATGTTATCAGTGTTGATCCTTGTAGTTTCATTCTCTCTTCTTAACCTCACATTAGGGAAGTTCATTATTGGTGCTTTCTCCTCAAGTTCTTCATCTATTTTGGCTTTGGTGCCCATCAATCCCCACTTGTCCACAATGTTAGGGTTTAGGACTACCAAGTACATGGTACCCTCGTCATCTAGATATCTATCTCCGCTATAGCTCATAGGCACTAAGTCCTTGAACTCACTAGGTCTATCTTCTATCTTTACACAATAGCGGTCCATTCCATCTTTGTAGATCTTGGCACCTTGCTCATTGTCGTACTGGTATTTTATGAACAATAGCTTCATGGTGGCAGAAGGGTTTGATGATCCTGCTGCCATATTTTCTCTGTTGTTCAGGTTCAAGTGTTCCAAGTTTTTGGTGAAAATCTCGTAAGATCTCTCCGAAGAAGTATCAGAGACACTTCCTTCAAAGATCGGCTCTAATGGTTGCACGCAACTTTGGTTTACACTTCCCTCGGTTGATATGACACTTGCTAGTTCCCCTTGTTTTGGTTGATTATTCCGGAGATTCCTGCCCGATCTCAAATTCATCAATTCCCCTGAAGGACTTTAACTTTTCCGTCTCGGCAATTTGTTTTCCCAGGTTTTTGTGGTCAGAATTGATCCAAACTGATTGATTCTTTGTCAATTGTTTAATCTTGTCAGTGGGACAACTTCTGTTTCATCAGGTGAGAATTTTGTTACTGTTATGCTGAAAAAGACATTATACGCGTATGATGTCTTTTTTCACAGATTTTGACTATTTTGGTTATGCTCACTCTCAGTGACCCCTTTATGCTCTGTTCACTCACAAAATTCAGTTTGAACTCTGTTTGAGCAAGTTATGGCTAATTTAGGCTTTTCTTGGCAATTTTCCGCTTTTGACTTGTTTTTTGGGTCAATTGTGATCCAAATGGGATGAAACTTGAAATATAACCTCTAGACAGCTATTACAATGGATCTGTGTTAGCAAAGTATCAAAATATGTCCAAAATTAGGTCAAAGACATCATACGCGTATGATGTGTTTTTCATCAATTTGGGTCCAAACTTGATATTTATGCTTTCTACAGTGTTTGTAACAATCTTGTCAGGTCAGATTTCAAAAATAAGCAGTGGAAGTGCCAAAAGACATTATACGCGTATGATGTCTTTTGTCCCAGATTTTGACTATTTTTGGTTTTAAGCCTTCTCCAATGTTTATAATTGAGTTTCAAGTGTTTTTGTCAGGTTTGAATGTAAAAACAAGATCTGAATCCAAAATTTCCTATTCTTTGCGTTTCTTGGACTCCGACTTGTCTTTTCGGGTTTCTTTGAGAGTGTTAAAGCCCTTGTTTTAAGTTGATCTTAGGGTAAAACCCCCCTTCTAAACACTCTGGCAATGTCAAATTTTCAATTTTAGTCTCTGTTTAGGTCCTAAGACATCATACGCGTATGATGTCTAAAGTTGCAGATTTCCAGTTTTTTAGCACAGAACTCTTCCAATAGCTCTTTTAAGTGCTCAGCAACAATCAGTTACACCAAAAAAAAAATTGAACTTTGTTTATTGCATATTTCACTACCAAAGAGACTTTTTCAGTGATCTAACATGCAATCAAACACATCAAGCAAATAGAACACCAATTGATAGCTCTAGATCATGATCAAATCAGGCCCTACCTAAGCTACTTCTAATCATAAAATGGATTTTTTGCAATTGAAAATATAAAGAGATTTACTACCACACAAGGAGTAGCAAATTCTTTTTATGTCAACAACCACTTAAACACCATCAAAAACAATCTAATCTAAGCTAAACTAAAAATACTGTCAACAAGGAAGACCCAGGAATACCCCACTTCCTAGTATCTCTCAAGACCTTCGGAGTCCACCACTCCTAGATCTTTTCTAACTAAAGTATACAAAGTAGTTTATACGACTCACCTCGTAGGATTAGTCTAAGGTCACCTACTTAGGGCTCTCGTCCCCGGCAGCGGCGCCAAATGTTAAGGCGGTTACGCCGCTAGCGGAAGCTAAATAGCGAGAACTCAACCAACAACAGAATTTGTCAGACGAGGACGGAGCTTGACCCGCAGGCGCATGGAAACAACTAGGTGGGTGTCAAATCACCTACTCGACCTTCTAATGACAATCACTACTAAGGAAATCAAATCTAAGTTCTAAAACACGCAAGTGACTAAAATCCGTACTACGAACGAATGCTATACGAAACAGGATCTAGAATCATCGAATCGATCTCAAACTCAAGGGGAAGTCTATACACTAGGTAAGAACAACACCCTAAAGACTTGAACTGCAAAATCAACCTATAACCACTCCGTGCGGTAAACGCGTATGAAGACAGGCCGAAAAATACAGGTGACCGAAACTTGACCCCGATGGTACTAATGTGTAGCTCTACTCGTTGTGGTTCTATAGATATGTTGCACGCTCTATTCCGACACACGAGTTGGAAGAAAACTCACACCGAAGCTCGTAGGAACTTACCACACGTAGAAGCCGATAGCGCGCACTCTTGGTATCTGTGCGTAGCTCTCACCGTTGCTAACACAATGGCGGTGTCGCTTCTCCAATGGCGGCCCCGTAGCTCGCGTAACAAGGAGATAAGACTCTCTCTCTCTCTCTCTCTCTCAGACACAGTCACGGCGCTCAAAAACTCACTTTGATTAATAATTGAATCTCCCTTAGGTTACAAAACTTTGGCTTATATACCTCAGCCTTGGAGGTGAGAACATCTCTAATTATTTACATCAGCAGGTGAAATTACGTCGGGATTACAGGCTGGAAACTCAATTGAGTCCCGTTACTTAATGAATAGCTCAAATCAAAATTAATGTCGGAAAGACATTTATTACAATCAATGGTTACAAAATGATGGGTGTGAGCAAAAATGTGGTTGTGATCCTCTGCTGGCTCAACAACATGCTGGAAGATTATTTAGCTTGTGGGCTATCTTTTGTCTTTTCATGACTTCTTCAAATTTGGATGGGAGATGGATGCAAAAAATCACACCAGAACATATACAATTTAAGATTGCAAGGAGTCTTCTGGTGGTCCCTTTTTGGTTGAACCTCCATGTGGCTCCAAGAGTGTGTCCCTCCATACATCATGACATGAAATTGATAATTGAGATGCACTTTACACATGTATGGATGAGAGGTTTTGGTGAAATAAAGTATGTACAAGAGGGAAGAACAAACAACTACTGCATTGACTTGTGTTAGGATTATATGATAAAGAGCTAGAAATATATATAATACTAATACTAATAAAATAAAATAGGTGTCCCTCAATTATTGATTAGCATGGTGGGTGATTGTGAATTTCATTTTCTATTATAAGAAAAGTAGATGTAACAAGTGAGAGAAAATTCATCTTGAGGGAATGAAAGGATTTTTTGTGAGTTTTTCCTAGAATGGAATCACATCTAGCTTAGTGGAAGCTTAAGTGAGTACATTGAATGCATGAGGTATATACATGGGTGCTATTAAAATGTATTATGGATGGTAAAAATGCAAGGTGGCTTACTTAAGCCTGATATTTACACACACCTAAAATATCACACCTAAAAGAGTATGCACATAACTCTTATAGTAGAGTAATTTAAAATATAATATAGTTAGGCCCAAGGTAAGGGGAAATATCTACATGCAAAGAGTGGACCATAATATTTTGAAGGATATTTTATTTTTATAATTTATTTTTATTTGGGAGATAAATGGTAACTCATGCACACCTATATACAATGAGAAGATAAGGTGCATTTTTCAAACATGTACCTTGGGTAAAATGTTTTGTTGCTTTGTGAAGATAGCCTACCCAAGGGCATATTCTTTATTGCAAGGATGAAGGGCAGTAGTGCTTGAAAGATGCTACCACCAAAATGACCTGCAATTATTTCTCAACATATGTAATTGCTTCTTGTGCAAGTAAATCAGCATCTTCATTTTGTTTCTTAGGAATATGGTACAGTTGCACTTCTTCAAACCAATTAAACAACCTACAAATGGCATGAGCTTTTTTCCTTAGGCTTTCATACTTGATGTCCAAATGCCTAAAATCTGCTTCACAATGAGAAGTGCATCTCCCCTTACCATGAGACGTTGTATACCTTGACTAATGCACATCTTCAAACCATGAAATAGTATGTCATACTTTGCTTCATTGTTGCTAGTTGAACTTGGTAGATTGACCTTCTCTTTCATGACCACCTCTCCACTTGGGTTGATCAACACCAACCCTCCCCGTGAATTACCTCTAGCTCATCGAAAAGCTCCATCAAAGAGCAAGGTAAAATAATTATGAATACTTTAAGGTGGTGGCAATGGTAGGGTCTTTACTTCAGGCACCTTAATCTCCTTCTCATGCACCCCATAAGTGAGAATCTATGCCAACGGTGTATGCACACTATCTTCTACCTTGAAAGAGTATTCGAGAACTCTTGCAATTCCATAATCCACTTTAAAATCCTAGTACTAAGGTCACTTGAGATGAAACCAAAGAATTTATTTTTTTTTTGCAGTGAGAATTAAAAAAGGATTTGGTAGCAGATAGGATCTATATTTTCTCATTGCAAATATGAGAGAAAGCATCACAAGTTCTACTTCTATGTAGCCTTTCTCCAATGCAGTCATGACCCTACTAGCAAAGTAGATGGGTTGCATCCGGGTACTGTGGGGATCTTGTTGTAGCACTCGAGCTAACAAAGAATGTGTACTCCCAACACATGAGTGTTGGTAGTTATGATAGAATAAATTTAATGTTATAAAAATATTCTTCAATCTCATCAAACCAAACAAACTTGACTTGTTGTGTCAATTTTTGCAAGGTATGAAGTAATTCTGAGGCTAGGTGAATAAAATCGAGACATATACTTCACCTTTGGAATGAATGAGATGAACTCCTTGAGACTTTTGGGTAAAGGTAACTAAATGAGAGCCTTTGACTTTGAAGGATCCACCTCAATGACCTTATAGAAAACCTTGTGACTGAGTAAGATCACTTCATCCTCACCTATGTGGAATTTGTCGGGATTGAGCTAACCTCCCATGTTATAGAGCCTCATCAACCTTCTTCTACCCTTTGTAGATGCAACGATTTTGATATAAATGCAGTAATCATCAATGAAACATTGAAAAGTTGAGGGATCATTTGTCAAGCCAAATGGCATGACTCTAAAAGCAAAGAAGCCCCAAGGAGTGATGAAGGTTTTTTTCAATCGATCCTCCAATGTGATACCTATTTGAAAGTAGGTTGAATAGCCATCACACACAGTGTACTTCTCATGACCAGCTACCTCTTTTAGTATCTCATCCTAAAATGGGAGGGGAAAGTGATCTCGCTTGGTTGCATCATTGAGTGAACTATAGTCAACACACATACTCTCCACTTTCCATTCTTTTTAGGAGTGAGCACAACTAGGGAGACCCACTCTAAATTCTCCACTATATAAATGAAACCTGCTATTAAAATCTTTCTTACCTCCTTGAGTAAAGCTTGTTCCTTGATGACTCCTAGCCTTCCTAGATTTTGAGGCTTAGTTGTGGCCTTTGGCTTTAACTCGATCTTATGTTGAACAACATCTACTCCATGCACGTTTGTGTACTTTTTATCAAAAAGCCTAGGAAACTTCCTTATCACACATTTGAACTGGTCTCTTTTGTCCTTTGTAAGTTTTGTAGACAACATACCTTCTAACACCCCTTCATCTTCCACACCTTGGTTCTCTTGAGAATCTACCTCTTCCAAGCCTTGAAAAGAGGTCTCTTGGTTGCTTGGCCTAAACCTTACCCCCATGAATTTAATGGAAGACTCCTCTTTAGTAATGCTTCCACTACTTTCTTCCTCTGAGGTGCTATAAGTCCAGTATTCCTCTATCTCACTTTGAGATGATTCTTCGTGGAGCTCCTCTTGAAGTTGCTCCTTCATGTCAAAGAAAACCTTCTTATGTTTCTCATTCTTGCAAATCAAATTTTCACTCTCCCAATCATGGAAAGCTTGCATTTTCACTAGCCATGGTCTTCCCAAGATAAATTGATAACCATTCCTCTTGGTAGACATAATATAGAAATCAATCGTCTTCTTAATGCCAAAAGCCTCCACAATCGTCTTCTTAATACCAAAGAGCTCCACAAAAAAAAAATTGCATATCCCTAGGCACCTAGCTTTGCTATTATTTACCATTTTTACTTTGATTTCAAGTGTCTCATGGATGTGCATGCATAGTCTTTGCAGGAGTCCCTTTGTCATGATGCAAATTTGCACACCCCCATCTACTAGACCTTTCCTAACCAATTTTCCTTTAATGTAACAATCTAGCACAAGTGTAATATTCTCATTCATTTCATCTTGTGCAATCTTCATAGCATGCGCATTCTCTTTTACCTTTCTCCTATTGCAAACTACCTTCGTTAACTCCCTCCTAACTTTTGGATACATTGCAAGAAATTGAGGCCATGAGATATCAGGACTCTTACCTCTCATGTCTTCCAATAAGTTGTATGGATCCATACCATGTCCAAGAGGGAAGTCTTTGAGGTTGATACGATGTCGATTCCTCTTGCCTTCCTTAGTCTCCTTCACCTTTGTCCTTCTTCCATTGTCACTTCGTGATGTGACTCATTCACGGCCACACTTAATTCCATTTTCTTCCATATCCACCTCATTGGAATTTTTCACCTCTAGCACATGCACATTTGGATCCGGAAAAGGTGGAATTCCTTCCACTCCTTGTGGAGGTGGTCTTGCTCCATTTGGTCTCTGTAGAAGCATTGGTTGTTGACTAGTTCCTTCACGTGCATTAATCACTGAATAATTCACGTTAGGTCTCCGTGGATTTCCACGGGGCCAAGGGAAATTATACATCCCATGCCCAGATTCCCTACAATTCCAACATTGTAATACTTGCCTTGTTCGTAACTCTCATTGTTTGTCTGTCCCTTGGGACCTACAGCTTGTGCAAGAAAAATTGACAAGCTGCTTAAGGATACCTTCAACTTTTTAATTACCTCAGGCATCGGTTTATACGTGGACGCTTGTGTTGTCTTCTTAGGTCTATTATCATCCACTAGAAGCTCTCCCTGAATACACTTCAATTTCTTGTACTTCAAGAAAGCCCTAGTTTCAACGGAATTAAAGGTAGATGGTGCACCCGCCTCATTTTTTACCTTGAGTGTGACAAATAAACGTGCTATGAGTCTTTCCTTCTTTAGAAATTTTGCACCATCCCCAGGGTTAGCAATGTTCCTGACCCATATAGCCCAAAGACGTGGAAACTCCTACATGTAGGTGTAGTGGTCATCTAGATCTCTTTGCTTGTGGGAAACAATGTCTTGCTCTAGTTTTTGAGTGTTTGGGGGTTTCAAAAAATTTGCTTGAAGTGATCCAAAACCTCCCTATAGCTCTCTCTAACTTCTCTGGGAGAGAGGAAACTAGGTGCTACCATCCTTTCTTAGAACTACCTCAAATATTTCTAAGAATTACTCTCTTTTTATGCGGCAAGCCATTTTGAAATTTTCTAGAAATAACTCGGAATCCTCACCAAGCTCTCCAAAAAGAGAGGATATCCTGACATTTGGTGTTGGGCCTCCATTGAAATAAATTCAAAGTGATAATACATTTCTTTCTTTTTCTTTTATTAAAAATATTTACACAGCAATATTTGCTAAATTTACAATTTATAACAAAAAAACATTATGCACATCAAATGATATATGATAGCCCACAATAGGCAAGATGACAGGGTTTGGAGACGCAAGAACTTCTCCTACACTTTGGGCAACAAACATGAACACCATACATTGTTGAAAATGGATCTTTCTACTAATTGCAACATTTATTCTAATGTGTGGAGTGAAATGGAAGGGAAAAACCTCTATTCATGCCATCATCCATGGTCTATGAATGACCTAATGCTTAAAACAAAAACATAGACGTCCAAACTAAGGTCGTACCTAATGAGAGACCAAATGAAAGGATTTATTGAAGTGTTTATCTCGGCCAACCTAAGAGGTCCCAAAATTCTATAAATTACTCGTTGAAATTATAATTTAGTGCTCACAATAATATGCAAATTTTTCTTTGCAATGGGAACAAATGGGACATAAAAGTTTTCGTGACTCATGCAAGCTACTTGATTACTCTAAAGGATGAGTATTCACAACAACATACGTAAGCCATCCTAAGTGTGGTCACAAAAATTTGAGGAGGTCTGGGGCGGGAAACAAGAGAGGCAACCTCTAAACACCCCTCAAGGTTCCCATTCTACTCAATTGGGGCTAGGGCAATCACAAACAAGAGAATTTATCTTCAAGTTTAGTGATTGACGTAGGTGTATAAACAGCTTGGACGAGAGTCAAGAGACACAATTAAGTTTGATGATATTTCACTCTAGATATTATCTTATGATTATGGGAACCCTCTCACCAAGTACCCTCTTATAATGTTTTTCCAAACAACAAAAACAAACACAAGAGCACTTGAGTCACATATAAGAAAAGACAACAAAAGAATCTCAAAACAAAAATGCATCACCTTAAACCAAATGAGATGAGGTTGCCAAGTGTGAATTAGAGAGACCCAAGAGAGTTTTGAAGGTTCAACTAATGTGCAAGAGAAGGTACAACTTTGATTGGATGTTATGAATCACTCACTCCACTGCAATGCTACAACTAGCTCAAATAAGCATTCCTTTATACCACAAGTAATGGTTTATAGAGAGTTCACTCTCTCTCCCTACAACTAAGATGAAGAACAGTACACTCAATGTAGTGAGAATTAGTGTAGAAATCATGCCCTTTACAAAGGGAAAAGGCCTCTATTTATAGGTGAGGAGAGCCCTTATTAGCATCATCTCCTAATCAACATTTACATAGAAAAATATGTTTATGGAATTTCTTCTATGTTTCTTATGACAGTGAGTCTCTCTTGTCTCTTGAGTCACATGGATGGGATCTCAAGAGGAGGGAGTTATTGAGGTGAAATAGAGAATCTTCTAAAGAGGTGAATGGTTTTTGTGTGAGGTTGCCGACTCCAAGGTAGTGTAGAGTGGGTGCAATTTACAAGAAAGGGTTAGCAGTTAATGTCAGTATTCACCAAGAAAAAGTTAGTAATATAACTACAATGGGTAGAATGACTTAAAGGACTAAGGAAAGAGGGGTGAATGAGATAGATGAACCTTTCAGATATCTTGGACTCACCGGTGCGTAGTTTGCTAAAAGTGATCATCGGTCTTCTTCTTCTTCTTCTTCTTCTTCTTCTTCTCTTCATGCCACCGCCATAGTTGAGCACCTCCAAGAATATGAGGGTTTTTTGTAGCTAAAAGACCCCCATTTTGAGGAGTTCTAAGTATAGCAAGGTTGATGAAGTTTTATGAACTTTTGAAAAGATGAAATAAAACTGTAATTTAAGAGTAATAGAGAGAGATATGGAGATAATGTATGTGGCTAGAGCTTCAAAAAAGAGCTACGGGTGTGAGAGGGGAGGGTAATGGTGAGGAGGTTGATAAAAATCATGGAAGGTGTAGGTTTGAGTGACTGATAGAGAGGAATGAATGTTTTGTTAAGAAGGTGAGAGAAGACTTGGGTGACTTGTGAGAAAACATGGGCAGACTCAGGTGCACCATAAAAACAATATCTCACCAGTGGTAGCTCAAAAAAATTTGAAAACATTTTGGGAGATTATTTAGGTTGTGGGCTACCTTTTATCTTTTCATGGTTTCTTTAAATTTGGATGGGAGATGGATGCAAAACATCACACCAAAATATATATGATTTAAGGCTGCAAGAAGTCTTCTTGTGGTCCCTTTTTGGTTGAAACTCCATGTGGCTCCAAGGGTGTATCCCTCCATGCATCATGATATGAAATTGATAATTGAGATGCCCTTTACACATGTATGGATGAGAAATTTTAATGAAATAAATCATGTACAAGAGGGAAGAACAAACAACTAGTGCATTGACTTGTGTTAGGATTTTATTATAAAGAGCTAGAAATATAAATAATAGTAATACTAATAAAATAAAATAGGTGTCCCTCAATTATTGATTAGCATGGTAGGTGAGAGTTTATTTAATTTTCTATTGATAGATGTAATAGGTAAGAGAAAATTCATCTCAAGGGAATGAAAGGATTTTTTTGTGAATTTTGCTAGAATGGAATCACACCTAGCTTAGTGGAAGCTTGAGTGAGGACATTTGTAGATGGCGGAGGAAGTCTCACTGGTGGAGGTAGTTTCACTAGGTGGGAACCAGCTGCTGGAAAGCCGAGCAACGGATCAATCAGTAATTACCATGACGGCTACCACAGTAACTCCAAGACGCTATAAATAGGACCCATTACATTGTAATTGGGTTGGAAATTGTGGGTTGTATTTTTGGGCTCTTTTATCTTTTGACTTCCTACTCTTAGTGTGTGGTTGTAGTCCAAAAGCTGTTCCTAATCTACATTATCCCCACTTGTACTCTTACTATGTAATTTGTAATACAGTAGTCGAGTATACTTCAACCAGATATGATTTGTATCCATTCCTTCTGAATCTGAATGTGAATCTGCATCTGAACTGAATCTGAACACTAATTCTAGTCATTCAGCTTGTCTATTTCTCAGCAGATGTATTCCAGTTCATGTAACTGTTCTAGCTCAGTTTCTATCTTTTCCTCCAGTTCTACTGATTGAACTAATGAATCACTAGTAGTTGTAAACTCTAACACTGGAATAAGCTATCTAAAGATATCATCTCCAATTCCATTTTGGCGATCACAGTGGCTAGAGTTGTTGCTCGTTGACCAGCAGACTCCTCTCCCAGTTTGAGTTTCAGCTGCTACAGTAATGGCACCCAAACCCAGTCTTGGCTGGAAACCATCCTACCGTGTTGACCCTATTCGTGAGGAGTCAAAAAGAGATTTTGATCCCAAGGATGAATAATTAACTAACACCGAGGCTCAAGAGGAGCATAATCATTGTGATGAGGCACAGAACTCTCAGCATTCTAGTCACTCCAGAAGACGCACGGCTAAATGGGAGGAACGCAAGGCCAAGAGTTCTCGGACCACACAAGGAGACAAAGGAGCCAAAGGAATTAAATGAGGTCATCATACTTTCAATAGAAAAGCCAAGGAGTAAACAGCAACTGAGACAGAGCAAGAAATTAATTGGATGCAGACACGAACCATTATAAGAAAGCTTCCAAAAGGAGTCAGGATTCCAAGGTGAGAAGAGGAAGAAATGAGGCTGATAGACATGATAACACATATTCATTGAAAATTACGTTTCCCATGTTCAAAAGGGGAAAGAAGGATGGCCCGAATGTTCATATCCAAGCCTTTGAGCAATATGCTAAGTTAAAAATATTGATTGAAGATGATTGGGGTGACTACTTTTCGCAAACATTAAAGGAGGTAGCAAGGAAATGATACTACCATTACCTGACTTGTCAACTCAGATCATATAATAAACTGCTTAAATCTTTTCGATTGGAATATTCAAACAACAGAGGGGATCAGGATATACTCTATGAGCTGGATAAGATAAGATAGGAAAATTGTCAGTTAGAAGCTATGTTGAGAAAATGAAGGAACTAACTAGACAACTACAGGAACCACCATCCGAAAAGCGGCTACGAGCATGGTTTTCATAGTAAGAATCTTAGGGAATAGGAGGTGCTGGCATCAACCAAGAAACTCAATGATTTGGTGCAGCGGGCCCTGGAAGCTAGAATAGCAAGCTAAGAAGGAAAAGAGTCGTAAGAAGAGGAGGTCCAGTAGTAGCCGTACTTCTACTAAAGATTCTGAGTCCAGTAGAGCCTCTAGTAGCTCTAAAAGTTTCTCAGATGAAAGAACCAAAGACAAGATTAAGAAAGGATCTTGGTCTAGGAAGATTAAAGAGATGGCCCGGCAACTTGCTGAAATTAGCCAGACTAGACAGCCGGTAAGAAGAATGGAAACCTGGTGTTCAAAGTGTAAATCTAAAGACCATGTTTAAAATGAATGTCCACAGTGCACTTATTGCAAAGCCTATGGCCATCTATGGAACAACTGTGGTATTCAAATTCATCATTTTAAGAAGGGAAAAGATTTGTCAGTGTTGGCACTCACCAATGCTGAACCAGTAAGAGTGGAAACTACGAGTGCTTCTCAAGAAGAGAAACCATGTGTAAGTGGTACTGGTGCAGGGCGCGGTAGATACCAATCGGGGGGTCGAGGTCGTGATAATTTTTAGAATTGAAGCCTGAATTGCTATACATGTGGTAAGTATGGGCACTTCGTGGCTCACTGTCCAAAAACACTTGGGGATGCGAATACCGAGGTGAAGGTTCCAGAACCGGTTCCTGTATGAGCAGTTACACGAAGTAAAGGGGTGGTGATTGAGGAAATTCCAAAAAGTCCAGCGAAACTAGCCACTCCTAAAAGTAGAAAATGGGCTCAGCAGAGAGAGGTATGGAAGACCAAGGGTAAAGAAAAGGTGGTTGATGAATGGCAGGAGCAAAGAGAACTAGCGGTGAAAATCACTGAGGATTTAGCCAAGAATCTACAGAGAAACCAGAGAGTTTTGATGCGCGGGTCATTCATAAGATACCTACCCAGTTGTCTGAGACATCACAACCAAATCAGTTGAAGCCTGGGATGCTTGAGACCATGTTGGCTGCAGTACAAGGGTTGATGGAAGAGTTGGGAACTGCTAAAAGAGCTGAAAGCACTGAACCAAAGGAATGGTATTGTGAAGAAACTACCAATTCTTCAATTTCTGACGACAACTCTGATCATGAGAAAGAGGAAATTCATGTCAAAATCTGTGACAGAATTCAGAAACTCACTATGGAGTTAGAAGATTTTAGAAGAACTTTACCTGAAGCACCGAAATTCATCAGGCAGTGAATGAAGTCTGAGGTGGAGGCCAAATCAGTCAACTTGATAGCTGTCAGAGATGATGCACTGATGGTGATTTGGGTGGACTACAAAGTGAAAAAATAGTGGGAACCACTCTCAACCGTCATACTAGATGGAGGAGTAGGGGTAACATTTTGGGAGTAGATCTTCAGCAAAGGATGGGAATTACTAACCTGAAACCAAAACTTTTTAAAGTCTGAATGTCGAATCATCGAGTGGTACAGAAAACTGGAATGGTAGAGAATATGTAGATACGAGTGGTCAAAGCAAAGTTCAAAGCCAATTTTCTAGTACTGGATGTGGAAGAAGCGTATGGGATGCTTCTGGGACACCCATGGCTGCGAACAAAATAGGCTATTCACGACTATGCTAATCATAATTTGACAATACAAGGGACCCGTAGCAGAATCCAAATTCAGACGAGTAACACCAAAAGTTGGAGAAAAGAACTGAGACCCAAAGAGCTCTGCCAGAAGTACAAGGTGAAGAAAATTGAGAGAATGTTGGCAGCAATGAATGTTTTTCCATAAAGAGAGATAGATCTCAATGCAGTTTCAATAAACAAAGATGAAGCTGAAAAACAAAAGAAACAACTTCCAGAACAGTTCATTGAACTGAATTTAGGAGAATGTCTAGTTCGGTTAACTAGAAGGCCAGAAGAACTAGTTGAGTTCAGCACACCAGTAGAACCAGCATGCTCTGGAGGAGCTCCCAAAAATCAGAATGGTAATTCAGATCTCAGAGGATCGTCCTAGGATTATGTTGAGGAGTCAACCAAGAGAAAGGGTGGAGGGCCTAACTGGTTGCGTCCAGATGATCAAGAGATAGAGGAATGGAATTTAGGGTCTGAAGAAAACCCTAGAATGATCAAGGTTAATAAACATATGAATCCTACGATGAAAGAGAAGGCATGACATATGTTCCAACACTATAAAGACGTGCTCGCATGGGAACAAACTAATCTCAAAGGAGTGGATCCAGAGGTCTATCAACACCGAATACCACTGAAACCCGATGCCACGTCAGTACGACTACAACACTATCGAATGAATCCGAATTATGCTAAGAAGGTCAAAGAAGAGATTAACAACCTTCTAAAAGCTGGGTTCATTACTGAAGTAGCCAGTAGTGATTGGTTGTTTCCTATTGTGGTTGTGCCTAAGAAGAATGGGAAGCTGAGAGTATGTGTAGATTATAGGAAACTGTGTGCTCCAGCCATCAAGGACCCATTTCCATTACCCTTCATAGATATGTTACTTGATGAAATTGCAGGATATGAGATGTATAGCGTTATGGATGGGTATAGTGGTTATAACCAGTTACAAATTGCTCCTGAGGATTGAGGAAACACCACTTTCATTACAGAGTGGGGAGCATTTATGTATCGTGTAATGCCATTTGGCCTTTGCAATGAACTGGACACTTTTCAAAGATGTATGATGGAAATATTCAGTGAATTTATTCATCAATTCCTTGCCATATTCATAGATGAATTCACTGTATATTCCACAAAGAAAAAGAAAATTGGTCTAAATCCTTTCAAATGTGTTTTCTTAGTCTAGAAAGGACAGCTATTGGGACATGTGGTACACCCAAAAATGGAATAGAAATGGCCAATGACAAGATCCAATGCGTCCAACAAGACAAGGCACCTAGGAATGCATCAAAATTAAGTTCTTTTCTGGGATATATTAATTTTTACAAAAGGTTTGTGCATAAGTTTTCTTCTCAAGCATTACCACTGTATGAGCTTACAAATAAAACCAACAAGTTGAGTTGGACTGCTGAATGTGAAGAAAGTTTTTAGAAATTAAAGAATTCCATCATTAGTAAACTAGTTCTTCGACAATCGGATTGGGATGTCATTCTCCATGTACATATGGATGCTTCAGGACTGGCAATGGGAGCAATTCTAGCTCAGCCAGGTGGAAGAACTGATGAAGAAGCCATAGAAATCCATTCAGTCCCCAATATACAAGAGGCAGCTGGAAGTTCAAAGAGGCCAAGGACGACACTGAACAAAATCATTGCTATCCTGAATCAGTTAGAAAGTCAAATCAAAACAGTGTCTACTAAAAGGACTTCAGTTAGCCAGATTGAATAGTATAATGTCCAAACCATTGGTGGAGGCAGCCACCCAGCAGGCCAGATTTCAGCACAACCACTAGTACTGGACAAGGCCAGTCCTGAGCAGCCAACAGACCAGACTGATAAGGGCAAAGGACCGGCATCTCCAAGTCCACTTGGTAGTGTTTCCGTCCCATACAGTGAAGCAGCCCTGAGATTGACAAAGAAAGACAGGTTGCCGCAGATGCAGACTCATACTCTCAAGTGACGTCTACTTTTGCAAAAATCTGATTATTCTCCATTACTATACTTGGCTCCTGTCATGGTCTATGAGCCAACTGAATCTGACCCAGCACCAATTAAGGATGGCTGTTGCGTACTTATTCAGTCATCATGGAATAATAGTGTCAATTGCATGGGACAAATGCTGGATGTTGCAGTGTCAGAAGATGAACTAACTAAAGTAAAGACTAAACTGAAGGAGGCTGAGGAGCAGATTGAAAATCTGTAGCAAGGGAGAGAAGACCAGAACCTGCACCACAGTATCCTCGAAGCTCAGTCGGCTAGGACTATTCAGCATTTACAAAGTAAGCTAGAGAAGGTGGAGTCTGAGATACGAACCATGCTAGAAGAAAAGGCAGAAGTTGAAAGAGCTGCTGATAGGTTTGAAACTATGCTGAGAATGAAGAGAGTTGAGTTCAACTCCTTAATGACCAGCCACACTGCTCTGAAGGCCACACTAATAGAAAGATATATCTATAATAATCTGGCCAAGATCTTGAATCCAGAAGGGAATGCTATTTTCAACATGGATAACTTGAGGTCTCTTATGGAGACAATACAGAGTGATTTTCAAGATAAATTTTATGAATATAACAGTGCTCTGGAAAATCAAGCTATCCTTGACTATATTGAACAACAAAATACCATCAAGGAGGATGATGATAAGGAGGAAGAAGAAGCAGAGAAGGAGGATGAACTAGAAAAAGGGCATAATGATGATGATGATGATTCTCCTCCATCTCATTAGGAAAAGTTTGGACTAAAAAATGGGCCTTGTAACAATTGTTGATGTGGCATAGCTTTCAAAAAGTGGGGATCGGTAAATTTTTTGTAAATAAGATCCAAACTTGTCGGAGGTTGGATATCTAGAATCTACTCTTCAAATGCTCTATTGATATATAGCATGCATGTATCGGACATTGTCTTCATGTAGATCTAGAAAAAAGGTGATTTTAGATTACCGTAATGGTAAAAAAACCTGGCTGATTGAAAAAAAATGGCATAACTTTCATAGAAGTCATCCAAACTTTTCAGACCTTGGCTCTTTAGAATCCATTTTTCAAGAACTTTACAATGATAGGTCATATCATGGGGTTCTAAGCAATATTTAGAGGGGTCTACCGGGTTGCTTTATTTTGTACAACTTTGATAATGTGGCACTCTTAAAAGGCCCAAAAATGAGTTCAAAATTTTCTAATGCCACCTTCAAAACCTGGTACACGTGGTGCAGGGACAACAGGAGGAAATCAGTCACAGGAAGACCAACTAGACCAACATGAAGGGCAGTAGTTGAGTGATCAGCAGCAGCTGGGAGAGGAACAACCGAGCAACACTGGAAATTAACCGGCACACCAATCACAACATAGTAGGGATGTTAAAGGGAAAGGAAAAGTTGTGACTCAGGGTCTAGCAGGTGATGAGAAACATTCATTATAGCTCATTACACTGAATAAGAGATTGAGACATCAATAGGGTCCTATAACCAGGCGGTATCTGGAGGATGATGATCTTATCTCTGATATGGAGCAATTCCAGTGACTATATGTCGGTGCCAGGGAAATGGTTGAGCATTGGAAATCAGCTGCTTTCCATGACCAGGAGGTCTATCAACTGCCTGAGCATCCCAATACAATACAACTGTTAGAAAGTGTGCTTGAATGGATATTGACTACTGAAGAGAGAGTAGCTAATCCACATTGGCAACGGCATTCTACTGCAGATTATCGTTCCCTAGCCATGGAATTAGAACTTCTACTGGGGAACAAGCCAACATATAGATGCATGAAGGATGTCAGGAGTCAATTAAAAGAGGTCTTAGCGCAAATGTAGATTGCTAGGGGAGTTCTAGATCAAAGGGTGCGAGCTATTCTTGAAGATCAGACTGCCACCAGCAAGGGACCTAAACTTGAATGTCAGTGGGAGAACAGGCAAATGCTATCGAGTGATTGTTTCAGCTGGTTAAAGTAACTAGAAAGATGATGCAGCAAGAGAACCAGGCTGTCTTTAATTTCTTAGAATTTTTGTCTGATTCCCGAGTTCTCCTGTATGATTTACCAGCAAGAGAGGCAGAGTTGCCAAGATTTTTACCAGCACTCTATCCTCAACATACAGAACCAGTACATCGACTCACATACTTCAAGGTTATTGATGATCTTCAGGATTGGTATGAGCGATCGACTGTGGAATGGAAATCCTGGCAAACACTTTTCAATGACGCTCTCCAACTGAATGATTTTCAGGAGTGAAGATATGAGGTGCAGAGGATCAAACTGTGTATGGGACAGTGGAAAATTCAACTCAGAGGTCTCACTAAGATCAACAACCAACTCCTGCAACTCACTGTTGAGTCCTCTAGAGTTCGTGAAAAGGACATTACGTCTAAACCAGGCCTAGGACACCAGTACAGAGAGATGGCTGAGATTCTTTTTGAATCTAGGATCAGAACTAATCAGCCTCTTCCAAAAGGAAGGATCCATACAGCTTTGCATTATCATAAATTGGCCAGGACTTGTCTAACCAAAGGAAAATGCACACTTTATGATCCTGACACCAAAATTTATCATCCCCTCACGCCTTATGAAGTCGAAATGGCCATAGAGAGGCGGGATCAGCTTGAGCAAGAGGCCATTTACAGACTCAATCAAAAGGACAATGCTAGCACTGGGACTTCGGAGACACCATCCAGACCTAAGGGCAAAAGGAAGCAGGTTCAGTGGAAGGATACTGGGTAGTTCCATCTTGGTATCCGATGGAGGAATGTTCTAGCCGTCTCAGAATCAGACGGTTGATTTTTCCCAACATTTTCAAAATTAGATAGTGGATTTTCTCAGTTGAGTGTGGACATCTCTTTGGCCGACACCCTTGGAATTACAATTATAGGGGCTGTCAAGCACTCAACAAAGCATAAAATATGGTATAAAGCTATGTTTCAGAAGGATCACACGGTGGATTTTTTTTTTAAATTTTGGAGTCTTACCAAAATTCAAGAAAGGAGGGAAGGATGTAGATGTCGGAGGCAATCTCACTGATGGAGGCAGTTTCACTAGGTGGGAACTAGCTCCTAGAAATCCGAGCAGCGGATCAATCAGTAATTACCATGATGGTTACCACAATAACTCCAAGAGGTTATAAATAGGACCCATTACATTGTAATTGGGTTGGCAATTGTGGGCTGTACTTTTGGTCTATTTTATCTTTTGACTTCCTACTCTTAGTGTGTGGTTGTAGTCCTGAAGTTGTTCCTAAGCTACATTAGTCCCACTTTTACTCTTACTCTGTAATTCCTAATACAATAGTCAAGTATACTTCAGCCAGATATGCTTTGTATCCATTCCTTCTGAATCTAAATCTGAACTGAATCGGAACACTAATTCTAGTCATTCACCTTGTCTATTTCTCAGTAGATGTATTCCAGTTCATGTAGCTATTCTAGCTCAGTTTCTATCTTTTTCTCTAGTTTTACTGATTGAACTAATGAATCACCGGTAGCTGTAAACTTTAACACTGGAATAAGCTATCTAAAGAGATCAGCTCCAATTCCAACATTGAATGCATGAGGTATATACATGGGTGCTATTAAAATGTATTATGGATGGTAAATGCAAGGTGGCTTACTTAATCCTCGTATTTACACACACCTAAAAGAGTATACACATAACTCTTTTAATAGAGTAATTAAAATTATAATATAGCTAGACCCAAGTTACGGGGAAATATCTACACGCAAAGAGTGGACCATAATAGTTTTTTTTTTATTTGCCAGATAATTAGTACTCACAAACAATGAGAAAAGAAGGTAAATTTTTCAAACATGTGCATTGGGTAAATGTTTTGTTGCTTTTTGAAGATAGTCTACCCAAGGGAATATGCTTTACTGCAAGGATGAAGGGCCATAGCTTATTGTTCCAAAATTGGAAAGCCCAAAAATGGCTATCAATGTGTAATTTCGTATATTGTGCTCCTCCTCACACCCAATGTGAAGTACCTGTGCTTCACGTTTTTACATCATGCCAAGGCAGAGAAACTCTCAAATAAAGATACATCCAAATTAGATATAACAAAATGAACTTATGAAACCAAATTCAACGAGAAATACTGTATTCCAAAAACAGTAACGTGGTGGAGAAATTGCACACAAATACCATCAAAACATATTATTTGAAATTTACTCACTGACTTTCCATCTACAAAATATTGCTCTAAAGAGTTTTGGCATACCCATTGCAATTGATGAATTTTCCATTGCTCACTAATCCAATGTATTATTACCTTGTTGCACTACGGACTTTTTTCCATTTCATAAAAAAAAAATCAACTACATATTTTCAAAGTCAGATAATACTTCTGTAAAACACACATTTTGCCTAATCCAACTATCAAGTCTTGATGAACATTATGCATATCCACAAAAACCAGGTAAATAAGTTGCTTATGGTTTGAAAAGATCCTTTGAACTTTTTTATCCATATCTGATCTGCAAAGAATAAACCCTTAATAGTATGCAATTTGTAACACATTCTTCTTCCAAAATTAGCAAGTCCAAAATCTGAAACACATGAAAATCCAAATTTTGATAATATGCTATCCACATATGATAGTCCACCCTGTAAGAATCCACTTCTACTATCTCATCAGCTTTAGAACACACATTTTCCAACAAAAATATTCTTGGATTGACAACAACTTATCCCACTCAAAATTAAAATTTCATCATTTTGCATTTTAACCATCATTCTCGATCCACAAAAGCTATTAAACCTATTTCATACTTCTCAAGGACATGCTCTTGACATTCCTCATACTGAATTTGATATATGAGGCCTTTATTTGATTTTTCCCAATTTGGATTGGAACAAGAAGCAATTTGCTTATTCGAATTCTCTGCAACTGAAACATATTCTTGCTTGATATCCACTTGTGACATCAAAATCTATCCCTTAAAACACTTAAAATCAAAATTCTAACTCGCATTATCATCTGCAATATGTGACACAATGGTCTGAACTTTTTGTAGAGCTTGCTAAGCTCCTCTAATGTTTCTTCAACACCTGAAATGTAACCTTAAAAATTATCTGCAAAAAATATGCTTTGATGTATAAGAACGGATTCTACTCCTATTCCTCCCAACTTCTCTTGAATAATTGTGCTTACTAGAAATTCTTTCCACTGGTTTTTTTATTTCAAAATTTGTTTTTAGGATTTAAATATCAAATTTGCAACATCTTTTGGCTGCAAATACTTTTGTATAGATATTTCTGGTGGAGACTCCCCTTGAACTGATATGTTTTCCAAAGTTTCCTCCTCAGAAAACTTGATTCCAAGAAATTTTGCCTGAATTAATTATTTTTCTTTAACTCTAAACACATCATCCATGGAACTTAGAAACAACTCAATCACATCCTCCTCTTCATTCAACTCACTATCCACCTCTTCAAGTGGGTTTGGAAGAACATGAACAACATCATTGTTATGTATGACATGCCTTTCCTCACAAATAGGGTAACAACATTTCCCATATGCAATAAGTTTGAGCAACAGATCTTCCTCTTCCACTCCATGAGTATACTCTAGTGGTAGTTTAGGGGTATCTAGGGGCTCCACTGACATGGATGAGGGAATTTGGAGTCAATAGGTGACTGGATTGATTTGAGCAATAATCTTAAATGGGCCAAGCCTTCAATAATCTAGATTTTGATAGGTGTGAGATGAAAACAGATCCCACCAAAGGAGCCACATTTTATCCCCCTCTTTGTAGTTTGGATGTTGCATGCGATGTAGATCTGCACTTTCCGTATACTTGGATTGAGCTTCTTTGATATGAATTGTAAGTTCTTTGTGAATTGTAGAAAACTATTGTGCAAGATTAACAACAGCTAGATTTTGACCTGATGGTGCATGTGGATATCCTTTTTGGTATGTTGACGAGAATTAATAAAGAATTGAGTGACGGGTGGAGTCATGAAAACTGTTATTGTAGGATAAGTTTTCCAGTGGTAGGAGCTTAGCCCAATTATCCTGGTGATAATTGATTGTACAACAAAGATACTATTCCAAAACTTGATTCACTCTCTTTGTTTGTCCATCACTTTGTGAGTGATTGACTGAGGAGAGGTTGATTTGTACTTCGAGTAGCTTGAATAATCTTTTCTAGAAGCTAGAGATGAATTGTGAGCCTCGATAAAAAATTATTTCATCCGATAATCTGTGATAATGATAGATATGTTGTAGAAAGATTTTGGTTGTACCTTCTCCGATGATGGTTTTGGTGGTTGGAATGAAGTGTGTCATATTTATAAACCGATCCACGACCACTAAAATGGAGTCAACTCCTTGTGACAAGGGTAGCTCTACAATGAAATTCATGGAGATGGATGACCATGGCTTGCTTGGAATAGGCAATGGGATGGAGTAACCCATGAGGACGATGACGACCTTTCATCTATTGCAAGTGTCAGAAGTGCCTACATATGCCTTGAAAAGCTTCCACATTTGAGGCCACCAAAGTCACCGGATAGAATCTCAGTTGTCTTATTAACCCCAAATTACCCTACTGATGGAAGGTCGTGCCTCTGCTAAAGTACCTCCAAGGGTGTTGGTCCTGGCGGAATATAGAGAAGACCCTTATGGTAAATTATTCCATCAATTTCTTGAAGTCCTCATTAACACCTTGTCCTTGTAGTTGTTGTCTAATATTCTGGTCAAGTGGGCCCTTGACAATTTTCTTCTTCACATTAGAAAGAAAGTAGAGTCTTTGGGAGCTTGGCTTATGGTGGCATTTAGCTTTAGCTGCTCAGGTTTCAAAATCACCGACTCTTGTTGATAAAAAATGTTGTGTCACCTTCTTTAGGTGCAAGGTAGGATCTTTTTGATAAGGCATATGGATTACCTTGTTGATGGCAAGGCCTATAAGTGATAATCAAATCAAACTCTGATAGGATACCACTCCACCTGGCTTGGCGACGATTCAAGATGAGAGATGTCATGAAGTATTTTAAATTCTTGTGATCTGTATAAAAAATGATATTATGAGGAGCTCCTTCAAGTAGGTGACGCCAAGTTTTTAAAGAGTCAATGATTGCTAAGAGATCTTTGTCATGGATTTCATACTTGATTTCTGCAATTGAGAACTTGCAGGAATGAAAATCCACTAGATGTACTCTACCATCCTCACCTACTTGGTATAGAATAGCACTAAGGGAAGAATCTAAAGAGTTTGTTTCTAGGATGAAAGGCTTTGTAGGATCTCCATGAATTACAATGGGTGTGGTCGTGAAAGCTTTCTTCAGAGTCAAGAGAGCTTCCACGGCCTCTAAGTCCCAAACAAACTTATTTTGGCATGTCAACCATGTGAGTGTTCTAGCCACCTTGGAGTACCCCTGGATAAAGATACGATAGATATTTGGAGATGCTAGGAAACATTGGACATCTCTTATGGAGGTGGGTGTCTCCCAATCAACGATGGTTTGAAACTTCTTTAGATCCATGGAGATTCCCTTTTCAGAGATAACATAACCAAGAAATCATACCTTAGATTGATGAAAAGAACAATTCTCCAACTTTGCATATAGCCTTGATGCACAAAGTTTTTCAAGCACTAACCGTACATGGTGCTCATGCTCTTCTTGATCCTTGTAAAATATCAAGATATCACCAAGTGTATTACCACAAAATAATCCATACACTCCCAAAAGTTGTCGTTCATTAACTGTTGAAAAATTGATGGGGCATTTGTGGGACCAAATGACATGATGATATATTCAAAGTGGCCATACCTTGTGCAAAAGGTTGTCTTGCATTCATCACCTTCTTTGATCCTCACTAGGTTGTAAGCACCACAAAGGTCTATTTTTGTGAATATTCTTGCCTTGCCAAGGTGCTCAAGAAGCTCTGGGATCAAGGAAAGGGGATAGAGATTCTTGAAGGTGATCTTGTTCAGGCCCCTATAATCCATGCACATCCGGAGAGTTTTGTTCTTCTTTTTTACAAAGAGTATTGGAGCTCCTGCTGGGGAATTTGGATTTCGTATGAGCCAAAGGGGGGTTGGGTTCCCTCCTGAAGCTCTATAACACAATCATAGGGTCAATGCTCCGATAAGAGGTCTGCATTCTTCTTCTCAAAAACATCATTGTAATCTTGATATTGACATCGCAATGCCTACATGATTTGTTATGTTGACGTGTCGATTGGTGTTGCGAATATTAGGAAAGTTGGAGGCTTTTTGGCTGCACACATGAAGACCTTGGTTCCAAGATATATATGCTTGTTATGCCTTCCTTTCTTCTTTTGGGCTTTCAATGGTTCAATTCTCCGAGTCCTCTAATCGATGTTAGGATTATGTAATTCAAGCCATGGTAGACCAATAACAATTGGAATGCTTGGGCTTTGTATGATATTGAATGCTATTCTTGAAACATGCTCCTTATGTCAAATCCAAATATAATCTGTCAATATATATACGGGTAACAAAATTATACTAAGAACAGTCTTGGCCAACCACTACAGCATGATTCTTGTGATCAATGTTGTCTAAATCGGGGAATCTGCAATAATGCTGACTAAATTGGTGGATTTGCATTTTGGTTTTGTTTAACATCGTGAATGTGTAGTTTGTTGGTGTGCTGCCTAAATCGGTAAATTTGCATTCCTACTGCCCAAATCAGCGGATCTACACGTACAATCGGTGCTACCTAAATCGGTAAATCTATACCAAGATGAACATTTACACACTACCTGAATCAACAAATTTGTGTGCAAGTGACCAATGGACTAGAGGAGACATAAAAATTACACAACACTTAGCTGCTACCAAATTGGAGTAAGTTTGAGTAGCAAAATACTTAAAAATTATTGTTCAGTATCCCAGAGCACCTTGGCTCATTTGAGTAGCTACAGAACTTATTGACAAATTATCTCAATAAAATTTTCTTTCAATACAATTGGAAGCCATGACCTTAGCAGTCTTTGAGTATTCAGTTGAAAAGACAATGCAAAAAATGAGATATGACAAGAGGAAAGACTTATTTGATGTACATACCTGAAGTATATTTTGCATCTGAAAATGTATGTACATGTGCGTGCGTGCAAAGAGAGAGCTATAATTGAAAGAGTCATTGGATCAGGGGGGTGTCAAAAACAGAATTCCTGGAGCTTCGGTGAGGAAATAGCTTAGTAATCAAGGTGATAAGCAAGCCAACTAAGTTGAGTTGGGTTACCTGTATTGCTATGATTGTAGCCATACCTAAGATTTTTGGCCCAATATTGTATAGAATGGTTGGTGTACTCAACCGAATAAGCAACAAACTAAAGGTGTAAAATAATGTCACAAAATTAAAACAAAGACAAGAATCATCTAATTGGTTGACGTGACACATGTCTGTCTTGAATGGTATGCTTACAATAAACGCAAAAAGGAAGTAGTTCACATTATAGTCTGCGGGATTCTTTGGGAATGATTAAACTAAAAAAACAAGTTAGGGGAAAATTTAAATGTTAAGACGGTGATCACATCATGTGGGTGAGTGTAGGCCAGATGGATAGTTGTATTGCCCTAAACGTGTGGTGAATGTAATAAAGATAATGATGTTGAGCTACTTTACTATATTAGGAAGTAGAAAAAAATGAGAGTGAGTAATTTAGCAAGAAAATCATCATAAATTTGTAAGTACGTCAAATTATAATCTCTAGAAATGAGTTCATAACTTTTTATAGCCTGAATGAATCACAAAGGACCATGTAGTATCACCATACACGTTGCAGAAAGTGGTTACAGCTGAAGCTTGCAATAAGACTATTTGTAGATATGAGTAGACCAAATTTTTTAGTAGCTTATGCCAATTAAAATCATTTAGGAACTTAAAGTATAATGATGAAAAAATTGCTAGAAAGAGCAAGAAAAAATTGGAATATTGTGTTGCATACGTATTGAAATAGAATCATAAAAACCATGCCAAACTGCGTGTGCTACGAGATGTGTGTACAGCTGACAGCAAACCAAAATACAAGTTATGAGTCACAGCATAAGAGAGATGATCGATAGAGATTTTTCAATATCCTTAAAAAAGTTGTGCTACATTAGAGATCTAGTGAAAAAAAACAGTGGAAGGGAGCCTATAGAGCCTTATTACAACAAAAATTGTTCTATGGCATAGGGTCAAGAAAAGTAGAGCTAGGGACACTGAGACAAGGTTACTTGGTGTCAGTGGAGGATGGGCATCCGAGGAGGTGTTTGTTGAGGCTGATTAAATTGGAATTTAAGATGTGGACAGAGGTTTGCACGTCCAAAAGTAGGCAAAGTTTTTAGAAACGGTTTTGCAAGCATTCATAGTCATGTCAAAGTTGTGTGAGCTCATCCTATAAGGGACGAGGGTTGTTTCATTGGGTGAAGATGAAGCCATAGGTGTCGGTATAAAAGTGAGAAGCCGTGGAAGAGAGAATTTACAAATCTAACTGGTAGAGAGGTGGTCGACGGTGCCAATAGAACTTGTCGATATGTGACCAGGAGGATACACTCCTTGTGGCATTGTGTGAGAAAGTATTGCACCAGTCGTGGAAGAGCTTCATCAATGTGAACCTCTGTAAGTAGTCATACTGGGAGAGAAGAAGAAGATGAAGAAGAAGACGAAGAACCCGAGGGATTCACTCTATATACAAAACGGGATGCCACCTACAAGCGAACAACTTTGATAAAACCCCTATATACGACTCATATTAGGAAATATGACCCCCCTTTCTATGCTTATATGACAATCAGTGCAAAAAACTATCATACCCCTATCTTACATATAAAATTTAGGTCTCGCATGATCTAATTGAGTAAAACTAGTCAAAGAGAGTGTAGCATAGTGACTAGTAATGTACTAAGGAACCACTTTTGCTGATAACTAGAAGTACCCTCAATGTGTCATAGTTTGACTTTCAAATTACTGTGCCCGTTCATCCTGCACTCTAGCTACTCGTCCAATTTTGGCCCATCTAAATTACTCAAAAAATTGGTTATAAAGTTGTGTTAGGTTCTTTGTGTAAATTTGCCTCTATACAAACTCTTGATAGCATTCATCCTCAACAAATAAACTATAATCACAAAGCAAGAAATTTACAAAGAAGTGTTAGTTCTTGCACGAATCTGTGTAGCTATTGACTCACAAGATTAAGGGTAAACTCTTTTGGGAAGCCAAAATTTTGCAACACAAAAATTTCATCTCATTTTATTTTTTCTCACTCCCCCCCCAGCACGCCCCCATAAATATGATACTCCTTCCCTTATTTTTAATACAGAGAGATAAATTGTTGGGGACCTTCCCCTCACTTATACGCTTATGTAACTTGTAAAAAAAAAACCCCTCTCCTGCACTTATGTGGTGCGGTAAGTTTTCCATGGTGAGTCCCCCAAGACAAAGAAGAGTAGTTTAACCCGTGAGAAACTATCCCAAGAGACGTTAAATATTTATTTCACTCTGTAGATAGTCTTACTGGGAGAGAGGGAAGAAGACTGTGAGGATTGTCTATGTGGAGTAAACTAGGGACAAAGAGAGAGAGAGAGAGAGAGAGAGAGAGAGAGAGACGCTCGGAGATGATTGTTGATGGATGGTTGAAGGTGCGAGAAGGAGAGAGACAGTGTTAGGTGGTTGTCTTACAAAGAGAAGGTGAAATTATGGGTCCAAAAAGGGATGGATTGTCTACACGGTGCCCACTCATGCAGAAGAGGAGTGAGGCTATTGGGTGGTGGTGAAACTACACGAAGATGTAAGACTATCAAGGGATCAACTATTGACACCCTGTGAGGTTTGGTGTGATTTCATGTGGCGAATTGGGATGGGTGGATGACATGCAGAAGGTGACAAGAGAGAGAGAGAGAGAGAGAGAGAGAGAGAGAGAGAGAGAGAGAGAGAGAGAGAGAGAGAGAGAGAGAGAGAGAGAGAGAGAGAGAGAGAGAGAGAGAGAGAGAGAAAATACTTCCTTCCTTTGCATGTGGGCCGTTGGTGGGTGGAGAACTCGGTAGATGGGTGGGTGACATGCACAGACCACACCCCCACTTCACTTGTACTCCACTCCCTGAAAAGGTGAGGGTGCTTCTCGAGCTAACGGAGGATTGCTAATTCAAAATGGTAGAGGATTCAACAATCCCCACTTTTTGTATGATGTGCCTACCTATTATGTCCAATACCTCCATTTAGAATAATTCTAGACAATGATTTCCAATTCTTCGAGACTTTGTCATCAATTTGGATGATTGATACTTCATCACCTTTATGTTTGACTAGCCGATTGCTCTAATTTAAGACTCCTTTTGCCTCTATTTTTTATAAACTTGGTAGCTTCAACCAGAGTATTCTCATGTAATCCAATTTTATTGTGAGCCTTTGGATTCTTTCACATACCTCAACATAAATTTCATCTTGCTCATTTAAAAAACTTGAATCTAAACTCAATGATTTGCCTCCAAGGTGATTTCTAGATGATGGATCTTTGATTGGAGACTCAAGAGGTTCTTTTCGAACCATCTTTATCCTAGATCTTTTTCTTCAACATCCAGTACATCATCTCCTACCTGTAGCATTTCCTTTTTAGGGTTCCTATTGCCAGTACTAATACTTGAGATTGTTGTTGTTTGGGCCTCTGAAGGTGTAGGTGAAAGATTCTACATGAATCTAATCACCAAGCACTCTGGTCTCTCTAGCATTATTTTCTCCAAATCCTCAATGATGTGAGTAGTGAAGGCCCTCTGCTCCTACCATTTGTCTACCTTGGCCTTCCCTTCAGCTTTTCACATCTCTTTTTGCTTTTTCGAGTTTTGGCTTTGTTCACTTTGTTGGGATAATTTGACTAGCTCCTTTGGTAACTCATGAATGAAAACATCAAAGCTCCTAGTAATCACACATACTAGGACTAGTTCTGCCATCTTCACCTAAATCACTTTAGCTTTTACATTGTCAAAACATTGTTCTGAGAATTGTTTGTACTTGCCACAAGTATAATATAGTTAAAATCTCTTCTAGAAAACTCTCTCCTTCCTCTTCCTTGACATCATAATTTTTGTTTGATGATATTGTGGGACGAGTGTCTAACCTATCTTATTGCAGACATAACGAGAACCACGAATAAATTGTCAATCCATGGGACGAATCTGACTTGACTAGTGCATAGAGGCTATAGGAGGTTATCAATCTCTTGGAAAACAACAAACAACTTGCATCTAACTCAGGCTACACTCAAATGACTGAAATCACCAAAAGCTAATTGCTCATCGGTAAACAAATCACATCCGTTACAGCATCAAACAACATCCAAATGTAACAAAACTTCTAGGACATGTTTATAAGATCTAAGCACACATGCTTATGGTCTCAAATCTTACTTTAGGTCAAGTGCAAAAATTGCAATTACTAACAGCAGTGAGTTTTTGACCTAGTTGTTTTTGACCCAGAATGCATCTAAATGCTTAGCAATGATACCCCAATATCCTGCCTATACTTAGTTTTTTATTTTGAAGTGTAATTTCCTACCTACTTATGATGAGATTAGGCCACGGGTTGGCGATGCCAAAAAATATGAAATACCATGAAATGCTTACGTCAATGCGTAGAGCTCTTACCTGCGATTGCAATGCAATAGACGCGACTGTAATGTGACAACCGGAGAGAAGTGAGCACCGTTAGCTCACGCTGTGTATTTCATTATCCACAAACTTATAAAAAACTTACAAAAATTGGCTTTTATACCCAACAATCCTAAAGACACTCAGCAAGTATGATTACTTCCAAGCTACCTCTACACAGCAAAAGACAACAATCTTAAGGTATGTGGTTTTAAAAACAAAGTTTTGACTCTAGGTGAACCTAGAGGAAGTTGAAGGATAACTTTATGAGACCCTCGTGCTTTTGCCTAGTTTAGGTCTCTTCAATCCCCGACAGCGGCGCCAAATGTGGGAAGGGTGTCTAGCCTCACTCCTATCTTATTGTAGACATAGCGAGAACCGCGAATAAATTGTCAATCCATGGGAGGAAGCTCACTCAACTAGTGCATAGAGGCTACAAGAGGTTTTCAATCTCTTGGAAAACAACAAACAACTTGCATCTAACTCAGGCTACACTCAAATGATTGAAATCACCAAAAGCTAATCACTCATCGACAAACAAATCACATCCGTTTACAGCATCAAACAACATCCAAACATAACAAAACTTCTAGGACATGTTTATAAGACCTAAGCACATATTTTTATGGTCTCTGATCTCATTATAGGTCAAGTGCAAAAATCACGATTATAAATGCTTAGCAATGATGCCCCAATACCCACCTATACTTAGTTTTTGATTTTAAAGTGTAATTCTATTCTTATGATGACATTAGGCTGTGGGTCAGTGATGCCAAAAACTACGAAACATCATGAAATGCTTGCGTCAATGTGTAGAGCTCTTACCTGCGGTTGCAACCGGGGATTTATTATTTATGTAATTACCACAAATTTTGTGTGATCACAAGGTCTTATTGAAACATTTATATTATTACACTTAACATGATCACAAAGAATCCGGTTTAGAGTGACATGGAAACCCACTAAAATTTTGTCCTGCTTTCACATTTTCCCTGTGAGCCCACCGAGATTTTCTATTTTCCGTGCGGGCTTGCTCGGAATACTAAAAATCCCGTCGGGCTGGCAGAATCATATATATACGGGCTCGATCGGGCCCATTGGGTGTTATTTCTTTGTTTCATCTTGAGAGAGAGAGAGAGAGAGAGAGAGAGAGAGAGAGAGAGAGCACCTTTGTATGTACGTCAAGAGTAGAGAGGAGAGAGGGAGAGAGGGGGTCTTGTGGGAGCGTGCTCTGCATCGCAGTGCACAGCAGTAGCGGAGTACCTGACCACACGATCCGGGTATCTGTTATGTGTGTGTATGCATTGTGTGGTAGCATGCCTTTTGTCGTATTGCACGAGAGTCATAAGGTACCTTACCACACAATGGGAGTGTGTACGTAAGCTGTTCTATGGAACAATGCTTACCACGGGGGCATCACCTCGATGACACGGGGAAGATGGTGTCCTTGTGGTAAGTATTGGCTTACTGTCTGGGTACTACGTCGATAACGTGGTGAATCTAGTATCCTTATGGTAAGTCAACTTCCCTTCCCCTTTCCCTAAAAACATATGGGCATTGATTGGTAACACGACCAATGATGTTCGTATGCAAGCCATTATTTCTCCTTAGACTCAGGTGGCATTTGATCGATAAGCGGCTAATAGAGTGTCGTTTGTTAGAAGCATCTGTTTTTGCATAAATGTGGCATTCAGATCGTTAACCCGGCTTTACGAACGTCATATAATTTGTATGTGCATGTAGTGTTATTTTTTTCAGTATTAAGTATATCAAATACTTGGTCGATAACGCGGCTATAAGAATGCTTTATTCATCAATCATCACTATTTTAAATGCTACATTTACATAAATTATATGCAAAAAATTAGTATTTGCACAAATTTGCATGTTAAATATTCATTTTTATCTTTTTAAAGGACCTCAAGCATTATCGCTATTTTTAATGCTTCATTTACATAAATTCTTTGTAAAAAAGAATTTGCACACAATTTGCATGCTAAATATTCTTTTGTATAATTTTAAAGAACATCAATTATCATCGCTATTTTGAATGAGACATTTACATAAATTCTATGTAAAAAAGTGTATGAATATAATTTGCATGTTAAATATTTAATTCTATCTTTTTAAAGAGCAAGACAGTATTTGCAATTTTCTAGTCCGGTCTATATGCTTCCAATGTTTTAAATTTTTTTGAAGTCTTTTAGTCGGTGTGTGCTTTGTTTGAACTAGTATGTACGCACGGAGAAAAATATGAGTTAAAAATTCAATATACACTAAAATGTGCCAGATTGTTAAGATCTATTGTTTGATATTCTGGATTAAGTTCTTATAAACCACTTGTTTGATCTGCATTTTACACATGTAACACATTGCAGTTTTAAGTGAAGATTGTTTTCAATAACTTTTACCAATATTTCCTTGCACATTTCTTAAAGTCTTCAAGTCGTAGTTAAGGGTTTGCCTGAAATAGTGTGATAGTGTTAGTGCCATTCGCAACCATGAATTTGTATTTGATATGCTATTTTTTATTGTCTAGTGCAAATATGATGCCAGATCAAAATAAAAGTATTATGCGTGTCATTCATAAAGAATGTAGTTTGGCAATCTCATCATGTGCAGACGATCGCATGCAACAGATTAGTGAAAGTGATGTCTTCATCAGAGACCTCACTAGCACTATATGGAAGAACATAGAGTGTAGGCTACGAGATAAAGGCCAATATGAGTTGTTGATTCCAGTAGGGATTCAAGAATTTGACCCCCACCACAAGGTTAGGACAGTGTTGGGAAATATGAAAGTATGTTGAAGAGACTTAAAGGAAGATATCCCACCTGCTTGCGACAAATCAAAATTAGAGATTTGGGATAAATTGTGGGAGGAACAAAAGGTAAAGATAAAGCGCGTAAAATCACAGTACCAAACAGCCTTACCCAAGAGATTGAGGATGGCCCAAGATGTGCAAGCAGCTTCGGGAGATCGATCTGATGCCAATGGTACCAGCATAATCATGCACATGGCTTTGAATTCCAAGTGCACGCATCTTGTCGACATCCCTCACAAAGCCTTGGTAGAAGGTATGAGGGTTGGAGCAGGCTCCTTTGGTGTGTGCACATTGTACACCATCAAAGGCACCTCTTTTTTTCCAGACCACATTACATATGTAGGAAAATGCTACAAGGGAGGGAGTGAGGTAAAATTTGACAGCTTTCACACATGCTTCACCCCTCCAATGTAAGGTGCATTGGATTTACTATCAAATCTCCTTGGATCACAATATTCTCATACTACAACGGGGGTATGGTGAGCGACATGATGTGCCGCTTACCATTCGCTCACGGATTGTTCAGACGACACATGCACAGGCTATGACACAACTGAGGTCATTGCCTATAGCAAATATTCTTGTACAAGAGATAGACAAGGTGCGGATCAAAGCAGTGATTGAGCAAATGCCAGCCATTTGTCACGCATTAATCAATGGCGTTGCGACTGTCCACTCGATCGGGGAAGTGCACAGTGACTTGCATCCGTTCAACATAATGTTGTACTTTACTCACTCAAATTTGACAAGAAGTTGACGAGAAGTCTTATGTAGTGGACGAGAAGTTGCTATTTTGTGTATCTGTGAGATTGTTGAATCGTGAGAATATATATTTTTCAGTGATATTGAATATTTGTGTATCTGTCAATTGCAGCTCCAAGAGAAAATGGCTGATGAAGAACAAGATATTGGTACCCAATCAGTGCCGGATGATCAACAACAACCGGTTGTGATCATATAACAGAAGAAGTTATATGCTCACTTTGTGCAGCAGCGACTAGTAGACTTTTCGTCAAAGGAGACAATTGTTGCCACTCATGATATAAGGGAGAGTTGTGTCACTTTCACCCAAGATGAGCTGGCATTAATAGTGGAAGGAACCAACCTACAGTTAAAGAGACAGAAGGATATTAACAAGACATAGTTGGCAGAGAAAGATGAAAAAATAACACGGCTTTCACCCCAACCCTCACAGATCTAGATGGAGAAAAGCATTCACCACTTAAACCAGGACGTTCAAAATTTGACATAGCGAGTGAATCCAACACCTATACAAGGGACACACATCAACCACCTTGTCTTGCATCTAGATTTGGTCTCCTTGTCTACTTCAGATGCATCCCCATCTTCCCAATGTCCAGTTTGCTACAAGAATTTTGATGGATGGCGTGGATATTATACATTGACATGTGTTCATTATTATCACTTCGTTTGTCTTATTCGTTTAATGCAAAATAGTAGCCGATGTGCAATCTGTTCACAAGATATTCCACAAGGAATATATATTATGTTTGGCATGGAAAATGAGTATAAATTCAAGCAAGCCCGCCAAGATACCCCTAGCACAATTAGAAATTTATTTGGTGAATAAGATGCTGCTTCAGAGCAACACAATTGAGATTGAAAAACTATGTATAATCACGAATATGAAGCATTATATATGATCAAAAAATATTTGAATACAAGGTCTTTTACAATGGTTTTTGACACGATCTTCATTCTACTCTCAAGCTATATTGAATCTGTAAAGTTGTTATCTGGTCCTAAGTCTGAGTGTTGTGGTTCTCCTTGTAATTCAACCTCCACATCTATGATCAAATTCTCTTCTATTTTGTCTATGGTGCATTGAGATACACCAACATTGAACTCTTCTTATTCTTTGTTTTGAAAATCATACAACCAGGTTGGCATTTCCTCCTCGTAGCCAGTACTTTCGATGTGATCCAATATCTTTTTGTTGCAAAACATACACTACAACAAAAAAGGGGGCCTTCGATGCAGGTTTCGACGCACCTTGTCAAAAAAACCATCGATATACGCGTCCCTACAACAACTTCGCTATATGCGTCGAACGGTAATATTATCGACGCGTATTTTGATGGGCTTAGCGACGCATATAGCGACGACCATAACAGAAAAAAAAATTCTTGGGTAGAGGACAGGAAGCCCGTGCCCAGTGAAAAGATGGACACAGCCACAGCCAGACTGCCTGTCCTCTGCCCAAGAAAGGGAGCAACACCAAAATCAACTGTGCTCCTGCATAAATTTCGGCAGAGTTCCCTTCGTTTTTACATAAACTTTTCAAAAAAACCATATCATGTATATGCCTCCTATATGCTATCCATGTAGGATCTCACATGAGATTTAAGGCCAATGAAAGAAATGAAATGAACTTTGTGCAAAACCATAACGAACTTAATTTGTGCAAAATCATAAACAAATTAAAACCATAACCGGCCATAACCATATTGATCAAAACCATAATGCAGATAACCATAACCATAAACAAAACAATAAACATAACCATGTCTATACAAGAATAGGAGAATAACCATTTCTATATAATGACAATGACACTAACCATAACCATAAGGAAAACAATAACCATAACCATATATGCCTATACAAAAAAGAGACACAGAAGCGTGTCTGTGTCTCACAAAGCATATATATGAAATCCATTGATGACTATGCGTCACAACCTGCACATAGGACAAGTCACAAAATTAGTATTGACATTACTTCACATATACTTATTTAATTAAATCAACTCACACATATTAACGTCTCACCTCAATCGATCAGCGAAACTCTAAGGCCTCCCAGTCTACAGGCTCTCCTGAAGCATCAAGATCATTCAATACTTCATAGATACCTCTACAATATCCATTTGTCTCCTCCTGGCATGTCAGGGCTCGATGCATCGCAAGATTCTGCATTTATACAAAAATCAAAGTAATAAGAATACATGATTCATCAAGTTTAGAAAAATGCCATAGCTAGGATTGGATTGGAAACTCACAAACTCATAGCGAAAGGTGTCGAATCCTCCGCTGCCAAGATGAGATGTCCCGCTGGTCATCTGTCGTATCTGCGTGGCCTGACGCTGCTGTCTGAACAGCGTGTCCGTTGTCCGCTCATCCTCCCTGATCTACTACCACGTCTCATGTGGGATGCCCGAAGGCTTCGACGAGCCGATCCTGAAAGCCTTCCAAGCTACGTCTCTTCGATGTTTCATGGTGTCCTGTGAAACACCCTTGATCCACCTCCTCGGAACAGCCTTTGAACCAGGAGCAGGCTGGTACTCTCTCATGATGTTCTCCACTATATAACTAACTTTGTCCTCATCCTGGTCAGGCCAAGGCGTCAGAATGCTGGTCAAAAACTGTAGCTCTGCGAGCTGGCGAATCCGCTGTCTCATCTCAGTCCCGACTCTATCCATGTCAACAAAACCATCTGCCCATATAGTATAGAGATTGGAGACACTAGGATCGTGTGCCCCCCAAGGTGTCCGAGGTGTGCCAAGAGGTGTGTCGAGAGGTGTGCCTGGGTAGGACAGGGGTCATGAGCGAGGAGGGGTTGAAGCATCTGTGGACCCTCCTCCACAGCAACGACCACCTCCACCTGACAATCGTCGAGATTGGCGAGTGCGCCTGTGCTGCTTAGATGAGGACGTACCCGCCTCTGCTGCACCCCTAGGTGTCGAAGCGACCGTGATGGGAGACCTCGCAGGCGTCATACCTGTAGGTGCCCCCCCCCCCCCCCCCTAGGTGTCCCTCCCCCCATAGGTGTCCCCCCCATAGACGTCGGACCCTCGGGTGTGAAGCCCAGAGGCGTAGTACCCGTGCCTCTGGCTACCCAGTACTAAGATGCCTCTACCATCTGACTGGGCGTCATTCGTGTGATGAAGCCCATAAATGCATCTGCACTCATAGAAGCAGGATCTGGAAACTGGTCTACCATACTAAAGTCCTGCACAAAGAAAGTAAAATAAAGCGTCAGAACACCTGTTAAGGCGGTTACGCCGCTAGTGGAAGCTAAATAGCGAGAACTCAACCAACAATAGAATTTGTCAGACGAGGACGGAGCTTGACCCGCAGGCGCATGGAAACAACTAGGTGGGTGTCAAATCACCTACTCGACCTTCTAATGACAATCACTACTAAGGAAATCAAATCTAAGTTCTAAAATACGCAAGTGACTGAAATCCGTACTACGAACGAATGCTATACAAAACATGATCTAGAATCATTGAATCGATCTCAAACTCAAGGGGAAGTCTATACACTAGGTAAGAACAACACCCTAAAGACTTGAACTGCAAAATCAACCTATAACCACTCTGTGCGATAAACGCGTATGAAGACAGGCCCAAAAATACAGGTGATCGAAACTTGACCCCGATGGTACTAATGTGAATCTCTACTCGTTGTGGTTCTATAGATATGCTGCACGCTCAACTCCGACACACGAGTTGGAAGAAAACTCACACCGAAGCTCGTAGGAACTTACCACACATAGAAGTTGATAGCGCGCACTCTTGGTATCTGTGGGTAGCTCTCGCCGTTGCTAACACAATGGCGGTGTAGCTTCTCCAATGGCGGCTCCGTAGCTCGCGTAGCAAGAAGATAAGACTCTCTCTCTCTCTCTCTCTCTCTCTCTCTCTCTCTCTCTCTCTCTCTCTCTCAGACACAGTCACGGCGCTCAAAAACTCACTTTGATTAATGATCTAAATCCCTTAGGTTACAAAAACTTTGGCTTATATACCTCAGCCTTGGAGGTGAGAACATCTCTAACTAATTACATCAGCAAGTGAAATTACTTCGGGATTACAAGCTAGAAACTCAATTGAGTCCCGTTACTTAATGAATGGCTCAAATCAAAATTAATGTCGGAAAGACATTTATTATAATCAATGGTTACAAAATGATGAGTGTGAGCAAAAATGTGGGTGTGATCCTCTGCTGGCTCAACACTCCCCCCCTCCACGTTCATGTCTTCCCTGACATGACTTTTATGCTTGGTCAATAAAGTCCTGTCGTCTTGAGCATCTACAAATGTAATTCGTATCGTAGGTTGCCGATGGTCAAGGTTGGGCTAAATATTTTGCTTTCGTGGGTGAAAAAGCCGGTGTAGAAAGCTTCTTTGAATGTTTGCATGTGGAAGCTAGGCAAAAACATAATCCTTTGGTATAGGAGGTGTAACACTTTTGGAGAAGGCTGCAATGAAAGATCATACATCATATCAGTCACTGTGTCGGCCGTCGATAGTAGACTCGAGGTTGTGGCTTTGTCTGGCGCGAACACTTCAATGCAAGCTAAGAGAGTCCTGCAAATTTTCTTGAGCATCTGACATGAAAGGTCAGGAGAGCCAGTAAAGAGCTTGACGGTGCCCGTTAGGGTTCTCACCATGTAGGCTTTACCTATTCTCTCTCCTGCCTTTGGTCCTGGCATCCTGGGATAATTAAGCCAATTTGGCTTCTTTTCTGCAATCCTGCCATGCTCTTTCCAGTTTCTGACTCTTGGCACCGAGCAGAAGGTTGCATCCTCCCGAATCTCCTTTGGTGCCTCCACCAAGTAGATGAGGTAGGCTGGGTATTTGTTCATCCAACCTTTCCTCCATCTAGGTTGTGAATCTACTATCTTCTTTGATTGTTCCTCCTTTGTGATGTCGCCTTCGTAAAGAGCGACATATTTCTCCTCCTCTATTCTCTTTTTCGTCTTTAGCACTTCAAATTTCATCAAAGGGAAAGGCAGGCTGGGTTGCATCCACTGTTCATGGAGCGCTTTTGTGTCTAGTCCCTGAAGTCTAATGGAGATTAGGAGTCTCCTCTCCCATTCCATTTCCGCCTTGACACTCTCCTCTGCTGACTTTTCTATTTGGTCATGGAGCCTTTGTTCTTCTTCTTCAGAGATTCTTGAAGTCGAGGCTACCTCTTGAGCTGGGGCTGGATCTTCTATTGTGGTTGCCTCTCCAGTTTATGGTAGCTCTATGGCTGCTCCACCTGATTCTTCTTGTGGTGTCTCTGTCTCTTCTTTGTTGCTCTTGTAGATCTTGGAGCTGTTTGCGGAGGGCCTCATTCTCTGTCCGTAGTGTTTGATTTTCTAATGTGAGACTCTCCTCTGCGGCAAATGATCCCTCCGCAATGTGCAACCTTTGCACTTGCTCTAATCTCAGCTCTCTCTGTAAGCTTCGAACCTGGTCTTCCAAAGTTGGTATGATAGCTCCCTCTTGTTCGGTTCCTGCTCTGCTAGCTCTAGGGGTAGTCCTGAGTCTAGTGATTGTTCTTTCTTGGAGCTCGACTCTCTCCCTTAGCTCAATGAGCTCATCCTTGGCCGCCTCCAACTCATCCTCTATCCGCTCCCTTGCTTCCTGTGCACTTGTTACTTCTCTTGAAGCCTTGGCTAGCTGGAGTATCAAGCCGTCTCTCTCGTTTTCTGCGTCATAGAGTGATGCTTTATGACTTTCAGATTCAGTCATAGAATTCTCTAATTTTCTCTGCAACTCCGCTTCGCTTTGTTTGGCTGTCTCAATCTCTACTTCCTTTGCCTTGGACCTTTCTTTTATCTTACTGAGCAGTTCATGCACCATGTGCATGTCTTTTTCATCATCATCTGTCAACTCTAAAGCTCTTTCCGCCACCACATCCACTGGCTTTGGCTCTTCTAGTACGTTTGGTTCGTCCAGTTTCTCTTCACTTTCTTTTTTACTCTTTGTTTTTTCCTCCGTTCCTCTCCGTTCATCTTGTTTTTGTAGGGTGATCCCATAAACTGCCTCAAGGGCCTCTTCTTTGGTGTATCCTATCTCTACCAGATCTTCATAATCATTTCTCTTTTGCTGAACTAGATCTATCTTCTTTTCTTTGGTCTCGGCTTCTGGTTTTTCCAAATCATCTGTGTCCACCTCTACTGTGGTCTCCTCCACAATTTTTTCCGTCTTCTTAGGGCTTGGTACATCAGTCACAGGGGGATATCTGTCCTCAGCTTCCTTGGCTTTCCCTTTGTCGGCTTGCCCATCTTTCTCTTGACGCTTAGTAGACTCATCTACTTTCCTTTTCCCCTTGTCGTCTCTTTTCAGCTCAGCTTTTAATTGATGTACCTCCTCTTCAGTGTATGGCTCGACAGGTTGCTGCTCCAGAATTGCCTCTAACTCCTCATAAGCTTTAATATATTGATCATATTGATCAGTATGTGGCCTAGCTAAGCTAGTTCCGACTTTAGTGGGGTCTGGCACCCACTTTTGTTCAAAGTCACCCTTTAGAGCTCTTTCCGCTCTAAACTGCTCCACTAGTCTTTCCATTCTTGCTGCTTTCTGACTTTTGGTTTGCTTGGGAGCAACCTTCTTCTTTACTTTCTTCTTAAGCGGCTTGTCCACATCCTCTGCAGGTTCTGAAACTACTTCTAGTTTCCGGCGTGCTCTTGTGGATGCCCTCTTGGATACTTCGGGCTGTTCTTCCTCCTCGTCGGCTTCTCTAAGCCACTCATTCTGGGAAGGAACCTTTGGCCACTGATCTCTAGCTCCAATAGCTTCATAAGCTATTCTTGTCAGAATTTCCGCTCCTCCTATGTACTTTGGCTTCTCGTTGTGCATGGCAATTACTTGCTCGTGGATGTGTTGAGCGTAATTCACCTCTTTTGGCATATTGCTCTTTAATGCCCATGTGATGGTGGTGATCCCATAAACTGCCTCAAGGGCCTCTTCTTCGGTGTATCCTATCTCTACCAGATCTTCATAATCATTTCTCTTTTGCTAAACTGGATCTATCTTCTTTTCTTTGGTCTCCGCTTCTGGTTTTTCCAAATCATCTGTGTCCACCTCTACTGTGGTCTCTTCCACAATTTTTTCTGTCTTCTTAGGGCTTGGTACATCAGTCACAGGGGGATATCTGTCCTCAGCTTCCTTGGCTTTCCCTTTGTCGGCTTGCCCATCTTTCTCTTGAGGCTTAGTAGACTCATCTACTTTCCTTTTCCCCTTGTCGTCTCTTTTCAGCTCAGCTTTTAATTGATGTACCTCCTCTTCAGTGTATGGCTCGACAGGTTGCTGCTCCAGAATAGCCTCTGACTCCTCATAAGCTTTAATATATTGATCGTATTGATCAGTATGTGGCCTGGATGAGCTAGTTCTGACTTTAGTGGGGTCTGACACCCACTTTTCTTCAAAGTCACCCTTTAGAGCTCTTTCCGCTCTAAACTGCTCCACTAGTCTTTCCATTCTTGCCGCTTTCTGACTTTTGGTTTGCTTGGGAGCAACCTTCTTCTTTACTTTCTTCTTAAGCGGCTCGTCCATATCCTCTGCAGGTTCTGAAACTACTTCTAGTTTCCGGCGTGCTCTTGTGGATGCCCTCTTGGATACTTCGGGCTGTTCTTCCTCCTCGTCGGCTTCTCTAAGCCACTCATTCTGGGAAGGAACCTTTGGCCACTGATCTCTAGCTCCAATATCTTCATAAGCTATTCTTGTCAGAATTTCCGCTCCTCCTATGTACTTTGGCTTCTCGTTGTGCATGGAAATTACTTGCTCGTGGATGTGTTGAGAGTAATTCACCTCTTTTGGCATATTGCTCTTTAATGCCCATGTGATGGTGGTCGCAATAGCATGGGGTGGTGTCGTATACTTTTGCGGTCTTTTACTACAAACATGAAGAAATTGGTTGTACAGTCGGCAAAGGGTTGCCGCTCTTGGGTCCGCCATATCTCCATAGGTTGCATTCTGCTTCTTGGGCCCATAGACCTCTATGGCCTCCCTTCTTTCCTTGACCGAGCTCCCTTTGTTGTGCAGCTTCAATGCGTCTGCAATGAGCTGTGGAGTGATCTGTACTTCTACTTTCTCTCCATCCATGGCTGTCAATGTGGCTTTTCCATCCTTCTGAATGGATGTTGCCAACTCGTACACTCTTCTTGTATCCACGCCTGATGGTCTAGAGGTGAAGAAACTGTGCAAGTCTGCCCTTTCCGAGTACCTGCTGATGTCTTCTGACCTGCTATAATCTACCAATTCCTGTGGGATCATCGGTACATCCACCGCTTGCCCTTGAGGATCTCTGAAAGTCCCCTGGTAGATCTTTATTCCCTCTTTCTCCAATACTGCTTCCTCCACCCAAGTTTTGGTTGGCTTGAGGGTTTCTGCTGGAATGTCAAAGGGTTTCGCTTCTGCAAGAGCATCTTTAATTGTCGGTATTTTTCTCTTCGTTGCCGATGACTTGGCGGAATCCATGGATCCTGTAACTCCAATTTCAAAATTTAGAGTCTTTTTTAGTACTGAAAGTCGAAATGAAGCTTTTAACTATTCAAATGACTTGAAAATTGAAACATGAGCTATTCAGAGCCTAAGGATGCAAGGTAGGTGAAAAAATATGCAAAATGGGCTCAAAATCATGCTGGAGACATCATACGCGTATGATGTCTTTTGTGTCAAAATGACTTCATATTGGTTGTGCTTGTAGCTGATAGTGTATACATGATTATCATATGCTTGGATTTGAGTTTGGATACCATTTGGTCAAGTTTTGGCCAGTTTTGTCCAGGTTAGGCTCTTGGCAAAATTTTGAAAGGGAATTGGATTTTATGATCCAAATTGGATAAAACTTGGTGGTTCACTTTCAAATGGCATGTAGATCACTTCTGTTTGGTGGTTGAAGCCCTGAGGTGCCAAAATCACATAGTGAGACATCATACGCGTATGATGTCTTTTAGTGTATTTTTGGACCAAAATTTCTCTATAAGCTTGGATTTGGCTTTAGATAGGCTTATTCAGTGGATTTATGAAGTTTGGATAGATTTTGGGTTAAAAATGGCTCTGGAGACATCATACGCGTATGATGTCTTTTTCATCAATTTTGCATGGGATTGGTTCTGTGGACTCCCCATGTACTAGTGAAGGACTGTTCCTACTCAAATCTTGGTTTGGACTTGAGTATGTTGGATTTGGGCCATAAATAGGCTTTAGGTGAAGGATTTATCCTCAATTGGGCTAATGGGGTGATCCTCTTGACCAAATGGTTCCAAATTTCTTATGTAGCATGTATTAGATATATATAATGGATGTATGATGACAAATGAGCAGTTTTGGCTCTGTAAGTGCAAATAGACATTATACGCGTATGATGTCTTTTGTGTCAAAATGGTGCTTTTTGGTTCCAGGTAGCTTGTAGATGTGTTAATCAACAATCCTACAAAGTTTCAATGAGTTTGGAGTTATTTTGACAAAATTAGGACCAAAAATCAATTTTATGGCCTACTTTGCGTCTTTTTGGTTTTCCTTGGGTTTTCTAACTCCAATTCTCATGATACTTGGTTCATAGGATGTGATTAACATGTGGAATGAGGCTATGCACTCAAATGTTGAAATGGATGTGAAATTCATGCTGTGAGACATCATACGCATATGATGTCTTTTCTTGAAATGTTGGTCTTTTTGTGCAAAGAATGCTTTGTGCTAGTGCCTTAAGCCCTGCTAACTAGTTTTCAACTTAAAAAGTCATCAGTTTAGCTAAAAAGCCTCCTTATAGGCATTTCAGTCTCCGAAGTCGTCTTTTTGTCTTCGAGTTGAATTTCTTCAACTTTTCTTCTCGAAAGTTGAATTTCCAGCTCATTGGATATGTTGTGAAGCCATCTATTTGGTTGAACTTGGCTGTGGCTCCTCGTTCTCCATCTTTCTCCTTTTGGTTGCCCGAAAGCGTCTTTTTCACCATCGGTAAGTGAATCAGCTTTCTTTTGGGTTTTTCTTGCAAACATAAGTCATCCATGTATATTTGAAGCTGCTTGTGAAGTTTCATTTCATTCGGTCGTCAATTTCAGCCGTTATGCCAAAATGACGCTTTGTGTGTCTGCAGCCGAATCGGTTGTTCCGACCTACTTTTGGTGGTCCAAACCTGGAGATACTCCATGGTTGCATTGCCCTCGATGTTGTTAAGCTACCTGAGAAGTTTTGTGTCGTTTCGACAACTTTTTCCTGTTTGCCTCTTGCAGGCTCTGTTGACCTAGGGTTTTTTCAGTCGTTCTTTCTTGATCTTTGAGTGTTAGAAACCCATCTTCTATACTAGGGTAACCCACCTATAAGTTCTTGCAAGGTTTGGTTAGGCGGTTGTGCCACTACCTAGCATTCTACCGCATTCCCCGTCTGCTCTTGTTTCTTGGTTTTGGTCAGTTTTCGCGACAAAAGTTAATGATAAGCATCAAAAGCTTATGGCAACGAGTCTACCTCTCATTTCTGGTGTCCTCTGAGCTCTCGTAGCAGTCGTAGAAGGCTGTAGAAGGTTGGATGCTCATGTGTGCTCTTTGCTCTCTCCAAGAAGGTAATAGTGGAAATGAGCTTGAAAGTGATGTGAAAAATACTTAACTTCGGACTTCCCGGATCACTTGTTACCAAATTTGACATGTGCTCCTATATCGTCGTGAAATGCACTTTAGGATTTGAAATTTCTCAATTTGGACTCCGTTTGACCTGTTTCTGAGAAATCTGTCCACTTTGCCAAAATTCTGTCATTTCGGGCTTTCCGCAACTTTTCCCGAATTGTACTCAATTTTTACCATGGGTTGCCCTTGTCATTAGGATCATCACCATCTATTTTTTCTTTTTTCTGATCTCGTTTCACCTGCTTTTTTATTTTTCTTTTACTTTTATCAAAAAAATCATAAAAAATAAAGGAAAATAGCAAATTGAAGCCAAAAAACTCCAAACATACACAATAAATAGCTGGTAACCCTGTGTATATGAATATACGCTTATTTGTGATTTTTGGACTTCGATTACCACTTTTTTCCACTTTTTAGCTCCAAAAACACTCTTATTTAGTGATATTTACACGTCTAGAGACCCAAATTCATCATTTGATCTCTTCTTGTTGCAAAACAAGGTATATAAGGGCATAAATATTATCAATATCCGCAATCAAACATAAAAATTGCAAAATCATGTAAGACACTGCCCTTGTAATATAAGTTTTTGTTTTTCTTTGTTTTTTGTCGCTTGTAGCTGCTTTGTAGCTCCTGTATACCTGTATATCTCCCCCCCTCCTAGTCTGAGTCCTCCTGGACGACTATGAAGTGTCTGTGGGAGAAGCATTGTAGTTGTTTTGGTCATAAGTTCCCAATGCAATTGTAGAGCGATGATACAATAGTCTTTCCAATAAAGCTGCTCTTTGTTTGATTGAAGGATTGGTGGTCGGGTTTTGGGTTGGTTTTGGCACTTCGGTAGTAGAATCTATAGATGGATTCTTCTTTACCTTGTTGTTCTTTTTCACAATCCAAATCTGCTTCCACTTCGCTTGTGCTTGCCACAAACTCTTTTCGACCCAAACCTGCTTTGTTCTTTGTGTTGATTTCCTCGCCGTGAAATACCTACGAGTTTCCGTGGATTGTACTAAAGGGAGTTCCTGTTTACAAATCCTTGGGATCCAAATTTGCTTGCTATAGCTTTGTGCCGTCATGAACTTCTTTGGAATCCAGATCTGTTTCACTGTCCTTGATTGTCTGGAATCACTCTATTGTCTGGTATTGAAGACTCTGTTTTCCACCTTTGTGTTCTCTGGCACAACCTTTTTTGGTCTCCATACCAACTTTGACTCCGTTTTTTTGCAAGGTTGAGCTGTTATATTATTGCTTGTCTTCCTTATCCAATGTTGAGAGTTCCTCGTCGAAGAGCAATCTAGTTGTATAGAAACTTTTGGTTGCCATTGCTTCTTCTTTTTCTCTGGTTGTTGTTTACCTTTGTTCTTGGATTCGTCCTTTGGAGTTGGCTCTGCTCCTTTGGTGAACTTAACTGATTGACTTTCACCTTCGTATTTGATAAGCACTGATTTAGAACTCCAGTCAATCATTGCATTGTATTGCTTCTGCCATGGTTGTCCTAGCAATAATGGATGTTGTGTAGCTTGGTCTTCAACCACGTAAAACATATGAGGATACACATACTGGTTAATCTGTATATGTAAAACTGTGCATCCGACAGTTTTGATTGAATTCTCAGAGTAACTCTTTAACTCTTGCTTGGCAGTTTGTAATTTAGTGTCATTTATCAATTGTCTGTACAAACTGAGTGAAAGTAGGTTAGTTTGAGCTCCTGAATCCAATAGTGCTCTAGCTTTGATTTGGTTGGTTCCTACTTTGCATTCAATGATGGGTTCTTCTTTATCATTATCCATTTCTGTTATACTGACTGCATTTATTCGTATTGCTCCTTCATTGCGCTGTTTCTGACGTAGTAGTCTTCTTTTCTCCATTCTTTCCTTCGCCTCGGCTTGCGCTTCCTCCACAATCTTTTTCTTTTTCTGGACACGCAGCTTTTCTTGATGTATTTTGAGAAGCATGTCTTGGGTTAGCGGAAAAATATACTTTTTCACTCTGCATCCACTAATCCAATTGGGAATTTCTTCTCCGTCTAATGTAGCAAGCTTGACGGCTCCACTTGGTGATAGATCTTTAATCACCAGAGGTCCCATCCCTCGCTTTTTAAGCTGCTTAGCATGCTGTTTCAGAGTGTAAACTAGGACATAGTCCCCAACCTTAAACTCTTTAGTACGCACATGCTTATCAAAAAATTCCTTTTGTCGTCTTTTTTGAGCGTAGATAGAAGCTACTCCTTTTAGGCAAAGCTCGTCTAGCTTTTCCAGGTCATCTATTCTATCAGAAAGCTCGTGCCCTGTCCACTCTAGATCCTTAGCCACCCTTAAGGTTGAAATTAAGAATTCTATTGGTAAGATAGAATTTAGCCCAAAAACCATGTTATATGGGGTCGTTCCTATTGATGTTTTATATGCTACCCTATATGCCCATAATGTTGAATGCAACTTCTGGTCCCAGTCAGTTCTCGACTCAGATACAATCTTCGTAAGGACCGTGCATATGGTTTTGTTTGTTGCTTCAGCTTGTCCGTTTGCTTGTGGATGATACGGGGCTGATTTCCTATGGATTACCATGAATTCATCTAGAAGGATCTCTATCACTTCATTTATAAAATGTGTGCCTCGATCACTCACAATTTATATTGGCAATCCATATCGTACAAAGACGTACTCATATAGAAATTGTGCCGTGGTCCTGGCATCTGCTTTTTGAGTTGCCTTTGCTTCGACCCACTTTGTTAGATAGTCTGTAGCCACAACAATGTATTGTGCATGAGTCTTATATGCAGGAGGTGAAATGGGTCCGACATAATCAATCCCCCATTTTGCAAAAGCTCTTGCCCCCATCATTGGTCTAAGCGACATATCATCTCTTTTAAGTGGTACTTTGGTCCGCTGACAGTCATCACACCATTTAACGTATTCCTCAGCGTCCATATGTAATGTTGGCCACCATATTCCTGCGGCTAAGACAAGTTTTGTTGTCTTATCACCTGAGAAATGGCCTCCACCTACTCCTCCATGAGCTTGCTCCAGGATTATCATATTCTCAGACTCTGATGCGCAAATCCTAAGCTGGTTGTCTTTACCTCTCTTATAGAGTTGATCTCCTATTAGAGCGTAATCTCTAGCTTCTGTCTCTACAGATTTCTGACGAGCTTTTGACGTTCCTTCTGGGAAAGTTCTATTTGTGAGATATTCAACAATAGACTGACTCCATTCCGGAGCTATCATTATCTGATATAATGTCGAATACTCTGCTGGCGGTTTTGATGAACATACAATACATACAGTGACATATTCATGTACGCTTTCTTTCATTCCTGGCCAATAGACTCCCAATTGTAACAAATTCCTATATGTGTTCCTTCTTGAACAATGAAATGCACATTCCTGAACATGTGCTTCGCGCAGATATATATTATATTCCTCAGGATTGATGCATAGTCGTAAAACATGATCATTTCCCAATTGATACAACCTTCCTGCAACCAATTGAAGATTCTTGGATTGCTGAATAGCAATATGTTTCTGGTTGTATTCTCTTCTATCAAACTCTCCTCCATAGGTTAATAAGCTAACGACATTTTGAGACCACTTCGGTATCATTTCTATGTTGAACAAGTATGCGTCTGGCATGTCGTCATCTACTCCTATAGGGTCTTCTCCATTCGTCAATCGCGAAAGATGATCAGCTCTAAGATGTGTTTTTCCTTTCTTTACTACTACCGTGAAGTCAAATTCTAGTAAGATAATGAACCATCTCACTATTCTCCCGGTATTGCATGGTTTATTCACTAGGTATAGCAAGGCTTGGTGATCCGTAAAAAACACAAACCTTTTGGCTAGAAGATAATTCCGAAATTTCTTCATAGCATATATCATTCCTAATCCTTCTCGCTCTATTGTGGTGTAATTCTTCTCTGCATTGTTGAGCTGTTGACTGGCGTAACAGATAGGAAAATCCATGTTTCCTTCTTCTGGCTGAGCCAGAATGCATCCTATTGCATATGCCGAAGCATCTATATGCACATGGAATATCTTCTCCCAATCTGGTGATTTCAAGACTGGAGCAGTAATGAGTGCCTCTTTCAATTTCTTGAATGATTCCTCATACTCCTCTGTCCATTCAAAGTTCACTATTAGCCTGTAAAGTGGGTGGCCTATTATAGCGTACATGTAAATGAATCGTCTATAATATCCGCAATGTCCCATAAAGCTCTGTACTTGTTTCACATTGGTTGGTCTAGGCATATCCACTATAACTTTTATCTTCTCTAAATCCGTGGATATTCCGTTTTGTGAGACAATATGTCCCAGAATTTTGCCCTGTCGGACCATAAACACACATTTCTCAGGATTGAGACAAATGCGATATGTCCTACATTTCTCAAATACTTTTCTTAGGTGTTCTAGATGCTCATCTCTCAGAAGAGAATGTACACATAAGTCATCCATGTATATTTCTAGAAACAACTTTAAGTATTCTTTGAAACCATGCGTCATCAGCCTCTGAAAGGTTGTGGGAGCATTGGTTAGACCAAAAGGCATAACCCGATAAGCATAAATTCCCCACTCCGTTGCAAAAGCTGTTTTATGTTGATCTGCCGGTGCTATGGCTAGCTGGTTATATCCTGGAAAACCATCAAGAAAGGAGTATGCTGTTTTCCCTGATACATGCTCTAGAACATGATCAGTTATCGGCAAGGGATAATTGTCCTTGATTGTTGCAGCATTCACTTTCTTTAAGTTGACGCACACTCGGAGTTTTCCGTTCTTCTTGGGTACCACCACAATCGGAGATACCCAATCGGTGTGTTCAATCTCGTATATGAATTCAACTTCCATTAGCTTATCTATCTCTTCTTTGATTTGCTTAGCAAACGTATCATTATATGTGTATGGTCTCTGTCTCCTAGGCTTTGCATCTTGTTTTAGTGGGATTGTGTGTTGGCATATCGATGGGTCAACTCCCCTTAAGTCCTTATAAGACCATGCAAAAACATCCCTGTACTCTCGGAGAAGACTCAAAAGTCTCTCTTCCTCGCCTGGAGACAAATCTGTGGCTATGTACACCGGTCTAGGTGTCTCACCTGGAGCTGCTAAATCAACTTTTTTTGCATCCTCCGGTCCGTCATAAGATTCGTTCGCCTTTCTCTCTCGAATAGGTTGGGTTAACACCACCTTCCTATCCTCTATTGTGAATTTCCTGTAGTGAGAGGGAACATCCATGTTTTCGTTGATTTTGGCGTTTTCGTCCTCTCCACTCTCAATTTCTGTCGTCCAAACTTCTTTCAGAGTTTTCTTGAGCTCTCTGTACTTGTTTCTACGTTCTAACTTGGACTCCGTGTGTTCTCTGTTGCGCTTGTTCTTTTCTGATTTTTCTGTTTCAGTTTTCGTTTCATTCCTTTGAACTTGATTTCTTGAGCTTCTTTTGTCTTTTCGTAAGCTCTTTTGATCATTGCCTCTCATTCTTCCAGAAATCTTGTCCTTAACACAATCTTCCGCCTTTACTAGCATTAGGAATTGATTTTTTCCTCTTATTCTAGGCATCGGATTGGTTCTAACCCCCTTTGTTTTTCTCTTTGCTCTATAGGGTTTCTGGCGTTGTTTAGTTTGGTTCGGAAAATCATAAAATCTGACATCCGTTATAGTTTCCTCGTTTCCGCTTGAATTGTCTGTTGACTCGTTGTCTGCTTCATTTCCCCACTCTGGATGATCGGGAATGTCGTGAAACACCTCTTCTTCATCTTCCTTTTCCAGTGTATCGTTCTTTTCAGTTTCTTTTTCGAGTACAGTTCTCAACATGAAGTACGGAACCACGTCGTACCCGTCCTTGTCGCAAAATTTTGTTGTGGGACCATCCGGAATTGCACAAACATCTAGGGTTGCAAGAATGTGTGTCCATTCTAATGGTTCAAGCGGGTCCTCTGGAAAGGGTTCTCCTATATAAGTTTCATCTTCGATAGCCCTTTCTAAAACATATTCTTCTCGCCTCAGACTTCCACATTTCGAGGCCCCACACATCCATAACTCCTTGGGCTTACCTAACCAAGCTGGAAATTCGGATCCCGCCAAAGTAGCTGAATCAAACTCCTCTACCAGTGTTCGGTTCACATCTTTGTAGCTATGGTCTTTCAGGTTCACACGTGTAGTGGTTTCCATATTTCTCAGGTATATGTGACCGTAGCCCCCATCTTGGACCATTTTCAACTGTCTCATGAATGGTCTTCCCAGTATGATATCATAGTTATTCTCCTTGCCAAAATCGACAATAGCAAAAGTATGTTCGTATTCAATGCCGCAAGAAGTCACTACGACTTTCTCTAATAACCCCATAGGTTTCTCCATGTGTCCATCTGCTAATTGGAGTTTCAATCTAGTCTTCCTCATTGCTGGTTTCCCCTATTTTTTCCAGATTTCTTTTGTAGCAATGGATACCCCAGCTCCGCTGTCTAGTATTTCCATTGTGTTCACTCCTTGGAATTCAACTGGTAAGGTTGTATTCCCCTCTTCACCTTCGCAATACTCTCCGACCTTGTTTAAGGGTACAGGCTTAGCGTTCTTTTGTGGTTTGCTCAGTTCTTGTATACCCTCTTGCAATCTCGATGTTGGATCTTTTATCCCAAATTTCTCCAAGCATTTTCCTACAGTGGTCCACATATGTGGTCTTAGCCTCAAAAGCTCAGCTAGAGTGATAGTGCATGTCACTGGTGTTGTCAAGATCTCTATCAATCCTTGCGAGTCCATGACTTTTTTTGATGAGATTCTTCGTGAGGGAAGTGCTCTAATCTCGGATTTTGCTTCATACTCTCCTAAGTATGAAGGTAAGGTATTCAGTGAATCAGGTTTGCTCTCCATTGTTCTAACAGAGCCCCCATCTCCCTAGTAAGATTGCAGATCCAAGTCCACTTGAGATCCTGCCTCAAATTCCACTACGGGAGGATTCCTGATATCCTTTTCCCAATTTGTCTGATTAGCTTGGCAACTTAGCTCATTTGCAAAGTTTGCCTCTCTCACTTGTTTCCAAAATTCATTGTAATCCTCATCTCTTCCGTAAGACCTCTGTATGACTGGATGAAAACTCTCTATCTCCTGATCGGTTGTGTTCAATACTATGCGGTCATCCTTGTGTGTATCTTCAGACTTTTGTGCACTGTGAGTCTTTTCAGCTACCCGTGAAATGATAGTCTCTTGCTGAATTGGGTTTTCCGTTCCACAATTCATTGTTTCTCTTGGTGGTTCTAATAAGGCTTGTGCAGTCTCGATCATTCTCTGGCACATTTCAAGTCTCTGCTTTTCCAATTCCGCGTTTGGGTATGTCATCCACCTCTGTTCTTGTGTTTGGTTGTTCTTTAACCTAGCTTCGTAAGCTCTCATCAGTGCGTCCAATGGTTCGTGTACTTTGTCGACTAGCACTGATCCCCCTGAGCTTAAGCTCGTTGTCTCTTTGATACTCTTTTGTTTCGTTCTTTCCGGGCTCATCTCTCGTTTCCCGTTTTGACTCTCAAGTTTTTCTAATCTATCTTTAGTTTGCTTTAGTTCCTCAGCTAGAATAGCGTCTTCACGTTCTTTTCTCAACTTCATGCGTGCTTTTCTAGCTTTCCATGTGTTTCTTTGACTCCGCGGTCCTTGACTAACCACTTCAGTCGCTAACTTTCCATTCTCAGGTTCTCTAGTGGTTTTCTTAGCTTGAGCTCTAGTAACAACTTGCGTTGGTATCAGAGTTTCATTTTCAGACCCACTGCTGGTAGGAATAGTTTCTAGCATATTCAATGTCGTCTTTTGCACTTTGTTTGGATTCTTTGAACAATCCTCAATGAAGTGAGTAACCCCACACTCAGTGCAATAAGCATTAATTCTAATGATTTCCATATGTGGACAAACATTCATCAGATGGTCACCTCCACACTTGTAACAGGGTCCTAGTGCTGGTCTTGGTCCCACTTGATTCGTCCTTTGTGGATAGGATGGTCTTTGTCCTGTTAATCCTCCATGAGCTATGAACATCAATGTTCTTGCGTCCAAATTGTATCTCTCTTCATCAGAAGCACTTGTAACTGTTGGTGTTCCAACATTCCTAATCATGCCCCATGGTTCTGGTTGTTTGGGTTCTTCTGGTGGGTAATACACAATTGGAGACATGTGTGCACCAGATTCTTCATAATAGGCTTGAACACGTACTAAGGCTTGTTCTTCCAGATTCTCTAAGGTTGGTGCATATCTAATGCCCACTGGTCTTGCTTGGTAAAGGTGGTTGTTGTCCCAATACCGGTTGCGGTCTTTCTATCCCCATAGGTCCTGGTACATTTCCCGTTGGGTATCGAGGTACTGGATGTACCTGAGGTGGTGCTAATTGAGCAGGAGGTGCATACTGGCGCTCCCTTACATACCCTTTGTTGTAATAGCACTCCTCTGTTGGATGGTTTGTCCATTTTTGTTCAATAGCACACCATTTCAGTGGTTTTGGCAATGGTTTTTGGTATGGTGCCATCCTTTTTAGAGCATCTTCTATCATTTGCTCTACATTTGGCATGGTTTTGTTTGAACATTCTTTTTAGTGGTAGTCTCGCTCGCTACGGAGGAAGAGCTACTGGATGCAAAATCTGTATCCGCTGACACCTCTCCATAAACCGTACAGTTATCCACTAAGTACAATGTTGCTCTCGTTACTTGCTCGAAACTTGTACAAGCTTTCAAGTGCAAGTCCTTCTTGAGAGTGTCATTTCTCAATCCTTCAATAAAGAGAACAGATAGTCTGTCATCTTGTGGTCGTTCACGTACTGGACATCTCTCAATGTATTGTTTGAAGCGAAGTGAAGCTTCCTTCACTTTTTCGTGTTCTCTCTGTTTAAAAGCATATATTTGTGAGACCGTATTGTTCTTAATCTCTCGTTTTGAGAATTACTCAGCAAACTCTCTTAGCAAATGGTCAATGTCATGGAATCCCCCTCTGTTCAGTGGTTGAAACCATGCCAATGCCGTACCTTCTAGAGTAAGACCAAATCCCTCGTATTGTGTATGGAAATCTGTTATCTGTTCAGCTCTTAAGACTTGCTTAAAGAGTGACACATGTGCATACGGATCTCCTGAACCATCATACTTCTTTGGCATACACTTGGCTACTTGAGATGGTCTCATACGTCTATGGTCTGCTACCAATCTCATTGCTCCTGTGTCCCGGCTAAAGCTTTCTTTAGCATCATGGACTTCATGGGTTACCCTTGTCGGTTCCCTTGCTCTGAGTCTACTACTAGGAGGTGAATGTGATGGTTCCGCTTCGAAACTTGGACCTAGAGTGGTATACGTGGGGATTGGAACTGCACTACCTCGATTCATATCCATTTACTCTCTGGAATGTAATGATCCCATTGGTCCAGGCTTCGAGTACTCAGGTTGACTGAAAGAGTCAGCAGCCTGAGTTCTTTGTCCTCCTGTCGTCATTGGGTTTTGCACTCCATTTGTTGGTGCTGGTCTTTGTGAGCTAGAAGTAACATAATACTGATGTAGTGGTCCCCCAAAGTATGTATATTCTTCTAATTCTTTCTTGCCCATTGTTGAGTATTGCCTCCCATACTTGTCGTAAGCGGCAATTTTCACTTCCGATCCCTCTGTGTAGGTAAAGACATAAAGTCTTTTTTGGTCTGTCAACTCTCCGGTGTAGGGTTCTTCACATCTATAATAGAGATCTTGCTCCCCATTATTATATTTGTATAGCCCCACATAGATGTTATCAGTGTTGATCCTTGTAGTTTCATTCTCTCTTCTTAACCTCACATCAGGGAAGTTCATTATTGGTGCTTTCTCCTCGAGTTCTTCATCTACTTTGTCTTTGGTGCCCATCAATCCCCACTTGTCCACAATGTTAGGGTTAAGGACTACCAAGTACATGGTACCCTCGTCATCTAGATATCTATCTCCGCTATAGCTCACAGGCACCAAGTCCTTGAACTCACTAGGTCTATCTTCTATCTTTACACAATAGCGGTCCATTCCATCTTTGTAGATCTTGGCACCTTGCTCATTGTCGTACTGATATTTTATGAACAATAGCTTCATTGTGGCGGAAGGGTTTGACGATCCTGCTGCCATATTTTCTCTATTGTTCAGGTTCAAGTGTTCCAAGTGTTCGGTGAAAATCTCGTAAGATCTCTCAGAAACACTTCCTTCAAAGATCGGCTCTAATGGTTGCACCCAACTTTGGTTTACACTTCCCTCGGTTGATATGACACTTGCTTGTTCCCCTTGTTTTGGTTGGTTATTCTGGAGATTCCTGCCCGATCTCAAATTCATCAATTCCCCTAAAGGACTTTAACTTTTTCGTCTCTGCAATTTGTTTTCCCAAGTTTTTGTGGTCAGAATTGATCCAGACTGATTGATACTTGGTCAATTGTTTAATCTTGTCAGTTGGACAACTTCTGTTTCATCAAGTGAGAATTTTGTTGCAGTTATGCTTAAAAAGACATTATACGCATATGATGTCTTTTTTCACAGATTTGGACTATTTTGGTTATGCTCACTCTCAGTAGCCCCCTTATGCTCTGTCCACTCACAAAATTCAGTTTGAACTCTGTTTGAGCAAGTTATGGCTAATTTAGGCTTTTCTTGGCAATTTTCCGCTTTTGACTTGTTTTGGGTCAATTGTGATCCAAATGGGATGAAACTTGAAATATAACCTCTAGACAGCTATTACATTGGATCTGTGTTGGCAAAGTATCAAAATATGTCCAAAATTAGGTCAAAGACATCATACGCGTATGATGTCTTTTTCATCAATTTGGGTCAAGACTTGATATTTATGCTTTCTACAGTGTTTGTAACAATCTTGTCAGGTCAGATATCAAAAATAAGCAGTGGATGTGCTAAAAGACAGTATACACGTATGATGTCTTTTGTCCCAGATTTTGACTATTCTTGGTTTTAAGCCTTCACCAATGTTTATAATTGAGTTTCAAGTGTTTTTGTCGGGTTTGAATGTAAAAACAAGATCTGAATCCAAAATTTCCTGTTCTTTGCGTTTCTTGGGCTCCGACTTGTCTTTTTGGGTTTCTTTGAGTGTTGATGTTCTTGTTTTAAGTTGAAATTAGGGTATAACCCCCCTTTTGAACACTGTGGTAAAGTCAAAATTTCTGTTTTGGTCTCTGTTTGGTCATTTAGACATCATACGCGTATGATGTCTAAAGTTGCAGATTTCCAGTTCTTTGGCACCGAATGCTTCCTAAAGCTTCCTCAAGTGCTCAGCAGCTCCCAGATACACAGAAAATTTCTCTGACTTTTGTTTATTGCAAGTTTCACTACTAACTCGACGGTTTAGTGATCTAACATGCAATCAACCATATCAAGCAAATACTCCAATGATTACTAGCTCCAGATCAGGATCAAATGAAGTCCTACCTAAGCTATTCCTAATCATAAAATGGGTTTGGTAATTGTGATTTTAAAGAGATCCACTGTCACTCACGGACTAGCAAATTCTTCTTCTATCAACAACTACTCAACACCAACAAACAACAACAAATCTAAGCTAAACTAAAAATACTGTCAATACAGAAGACCCAGGAATACCCCACTTCCTAGAATCTCTCGAGATCTTCGGAGTCCACCACTCCTAGATCTTTTCTAACTAAAGTATACAAAGTAGTTTATACGACTCACCTCGTAGGATTAGTCTAAGGTCACCTACTTAGGGCTCTTGTCCCCGGCAACGGCGCCAAATGTTAAGGCGGTTACGCCGCTAGCGGAAGCTAAATAGCGAGAACTCAACCAACAATAGAATTTGTCAGACGAGGACGGAGCTTGACCCGCAGGCGCATGGAAACAACTAGGTGGGTGTCAAATCACCTACTCGACCTTCTAATGACAATCACTACTAAGGAAATCAAATCTAAGTTCTAAAATACGCAAGTGACTCAAATCCGTACTACAAACGAATGCTATACGAAACAGGATCTAGAATCATTGAATCGATCTCAAACTCAAGGGGAAGTCTATACACTAGGTAAGAACAACACCCTAAAGACTTGAACTGCAAAATCAACCTATAACCACTCCGTGCGGTAAACGCGTATGAAGACAGGCCGAAAAATACAGGTGATCAAAACTTGACCCCGATGGTACTAATGTGTAGCTCTACTCGTTGTGGTTCTATAGATATGCTGCACGCTCAATTCCGACACACGAGTTGGAAGAAAACTCACACTGAAGCTCGTAGGAACTTACCACACATAGAAGTTGATAGCGCGCACTCTTGGTATCTGTGCGTAGCTCTCGCCGTTGCTAACACAATGGCAGTGTCGCTTCTCCAATGGCGGCTCCGTAGCTCGCGTATCAAGAAGATAAGACTCTCTCTCTCTCTCTCTCTCTCTCTCTCTCTCAGACACAGTCACGGCGCTCAAAAACTCACTTTGATTAATGATCTGAATCCCTTAGGTTACAAAAACTTTGGCTTATATACCTCAGCCTTGGAGGTGAGAACATCTCTAACTAATTACATCAGTAAGTGAAATTACTTCGGGATTACAAGCTGGAAACTCAATTGAGTCCCGTTACTTAATGAATGGCTCAAATCAAAATTAATGTCGGAAAGACATTTATTACAATCAATGGTTACAAAATGATGAGTGTGAGAAAAAATGTGGGTGTGATCCTCTGCTGGCTCAACAACACCTTTGTTTAAATTAACTTTAAGCTTACTTTTAAATCAACATCTTCACACAAACACTTACAGGCCTAGGCCACGACAAGTGAGGCATCATCGATAATATCTTGCACCATATCATCGTCTATCTCTAATTGCAGACATAACTCTGTCCCAAATCATTCTGGCAGATTGTCTTCATCCATTGCATCTTCATCTACAAGTGTCAATTCTTCCTCGTCTGTGTCATCCCTCATATATCTGTCAGCTTCCTCTGCCATACCTTCGTCCATCTCATCTAATGTCACAGTAGTATTTACGTCGTCTGACCGACTTTCCTCTAGGAGCTCTTGCCCTTCAAATACTTGTTTATTTCTTGGAGCAACCTGAACCACAAACCACCATTGTCGTTCTCGAGGGTGTGGTACAAATACCACTTGCTCGCAATGTTCGGGGAGAGCAAATGTATCGCTCGCATCTGTCCAAACCTTTGTAGAATCTATTTGCACAAGCTTGTTTCCATCTCTGCGTACCGTTGCATTGCGACCAGAAGTAATCAGCTTGAACCACTTCACATCCAGCAAAAACATCTCAAACCGCCTGAAGTTGACTTTCAGGATATCTAACACCAGACCACAGTAATCCAGGTTGCTAGTGGTCTCATTCGTGTCTCTGGCACTGGCCCTGCTCTTTTGCCTGAAACTAACCATTACCCCACTGTCAAACGTGTTTCTTCTGCTGTCAATTAGTTGTGTTCTGAAATGCTTTCCATGCAACCACAGTGCCATGTATGTATGATACTTCCAGTCACATCCAATATCCAGCTCTTCCTCTTCTAGAGATATGGGTTCTCCAATTTGTCGAGCTGCTCTTACTCTCTTGTCCAACCATGCCATTGTAGGAAATTGAGGTAGAGGAGCGAGATAGTCTGGCAAGGGTAAGCCTCTAGTCGTTCGGCTTCGCCTGAAATCGTGTCGCTCCCTATTGCGTCTCTCTTTCTCTTCTTCATACCTTTCAAGCCATTTTTGCATCGGCTCTGAATTTAGTATACAGAAATTCATGATCTTTTCTCGCATGGCATCGTTCATTTTCTTTGGCATCCCTTGCCCTTGCGGCTCCTCTCCCACCAGTCTTGCATCCTCGTCATCGCTCCACAGTCGAGGCATTTCTGGGTCAAAACCGGATAGAAATTCGGTCGTCAAGACAAGAGACTCTTGCACCAGCCATCCGTCTGCCATGGTCCCCTCTGGATGTGCTTTTTGGTGAACAAAACCCTTAAGTGTTTTCATGAACTGCTCTAGAAAGAACATCCAATAGATGTGGACTGTACCTGCCACTGCAACCTCATCTACTACATGGACGAGCAAGTGCATTTGGATAGCTAGGCAGCTCGTGGGTAGATACTTCTCAATCATGCAAACTTCCTCAATGGAGTTAGACCTTGTGACTGCAATAGATTCCTCCCATATCTCCTTGGAAGATATTAACCGCACTAGATCTAAAATCTTGTATATGCAGGTCCGCACTTCCTCCGTTAAACACCCCTTGATCGCAATTGGAAGAATGAATTGCAAGAACTTATGCCAGTCGTGCGAGTTCAGTCCTGACAGTTGATCATCACGGGTGAATGCTGTCTTGAGACATCACATATTGGCATCCTCAACTCTGAAATCACCCTTTTAACTTGTCTCTCTTCGCTTCTTAGCAATACCCATGGGGCTCTTGGAAGTTTTGTTTGGCCAGCTGCATTGGTGAAAGGCCACAGCTCTGGCATCTTTCCAACTGACTGCAAATCATCTCGTGAAGCTCGATTGTCTTTCATTCCCATGATTGTCTTCTAGAGGAGTATGGCAACGTATGGAGAATGGACAAACGTTTCATTCCTGGAATAGGTTGCCCCTCATGTTGCTCCCATCAGCAACGCCACTCTTGTACATGCATAGGACGACATTCGACATGACCAAGCTAACCTTCGTGCAAGTGATGTCCATCTGGAAGATAACGGTGGTGACCTTGATAAATTGTCTTTCGAAGAGAGGTAGAATAGCGCACATCCAAAGACTGCCCGCAAATTGGACATGCATTGTATCCTGAAGTTGTTAGCCCTGCATATATTAAAGCATGAATGAGGCCAAGGCAAAGTGCTTGCGAATATCGAGAATTTCGTAAATCAAGAACCATTACCAGAAGCTTCTCCGTATCCTGGCCAATCATGCATAGTCCACATAAGAAGTCCATGGATCCTTCCATGCTGTTGTCCTACTGGTTCAACCGCATCTGCTATGTCAATCCCATGCCATAACTCCTGGATCTTGTCAAGTGGAGCTAGATAAAAATCCATGTTTTTGCCTTGAACTTACCAGGTACAATCAAGCTTAATATCAAATGACCCTTCTTGATGGCAAGCCACGGCGGGAGGTTGTAATTGATAAAGCACACAGGCCAAGTGCTCCATGACAAGCTTCTCAAGCCAAATGGATTGACTCCATCCATTGCCATACCCAAATGAAAATTGCGTGGTTCACTATTAAAATGTGGCCAGGTATGTTTAATGTGCCTCCAAGCCTTTGAATCAGTGGGCACCCTAAATGTTGCGTCAATGGATCTATTCGTAGAATGCCACCACATCAACTTTGCAATGGAACCACAACAAAACATGCTTTTTATCCTAGGAATAATAGGGAAATGCCACAACACTTTAGCTGGCACTATCTCGCCAACCGCATCTTGTTTGTAGCGCATTGCTCCGCGCTTAGGACACAACAAACAATCTCCGAATTCATTACGAAAAAGAATGCAATCATTTGGACATGCATGAATTTTGTTGTAGTCCAAGCCAACCGAGGTCAATAGTTTCTTTAGGTCTGGCCTAGAGGGGGGCATTTCATTGCCAGCTGGGAGAAGTTGCTCCCGCAACAACATATTTAAGCCACATTAAATTAAAAATCTCTCCAAGCACGTCACTGTTGCAATCGGAAAATCTCTTTTGTAAATTACGAACCTAAACAAAGCAGTGACGCTTGCATCTGACCACCCGTACACTGACAGAAGATTCAAAAACGCCAGACAAGTACGAAGCACGGATTGGTTGACGTGCCACCTTCCTCAACATGTCTTCAGGAGATAGGCGCACGGCTTCTGGTGCTGCTTTGTTAGCGTTCTCCTCGCTTGTCTGGAAGAAGGCATCCATCATCTCCTCCATGCCGTCGTCTTCTGTCTGCAAGCCCTTTTTTGCTTCCATCCTTGGCTCTATATTGGTCGGACCTTCATGCATAATCATTTTTCTCTCTCTCTCAGATGTAGGTGCTATGTCGCAAAAATCAATGCCCGTTCCGTAGGAGTCGTATCGTAGATTCTATACGGTTTCTCTAGCAAACTCTCCGTACTTGTGCACATTCTCATTACATATCCTACGCTTACGCACGATTTGATACTTGCAGAGTGTGCACGAGCATGCAATCTTTTCCTCCATGTCAGTTGATGAGGTTGCCATCTACAATGATTATGAATGTTGTTTTAATATATATACTCCTCACAATGTAAACTACCTCGCATTCTTTGGCCAATCTCCATACACCTCGGTCCAGAGGTGTATGGAGATCAGGTCTACCGGGTCAAAATCTCATCTTTATTGGTCAAATCCTATATGGGTAGACACATACGTGCACTCCCAGGTGTACATGACAATGAATGTAGCAGGCAAAACCCCTTTGCCTCTTTTAGTTCCATAGTTTCTTCTAGAGGGAGAGAGAGAGAGAGAGATATAGAGAGAGTTTCTGTCCTTTTCACACAATTGGTCAGCCAACCTAACTCTTTCTCTCTCTCTTTCTCTATCTACTATCTATCTCTCTCTCTCTCTACCTCTGTAGCTATCTCTAGCTAATTCTCTCTCTCTCTCTCTCTCTCTCTCTCTCTCTCTCTCTCTCTCTCTCTCTCTCTCTCTCTCTCTCTCTCTCTCTGTCTACGTACCCTATCTCTCGTTCTTTCTCTCTCGATCTCGCTCTCGCTATCTCTCTTTCTCTCTCTCTCTCTCTCTCGATCTCGCTCTCACTATCTCTCTTTCTCTCTCTATTTCCCTATTTCCCTATCTCTCTCTTTGTCTCGCTCTCCACTTCCCTATCTCTCTCTCTCTCTCTCTCTCTCTCTCTCTCTCTCTCTCTCTCTCTCTCTCTCTACTTCCCTATCTCTCTACTGATCGAACGAGCGACTGAGCTAGGGAGATCCAGATGCCCACAATTACGGAGGACTACATAACAACGATAGAGGCTGCATCAGAGGATCTAGGTCACTTTGGCTCGACATGCACAACGCCCGGTCAGACTACTGACCATGGAGGAGATTGATGAGATCCGCCAGCGAAAGATGTTGGATCTCCTATGATCTACCTATCCCAGCTAGCTGTTTTAGCTGCTTAGTCCACACCTAGCAGTATAGGATTCCATAATATTTTATTTTGTCATTTTGTCATCTTATTACTCTGACTTTGTATCAGATCCACCACATTGTAACTTTCTGGTCTCATAGGTCACTTTGGCCTTTTGAAGACGTTAATATAACATTTCATTTCATTTCTCTTTCTTTAATTTTAATTTCCTACGCATACATTTATTCTCTCTCTCTCTCTCTCTCTCTCTAGCTTTTTAATTTCTTATTTACGCACACACACACACACACACACATTTCTCTCTCTTTCTCTCTTTGATTTTCTACACACACACGCACATTTCTCTCTCTTTCTCTCTTTGATTTTCTACACACACACGCACATTTCTCTCTCTCTCTCTCTCTTTCCTGCACACACACACACAATGTAGAGAGAGAGAGAGAGAGTGAGAGAGGTTGGGGGGGGAGGGTTTCATAATACCTGTGCAGCATGTTTCGACCAAGATCTGAGTGCGTGCGTCGCAGGCAAAAATGGCCCCTGCGCGCGGGTTTCCCTTTTTTTTCCCCAATTTTTTTGCGTCGAAATGTGTGTGGATATACTCGTGGTAATGTCCGTCGATATACGCGTGGAAAAGTATGCCTTGCCATGCGTGTTTCCACGCGCATATCGACGGACAATCCGACGCATATATCGATGGGATGAAAGTATGTCGATATCCACGTGGAAAGGTACGGCCGTTGATATATACTGCGTCGATATCTTGATGCTATGTTGTAGTGATATACACTAATTTTTCCGCTCTATCTGCTAATAGTTTGTTGCAAATAGTGTTGTGGACATACATGTACATACTCCAGTTTCTCTCTGATCTTGAATTTGGTGCACATTGTGCCAGTACTTTCATTGCAAGGGAACATAAGGTAGAGTAATGCTCTCCACCATTCATCATCCACCACTTCCATGCAGGTTTCTCTTTTGCCATTGCCTGTACAAAATCATTTGCAAAAGGACCTTCTTTTAATCTAAATGTACTTATTTCTTTGATGCAATCAATTCGGTCCGGAACGTTGGAGTAGAATGTGTTGACCACGTGATAGAAATCGCTTACCACCTCTGTATTGGACATCAGATCTAAATTCCAATACTGTGAATCAAGCATGTAAGTAACACTATGGAGTGGACTATGAGTGCTCTTCCACCTTGCATGGAAATACTTGGCCGGAATTTTTTTTTGTTTGCCAGAGAATGGTAGTTTCCACTCCTTCTCTAATACAGACTCTTTCAGCTCTTCAGGATTTTCAAGACCCTGTTGGACTGAACACCATGTCATCCACACTTTGCCCAAGTTTGGCGTCCTTTGATCAAGGTTGCGGATCGATAACATAACGGGAATCATTACATGGTATGCATCCATTACACTCCTCCACCAAGCAGCCTTGTTTACATTGCCACGTCTACATGTAATTTTATCTTTCACTTTTTCTTTCTGCTCAAACTGCCATTCATCAAAGGCGCGCAATTGAATGTGTCAATCAGAGTGCATTTATTGCAGAGAAGTGATTCCAAGGTATAAAAGTACATGCAAAATTGAGTTTCAGCAAGAAGTTTCAACATCATTGACATGCGCATCCTATACAAATTGAGCACTCTTTGTCGTTTCAAGATAACGTTCACATGACGCGTTGTATCAATTACTTTGGTGAACCGTGTGGTTTCTTTGCTAGTATACCAATCCTTCAGTACCAAGTTTAGGTTGTGCGTATTACAACCATTGGCAAAAATGTGTGGAAAGCACTTACTTATTAATTTACTGGCGTTTTAACAATTCTTTGCGTTGTCCATGACTACTTGAACGACATGTTTAGCATCAATTTCTTTAATTACATTAATCAAGACCGAAAATGGTATTTGCCACTTTTAATTACACCAAAAATATCAATCACCTTTATAAACATTTCTCCCCTTGGATAGACCATCATTACGTTGATTAGCGGTCTTCTTTGAACATTTGACCAGCCATCACTCACAATCATACATCTTGAAAGTAAAATATTCCCAAGTATTATTTTGCCAACACGTTCTTTGACTTCGATGTAATTTTTTTCCAAGAAAACATTTCGTATCATGTGATAAGGAGCTGAAAATCTTGGGCCAAACTTTTCTTCCAAGCAGCCTTCCAATGATTGCTATCTACCATGACCGAAGCACTTCCAGTAAAGAACATTGCTTTGGCGAGTGCAGTTTCTGCTTCTTCTAGAGACTTCACTTGAAAGCTTTGATGTAATGATTTTTGACGCATTTGACCAAGTCCACCTTCATTGTGACACTTAAAAGAAACACTGTCTGGAATTTCCTCTCCCTGCGCAGGTTGTTCTCCAAGGTTAGTTGGCATTACTATAGGATCTGCGGAGTTAATATTTGGCTATGAGAACTCTTGACTCGAAGCCACAGAGCTATATATTTGTTGTCTCTTGCCACCCTTTTTGGCGAGCTCTTCTCTCAAATGCTTTGCAACTGCAGGTGCCTGAGGATGTTCACATTTCTTACAACTCTTTTTAACGCTACCCAGAAAATGATCCCTAATACGTGGTGCACCACCTGATTTTGTTGTGTGACAAAGTTTACATTGTCACTCCATATATTGGCCGCATATGTTGTAAGCATAATCTCACTCTTTGCAAGGACATTTTTTATTCTTCAGCTTCTTTGTACCACTTGTGCCCACATTTTTCTCCATTGCTATAAAATTAAAATTGAAGTCAAAAGAGCCAGATGTTTAGTTTTTGAAACATTTTTCTTATTTTCAATATATATTAAAATTAGAAAACCATTTAATATGAAAGTAACCATGATGCACAATATGAGATTTTCAATGTACGCTAATCAATCTGCATATCGATCACCTATATTGTGAGCAAACATACACATTACAATAGAGTCTATGCACAATATAATAACTACAACAATTGTATGAATTTATTAATGTAATTATTAATATAATGATTATTTATATGTCCACTTTGATTTGCAAACATTAAGACACATCTAATTTAAATTGCTACAAAAAACAAAGGAAAGCAATAAAATACATGATTGGTCATTTCATGCACTGATAATCTATCGTAATACATAATGCACTCTGTATAAACCAATGCATAAACTAACACAAATAAATCTTCAATATAATCATTCAATTAAGGACTACTTGTACCCAGTGAAGGATTGTAGCCCCCCCCCCATGCAACCAATTCAATATATAAATCTATTTTAACCCAATTAAGGATTATAGCTCTTATATTGTGGAGTGACAATGTAAATCAACTCAAATCTATGATGGTGAAAAATGTAAGACTTCAAGGATCTTTATATGCCTAGTGCACTAATACAAGACATTCGACCCTTGACTATCAACTTGTCATTTATATATAATCATCTTCTAAAACCAATTACAGCCTTCATTTGGACCAGTGGCTTCTTTGCAATGAGCATGACTCTCCAAGTTTTTAACTGTTTTGGTTTTGTACCTTTATGTCGGTAAACGAATTAAATTTTTTTAGAAGTGGGTACCGAATTAAGAATCACGTTCGACCCAAAAAAAGGACTCGTGACTCTATAACCTTAGGTCAATTCACAAGGACATGACTATACCGGGCACTCATATATACTCCCCAAGGACTTGCCTAGCTAAAGGACCGCGGTTAGCACACCGTTTATTATATATAATTACTCTCTTCGGGCTTTTTTATTTTCTCGGCGGTCCCGCCGGGAAAATGAAAAGGCCCAACGGGAGTAATTATATACAATAAACAGTGTGCTAACCGCGGTCCTCCCGCCGGGCTTTTTCATTTTCTCGACGGGCCTGCCAGGAAAACGAAAAATCCCGATGAAAGTAATTATATATAATAAACAATGTGCTAACCGTGGTCCTTTAGCTAGCTAGGTAAATCCTTGGGGAGTGTATATGAGTGCCCGGTATAGTCATCTCCTTGGGAATTGACCTACACAAGGAAAAATAAAAACCCCAGAGGGCTAACCGGCTCTATGTGTTTTTGCAGATCATAGTCAAAGTCACCTTAACAATTAACGTGATCACGTGATTTTCTTGTATAATTACTACAATTATTGACGTATCACACTATCGTGATTATGTTAATGAAATCCCTGGTTGCAACGCAACAGAGGCGACTGCAATGTGACAACCGGGGAGGGAGTAGGAAGCACGAGAACGAGAGAAGTGGGCCCCGTTAGCTCACACTACGTATTTCATTATCTAAAAACTTACAAAAATTGTATTTTATACCTTAGCCAAGGTTTTTGGTGGTCAAAACTAATAATTTGGGAGCTCTAGCTAAATACAGGTTGATACAATCTAGAAGCTTGTAGCCCCGACTCATCAATTCACTACAAGAGGCTATTCATATTAGCGACGCTCACACAGCGACGCTCAAAAAAAAATTTCCCGGCGTCGCTATGAGCGCCGCAAATTTACAAAGAAATTTGCGACGCTCATAGTGACGCCAGCTGGGCTAAAAAAATAACCGAGCGCCCCCAAAAACTCAGATCTCAGATCTGAGTTTTTCGGCGCCCTCAAGCAAGGAGCAGGTAACGCTCTTCCTCTCTCTCTCTCTCTCTCTCTCTTTTTCTTCTCCACACACACACACACACACACACATACACACACACGAGGAGAGGAAGGAGAGCCAGGTATGCTCCTTCCCTCTCCTCATTCTCATGTTCCCTTCCCCTCTTTCTCTCTCCCTCTCTCTCTCTCTCTCACACACACACACACACACACATAGTGTTTTTGAGAGAGAGAGAGAGAGAGAGAGAGAGACAGAGAGAGAGAGTACAAACATAAACAAAAACGCACACACACATACATAAACAAAGAATGCACACACACATTGAGAGAGGAAAAGAGAGAGAGAGCATGCATAAACAAAAAAACGCACGCATTGAGAGAGGAAAAGAGAGAGAGAACATGAATAAACAAAAAACGCGCACATTGAGAGAGGAAAAGAGAGAGAAAACATGATACGATCCAAAAAACGCACCACACATTGAGAGAGAAAGAGAGAGAAAACAATTTAACGTCGTAGAAAACTAATTTAAATTAAAAGACCTAAAGATCTAGCCGACGAGGAGTTGAACTCAAGACCTATTATTCAAGAGGAAAATGGTATAATCAATCTATCATACTTTGGCATGGGTGATAGAAAGGTTATACCTTTATCTCTTTTTATTGGCACACACATCCACACACGCGCACACACAAAGAAGAAGAGAGTTATAACGTCGTAGGAAACTATCCTAAAAGACGTTAAAGATTAGGTTAGATGTAGACTTACGTTTTAAATTAGATTTAGGTTATTTAAGTTAAATTAGATTAGATTTATGTTTATTTTTTAACTAGATTTACGTTTATTACGCTAGATTTAGATTTAGTTATATTTGATTAGATTTAGGTCTCCATAGACCACGATGCCTGCATGAAGCGGGTGAAGAAAGCCCTCAATGGAATATAGGGTATTGCTGCCTTCACTCATGTGGGGCTCCGTCGATCCAAAATTACTGGTGAAATATCTTCAGAGATAGGGAAGAAGGTGGATCTTCAGGCGGCAAGACAAGAACGGTCTAAAGGGCCAATTTGCTGTCGTCAGATGTGGATGAGATGAGGCACGTCACCGCCGAAGTTAACTCTCACATCTTTAGTGATGAAATGCCAACTCTTGCCGATTTATGTGAAAAATTATGTGTAAATTAGTTTTTTTAAGGTTCTTAATCCCTGTTAGTTAGTTCTTTTTTTTAATATAACATAATTTACGTTAGATTTAGATTTATGTTATATTAGATTAGACTTAGGTTTATTTAGTTTTACCCACACACACACACACACACACACACAAGAAGAAGAGAGTTTTAACGTCGTAGGAAACTATCCCAAAAGACGTTTAAAGATTAGGTTAGATGTAGACTTACGTTAAATAGATTTAGTTTATTTTTAGCTAGATTTACGTTTATTTAGATTTACGCTTATTTACGTTAGATCGAGTCCACGCAAAATTACTTACGGTTTAGGGTTTAGAGTTAGACGAACAGTGAAAAGATCTACTGTGAAAAGATGTTAAGATGCTGAATGCTACACCTAGAGAAGAGGCAAAGGGGTTTCCACTACATGCAGTATCATGTAGACGTGTGTGTATTTCTTGTACCCACAAATATAGGTATTGACCAATAAAGACGAGATTATAACCCGGTGGTTCTGATCTCCGTGCACCTCTAGACCGAGGTGTGCAGGGATTGGACATGACTAGAGAATGTGAGGTAAAGAGAGAGAGAGAAGAAGATAAGATGAAGAATGCCAATAGAATATTAAATTTGTTGTGCAGGCTATAAGATTTTTATCCTCATTATGAGTAGTGACAAGGATGTGGGACCGTCCAACCGAAACACCTATCTCTCAACGAGGGTCTTATGTCCTTGTAATCAATGCAAGCATGCTGTGCGACGGACAAGACGTTTCTTCTGTGCACAACTTCGCAATTTGGCGAGTTCGATCCATCTATTATAGATCGCGTTGTTGCCAATTATAACTCGTCGGACTCTGACGCTGGCCAACAAGCAGCAATCTTGCAACCCAATAGACGTGTTCGCAGGCGCTTTGGTAACAGCATATGTGGGCCACAAGATGTATTCTCTGACACTCGGGGATGATCATCAGAGCACATTCCCAACGAGGCAATGTTTGACCCGGAATTGATGAAATGATCGAGACAATCATGGATTCAGAAAGGCTTATCTATGATATTAAAAGTGAAGCCGATACGCCATTGTAATGGAGGCACGTATTCTAGATTGAAAGCACTCCTGGTTCTTCTCAGCATGCAGACAAAGTTTGGATGATGACACTAGCGTCACAACCTTTTTCAGGTGATCTATTACAATTAGTTTTACTTTAATAAAACTCTAAATGTATAATGATCTGATAAGTTTTACACACTTATCGTATTTTTATGTTGTGTAGATTGCTTAAAGAGCACATACTACCAGCTAACAATGTGATGCCAGATTCCCAGATGAAGCAAGAAAGATTTTGCAAACTTGGGATGGATTACAATTCTATCCACGCTTGTCCCTGATGACTGCATTCTTTCAGAGGGGAATACATAGACATGGAAATGTCCGAAATGTATTCCGAAGATATGATTAGATCTCCATGGGACAAAAATTCCATAAAAGGTTTTGGCGACATTTTCCTCTGCTTCCTCATCAAGCATTTCTTCGAATGTAAGTACATTCCACCGCCCTAGCATCATGGCATGAGGAAATAAATCTTCGGATGGTGTGCTACGAATTCCTGCAGATTCCACCTAAACATATAATGGAACTGGTTGGATTTTCCAGGGAAGTTCGAATTTGCACTTAGGCCTGCTATGGATGGCGTAAATCCATTTGTCAAAGATCAACATCTTACAGTGTATAGCATCATGGCATGAGGAGAATAAATCCAGAAGCCTGGAAACATATAGATGGAACATGGTTGGATTTTGCCAGGGAAGTTCGAAATTTGCACTTAGGCCTGGGCTATGGATGGCGTAAATCCATTTGGTCAAAGATCAACATCTTACAGTGTATGGCCCGTTGTCATCGTCAACTACAACATTCCCCGTGGTTGACTACGAAGAAGGGGGCACTATGGCTAAGCTTGATTGTGCCAGGGCGATATAAAGTGGGGAATATGGATGTGTATCTTCGTCCACTATTGGAAGAGCTACAACAATTGTGGATTGGCATAGAGGTGGTGGATATGAGCCGACACACAGGACGACGGAATGCTTTGATCAGAGGCATTCTAATGTGGACCATGCATGAGTATCCCAGGCTAACAGAATGCTTAGGTGACCTATTGACACTCCTCACTCAGACACTGTAAATCTTGTTTTTTCCCATAGTTGATCTATTATCATGTGTATACATGCAGGGCTTCAAACAAGCGGATACAGAGCATGTGTCACATGTGGACCTAGACTGAATGCACGTAGGGCACCCTCACTGAAGAAGAAAATCTACGAAGGTCATCAAGCGTATCTTCCAGAGAATCATGTGTTACGCGACGGGTTTTTGGGAAGAGAGCCACCAAGGATGTCTGCACAAGCATGGTTAGAGCAGAAGGAGATGTGCGATGACGGATTGCCTCCAGGGATGAAGAGACTATCTCTATGGTACGAGTTACCATACTGGCCCCGACTCATGATCAATCACTTGCTCGATCCAATGCACATATTCAAGAATGTGGGTAATCTACTATGGGACCATCTGACCGGCAAGAAAGATACTTTGGGAGCCAGAGTTGACCTTAGAAATGTGGATCGTATGGAGCAATATTGGCCGCAAACAGCGTCTGATGGATCGATAAAACTCCCTAAAGCACCATGGATTTTCACAGGAGCCCAAGAACGCAAAGTAAAAGAGACCATTCGATCTTTGCGGACCCCCCCTAGTGTACATTGGAGAGTGGCTAGACGGATTTGATAAAGCCCGGGACACGCAATGGCGAACCATAGATGATGAGCGCATATCTGGGATTGTCATGTGCAATCTCGGTGTTGAGAAGAAGATGACGGAAGATCTAGAGGCTAAAATCAACCGATTTTGCATGCTTCACAATCCAGTGATGCAAAAGTGGATTTCACAATATGAGGATGCAAAGCAAGAGCGACAAAGGGCACGAATCGAGTGGAGACGGGGAAGACGACCACCGATGCACTATCCAGCGGTTCTGGAGAGCCTACCAACCTTCATGAGCTTAAGATGGTTGCACAACCAATTGAAAAGCACACAACAATGCGGTGACGAAGTGACTGAGGAAGAGTGGGAGTACTCTCGGGGTTGCGCGACCAAGGTAAGTTTGCAATGTATGACTAGCAAGTGACTTTATTTATAAACATTTGAACGGCCACTCATAATCTTTGTTCGTTGTAGTATAAGTCATACACAGTAGCATGGTGTAAAGGTCGACATTTTAGGGTGGAACGAATCGACAAAAAGCTTTTTACTCAAGATTGTGGAATCATGGCAAAATTTGAACAGTCTAGTCGACGACATTCCTCTGATGCAGATCCTGTGGTGGCAGAACTCACTTACTTCGGCACGCTGCAAGAGATTTTGAGGATCGATTACAGAGGATTTTTTGTCGACTTGTTCGACGTGCAATGGTTCAAGATAATCATGGAGGGTCGCAACGCAACTGTGCGTAGAGGAGAGTCTGGTTTTCTTGAGGTGGATTCTACTAAGAAATGGACTGACCTAAGAGACACTTTCGTACTACCCGAGCATTGTGAACAAGTAAGTATGTAAATAGTGTTGAGCTTATATGTGAAGCTACTCAATATATGGCTTCTCTATATATGGCACCCAGGTCCCCTCTATATATACATCATCTCATGTGTGTATTCTACACACTTTGGGGTTCTACTTCTGTGTTCTCTCCTTCTCTCTCAACATGGTATCAGAGCAGTACGTTTTTGTTTTCGAGTTTTCTCCTGATCAAAATCGATTTTGCAGAAACTACTCGCGAGAGGGATGGGAATCGATGTGGTCTACAACTTTACAGAAGGAAGTTTCTTCAAATTCTGCACCGATTTTGAGTTATCGTTCACGAACTGCGTACATACCTGAAAAACAGCTTCCACGTTTTGTTTTTGATTTTTCTGCTAATTGGAAACGATTTTGCAGAAACTACCCGTTTCAGAGACCGGAATCGATGTGGTCTACAACTTTGCAGTAGGAAGTTTTTTCAAATTCTGCACCGATTTTGAGTTATCGTTCGCGGACTGCGCACATACCTAAAAAGCAACTTTTGCTTTTTGTTTTTGATTTTTCTGCTAATTGGAAACTATTTTGCAGAAACTACCCGCTAAGGAGACTGGAATCGATGTGGTCTACAACTTTGCAGAAGGAAGTGTTTTCAAATTCTGCACCAATTTTGAGTTATCGTTCGCGGACTGCGTACATACTTGAAAAGCAACTTTCGCTTTTTGATTTTGATTTTTTTGCTAATTGAAAACGATTTTGTAGAAACTACCCTCCCAGGGAGACCGGATTCGATGTGGGTTACAACTTTGCAGAAGGAAGTGTTTTCAAATTCTGCACCGATTTTGAGTTATCGTTCGCGGACTGCGTACATACATAAAAAGCAATTTCCGTTTTTTGTTTTTTATTTTTCTGCTTATTGAAAACGATTTTGCAGAAACTACCCGCGTGAGAGACCGGAATCGATGTGTTCTACAACTTTGCAGAAAAAACTACCCGCTATGGGAGACCGGAATCGATGTGGTCTATAACTTTGCAGAAAAAAGTTTCTCTAAATTCTGCACCGATTTTGGGTTATCGTCTCGGACTGCGAATGTGTTTGAAAATCAAAATTTTACTTTTTGCTTTTGATTTTTCTCATAATTGAAAACTTCTCAATTATATTTTTCTTCATCAATCATATATTTGTTACTGACATAATTTTGCTGCAGAAGCCAGTTACACATCGTTCCGATTCAGTCGAGCCGTTGATGATCGTCCAAATTCTATCGAGCTACTGTTGGTAAATGATCTTTTGTTATATGATATACTCGTTCATTGATTCTCGTATAATTATTCTTTTAGAGATATAGTTTACATCGTTTTATTGATAATTTCTCATTGATACCATAATGATTTTGATGGTACCATGATGATGTTTTGTTAATACTTTGGTCATGGTGATTTTCGTTGATACCATGATGATATGTCATTGATATCATGGTTATTCTCGGTGGTGCCATGATGATATTTCATTGATACCATGGTTATTCTCGGTGATGCCATGATGATGTTTCGTTGATACCATGGTTATTCTCGGTGATGCCATGATGTTGTTTCGTTGATTCCATGGTGATTTTTGTTGATACCATGATGATGTTTTGTTGATACCATGGTTATTCTCGGTGATACCATGATGTTGTTTCGTTGATACCATGGTTATTCTCGGTGATGCCATGATGATGTTTCGTTGATACCATGGTTATTCTCGGTGATGCCATGATGTTGTTTCGTTGATACAATGATTATTCTCGGTGATATCATGATGCTTTTCGTTGATACCATGGTCATTTATTCATTTTTATTGATATAATGATGATATTTTGTTAATACTTTGATATCATGATGCTTTTCGTTGATACCATGGTCATTTATTCATTTTTATTGATATAATGATAATATTTTGTTAATACTTTGATGGTATTCATTGATCACTACATTGATAAATGTTGTTTTATGTAGTATATATACATATCATTTGTATCACCTAATCACACATTTTGTACTTTTACGTTTATACTTTATGTACCATATGTTGTCGTGCGTATATATGTCGTCAAAAGAGTGGCGTCGCGAACCATCTCTTATGGCATTGTGAACGTAATTATTTCATTAACGATGCTAATAATTTTCATGACATGTTCTTTTTGGAGTCTATGATCTATGTAGGATTGATCAAAGAATTGATTTTATGAAGACAAACTTGGTGACAATAAAAGATTTATGAAGATATGTTTGGTGATGCCATATTGATGACAACATGAAGACATGTTTGGTGATGCGATATTGATGACAAGCTACACAGCAGATTCACGGAGACACTTTTGATTACAAGCTAATCGATAGCTTTTATACCTCTTTATTGAACCTTTGTATTCATTATTGTATTTGATAGGATAGGAGTAATGTAACTCCTCATAAAACATTCATTGTAAAAGGAGTGATGTAGCTCCTCGTAAACATTTGTATATTTAACGGTGGGTGTATATAGAGCTGTGGGTTTTTCCCTTGATCCCCCAAGGGTTTTTTCATCCACAGTTAGGGACCCTTATTTGAGCGGGGGTGTTGAGCTTATATGTGAAGCTACTCAATATATGGCTTTTCTATATATGGCACCCAGGTCCCCTCTATATATACATCATCTCATGTGTGTATTCTACACACTTTGGGGTTCTACTTCTGTGTTCTCTCCTTCTCTCTCAACAAATAGTTAACATCCCCCTTTTACAAGTTATGTGCTTGAAAGCTCTCATGTAAGTTATGTGGCTCTGGCAGGTAATTTTTCATCTTACAAAGTCTACATCAAACTGGTGGTACGTCATAGAGGTAGCCCCTCGTAGTGCAAGGATGTATGAAGGCTACCACGTGCCAATCACAACGGCATCCATGGAGGAGATCAGAGAAGATGCTCAATCAGAAGCCGCTGTGGTGGTGCCAAACGAGCATCAAGATGCTACTACTCTATATGGGGTGCATGCAGAGGAGCTACAAAATGAAACAGAGGATATGTGTTTAAACGGAGAGCTCTATATAGATATAGGAAGTTATGCTGAGTTATGCGAGGATGAGAGAGAGATCTCTTAAAGCCACAAATATTGTATTTGAACAATTTTGCTCCGTGTTGTAAAAGCTCTGGCTCTCTAAGTACCTTCCATGGTGTATAACGCTCTTTTCTACTCGCGCTCACATCTTTTGATTGAAAATTCTGAGTTTTCGACTTGCCTCTTCTATCACTCAATTCATTGCATCATTGTATTTATATGCGTCATTACGTCATTGTATTTAATGGTCTTTGCGTCATTGTCTACTCTATTCATTCAATATTAAGTTTAAATATTCGTGTGTTTAATGCAGGTATGGATGATGAGGAGTTTCTTTCTTCTTTGTCACCGCAGCAGAGACAGTGGTACGTGGAGCGTCATCGCTCTGGCGCATCATCGCGCGTTCCTACTCCATCCGCATCTCCCTCTCTTTCGGAGCATTCGGCGCGCTCCGAAGTTTCGGCGTCGACGAGACGAGCTTCACACTCGTCTACACACCGACGCTCTAGTGGTGGCGGTGGCGGTTGTTGTGGGGATTCCGCCACCGATGCCTCCACACCGCCTCGTGTTCGACGAGGCTCTTTACCCTCCCCTTATTTGCCCGCCCCCACACCAGCCACAGCATCGCCATCTATGCCAGGTTTGGCACGGCTGACTGTTCTTAGAAGCTACACACCTCTACCTACTCTGCCAGGAGCCACCCCACTCGACACTCCTCGCTTCGGGGCCCAGACGCCGGTGGAGACACGTGACGTCCGTACCACCATAGACACGCCGCTAGAGACCCCTGCCGGGACACCCAGGTTCACGCGTCACCGGCCAGAGGGCTTGTCTTACTCCATCGACTTCAGTGGCGGCATCATCATGGATGATGACGGCAAGAAGGTGATCTCGCGCATGCGTGGTCTTTGCTCTCAGCTGTTAAGACACTACATACTAAACAAATGGAGTGAAGTACCAAGTGATTTAAAAAACAGAGTCATCATCATACTTCATGATGAGTTTCTCGTTCCAACACGGGATCAACGCTTCAATGAAGACCTGATGAAGATTCGAATGCGCGAATACTGCAAACACAAGAGTTCCGAAGTGCAAAAAGCAATCAAGAATGGGTGGAATAGGCCAGATTGGCTGGCCAAAGAAGATTGGAAGAATGCGAAGAAAGCAGCGCGCGAGAATCCCTACAAGTGGAAGCAACAAAAGGATGCAGCCAGAGCGCGAGTAGAGGCAGGGAGCTCGCACCACTTGGGGAGCGGTGGATAGGCATCATTTGAGGCCGATTTTGTAAGTGTTTTCGCATTGCTCTTTATGTTCGATAGTTTAGGGTTTATGAGTTTTTTAATTCTAACATAATGAAATCTTTGTATGTTTTGACAGTGGTCGATGACAGGACGTGATCCCACACCGTACGAGCGCGAGTACGCAGGCAGGAAGGGCTTAAACGCCCTGATGGACATTCTCAGTTCTCGCGGCGGCATGGTTAGTATTAGGTTTTACTCTTTTCTATTTTTTGTATTGTTTTATAAATGTCGTTATATGTTTATACTTACTGAAAGCTGTCTTATTGTCTTTTTTTGCAGAATCCGACAAATACGCCGCTTGGACGTGATGAGACGTCTGACTAGACGACGTCAGTTCAGCCGTAGCTAGATAGCATTAATTTAGGGTTTCTCATAGCTTATGTATCATGATACGGATTTTATACGTCTTTTTGAACCATGTATATTATTACATTTGTCACCGCAGTTCCTTTTGCCAATCAATTCTTTATGCCTATGATGTTGTACAATTGTCATTATTACATTTGCCAATCAATTCATTTTGCCTATGATGTGTACAATTGTCAATTTTGCAAACAATGCGTCTTGTGGGTGACTATTTTGGGTCTATTATCTACCCTTGCACTTTTTTTAAAAAGTGAATCAAGTACAATATGGTTGATGGGTGGCAGGGCATTCAATGCCCTGCCACCAAAAAAAAACTCTCTCAGGCGTCGCTATAACCGTCGCTATTTATGGCTATGTAGCGTCGCTATGAGCGTCGCTACAGTCTTCTGTGTAACCGTCGCTATGAGCGTCTCTATATAGCGACGCTTATAGCGACGCATATAGCGACGCTCTCATAGCGACGCCCTTAGCGACGGTTTTAGCGACGCCGGGGGTTATAAAAACCCAGTGTATTTCCGTCGCTAACAGCGTCACAAGAGCACACAACCTCTTGTAGTGATTGCAGAGTTTATCTGGAAAGTAGGAGCTACAATGTTCCTGATTAATCAAAATAATAAATATTTTTACAATGAGAGCTCCGAATAATGATATATGTGTTAGCTTGCTGCTAACAGGTATGCTTCTAGCCATTCCTCTAGTGGTTGTTTCATTATCTTTCCTTTCCACTAGCTCCTCTACCTTCACTAGTTCTGGATTGTGAGTGTAGTCATGGACACATATGTTCCTTGTTTCAAGTGACAGATACTTATCTTACAATTATTCCAAAGATGTCCATATGCTACATGATAAGTACACTGGAAATATTTGTCAATGCGATGCTGATTAGTTTTGCACTAGATGAGTGGGATTGGAGCTGGATTTGGTTGTACAACCCCTTTCCTTCTTTAAATGTTATTCTATTTTTAAGGGTTTCTAAACCAGGTCATTGAATTTTTTACTTGGAGCTAGTACCTCTTGATCCCTCAGATCCCTCAACGTTTTGCTTCTAAACCCATTCAAAAACCATGATCGCATACTCTGTTGAAAGTGGTTCTTGCAGCTACCTAGTCAGCTCCTTTACCTTTTCTACATAACTCCTTGTAGAAAACTTCCCTTGCCTTATCTTATCCAAATCACATAGAATGTCTTCATCACCTTGATTCTCACTATACTCCAAAATAAATGCTTTCCTAAGCTTGGAGTAGGTTCTTAGCCTGCATTGTAATGGAGTTGGTATTTTATTATTTACTGCGGCTGACGAATGGAAAAGGATTGACCGATCTATGCCTATGAAAATGAGTATATATTTAATGTACATTATTCACGTGCTCTTTTATGAGATTTGGCCATTTATGACCGGCCGGCCAGTTTGTACTCACTTTGACCATTCAAGAAATCTATAAAGTAAATATGTGCAAGAGGGAAGTGACTCTTGCACGGGGAGAGATTGCACCCAGTGCTTGTGTCTTCTTCTCTCCTCTCCCCTCTTCTCTCTCTCCGTTGTCGGAGTGCGCGGTTCTCCAGGGTTGATCGGGCAAGCGCCGGGCTTCTAGCTGTCAGAGAGTAGCAAGAGAAAGAGGCAACAAGGTTGAAACAAGAAGAAATTTACAACACAAACGCGACCCAACTCTTCTTTCATTCAATTTCTCAATTCATGTACAAAGTATGGTCGAAACTGACCCTCGGTATTCATCAAACTCTAATAGAAAACCTTGGGTAATGATGGAATCTCCAATAATAGCTCCCATACACGTTGAATTCCTGTTGCCTGACTCTCCAGCCGATCATAAGGTTCGTTCTTGCCTGTTGCATGCTCAAGCCGTCATTGGCGGCATACACCGGAGCCCGCAATGATCACAGGCTGGCCCAATACCAATCTTTAGAATCCATCCTTCTTGCACCAATGCTCGCCCACACCCTTACTCTGTTCACCGAGTTAACATCATATGAAAGATTTCCCTTCTGCTTATGCCCTTCAAAGAAAGTTTTTGATGCCGATCATGAGAGAACCAAGTCAAACTTTTTGATGTGCTCCGTCTTCCCGAGGACTAGGAACAAAAGAGCAAGCTTAGATTATAACAGCTTCGGATGTGGATCCTAACTTAAGGGAGAGAGCTCTTCGATTTTTGAGATATGGCTCCCCTTTGATAAACTCCCACGTGCTATGTACCTCCGATGAGTATGAGCCGAGAGATCTATATTGGATGGATTGTCATGGAGGCGAGCTTTGAGCTTGAGCACAAGGATGAGAGATAGAGAGAGATCAATTAGCTCCTTGAAGCCAAAGAGCCAAGAGCCCGAGCACACTGAATATGGCCAACCCCTTCACCTCAGTTCCTCTCACCTGTCCTCCACAAAGTCACCCTCTGTTCTCGGTCTTTGGGCTTCCATTAGATGGCATAGCCCACCTCTGCTAAATGCTCGCAGCCATCCAAAACTTCTCGTCCTCCTACTCTCCTGTACCTTGAAGCATGCAACCCTCTTTTTCCGCCTTGAACTCGCTCACACGTGCAACAATCAACTCCCAACAATCTATGCTCCCTTTATCGATATGGCGACCCCAACTTGCATGTTTGTGCCTCCCAGGTGGTGTACCTCCTCCAAGCCTTGCAAAGGCCACCCCTGCTCCCTCCTCAGCTGCTCGTAATTAACTACGCCAGCTGACCCGGCCTGCAAACCCCCCATCTCTGCATGCTGCCACCCCTGTTTTCTTCCAGCTCCCGATTCCAACCTTTTTTCCCATGCACACCCCCACTTCCCCTTTCTTCTCCAGCCACCAGTAGCGAGGACGCTACTGGTTTCCTTGTTTTTTTTTTAATAGCCATGCAAAAATAATATTTGGCCTCCGTTACCGCACGGCCACTCGCCTCCAAAGTGTCGCACATAAACTTGCTGAACAAAGCATTGTTGAGAAAAAAAAAGCGCCTTAGCACCATTTTTGACATACACCTCGATCACATCATTGCCGAGCACAACAGTTTGGCATACATCCCGGTCAACTTCAATAAGCCATATCTCCGCACTCAAGATGGACATGTTGTCAGCTCCTATAGACTCGATTCTTCACACACTTCTCCTTAGAACTTTGATAAGCATCCAAAAATCTCCAATGGCACATCTCCCAATCCGACCATTCCGCCCCAGAATCGGCCCCTGTCCCAATTTTGACAACTCTTAGCTTGCTACCCAGGACTCCGATTGCCAAATCGGAAAGAAGAGTTGCTACCCAGGACTCCGATTGCCAAATCCGAAAGACTAATAGGATCCACAACTTGAGCATTTCAACTTTATCCACAAACATCAGGTCTGATCATTCACTTGTACGTGTCCAATCCGTCGGGAATCTGCAAAGCATTCCAACATCACACTTGCATATCTTTTTCTATGTAGCTCTGTTTGTCTTACCATCTTGTTTAGGCCCTCGATCCTAGAGCCTTTCTGGCATTTGAAAACCACAATTAGCATACATGTCAATCATTTAATGACATAATCAAACCCTACATAGATCATAATTTGGTAAAAACTTCTAAATACCGCTTAGTAATGCTTTTTCTCACCGTGCCTGCAAAGCGGCATGACATCCACTCCGGTATGTGCCAATTGCATCAAATATTTAAGCATAAGATTGTTTGGTATAAAACATAATGAGTCCCTATTGTATGGCACATAGGCATGCCCTGCTCAAACCATAGACATCTGCTAGTCCTCTTGGATCAAACAGAATAAGAAGAAATTGTCCAAACACTGGAGCTTCATAAAACTCATCCAGAATATGCAGCTTCAAAAACCCATATTGTCTGCATACTCTAAAGCCGTCACATAACATAACACCATAGCTTGGGGCCAATAGCATGTAACCATGTTGAATTTGCTTCCAAAATTTGTCGGATTCTCTCGGTTTGAACGTCATGTTGAGCACATAGCACCTGTATTGTTTGCAAAACAAGGAAACCATAATCAAATAAAAGCACCCAAACCCTGTCGGAAATGGGGACTAGAATTTTTCCTTTGGTATACACACATGAGCAACTACTCCCCTCTGCTGGAAACCATAAGATCCCTGACATGATGACTAGTAAGGGGAATAAAATAAAAAATCCATACCGTGCATATCCTCTGATAAACCTGGTAAACAGCTTTTGAAAGTTTTGGTTGTGTGCCACCTTGGTAGACGATCCGGTATACCATCTTCACCTCTTCTAGCTTTAAAATCTTCATCTCTTCTAGCTTTAAAATCCTGATGCACCTGCTGATATCCCATTCCCTCATCATCCACTTCATCACTCGGAAGATCTCTAATATTCTCTACATCTGTAATATTTGGAGCATCGGTCTCACACATAAGCTTGTCAATGCATAAGTCTTCTACTTGCTCTTCTTCAAAAAGAGTAGCGTCTATTGTAAGCCCATCCTCCTGCCGTAAAACCTGCACCCCCTCTGAATTGGCATTCCCTTCATATGGGATATCACCAGATACTGAACCACATGCATGTAAGTCACACAAGAAAGCATCAATGATGCCATCCTCATCCTTTTCAGTAGCATCTCCACATATAAGAACTTCTTCCATAATAAATTTAGACTCTTGCTCCTATACAGATGTAGCAAATGACACATCCATGGTATCCTGTGAAGTTTCCACATCATGGCAAGTATCCTCTTTTAGATTCAAAGTTTTGTCACATACCTGTGTATAATCCACATGCATAATGTCCTTTGTGAATTGACATCAAAACAACTGGCATCTTCATTATTAGCTTCATCTAGGTTGCTAGTAACACAGCCATTATAACCTTTAGGTAATTCTGGAAGCCTGAACCGATTTCAAGTTTTGACTCTTCAATTTGTGCAACATCTCCCAAAGCATCTCTGCTTTGCTGCTAATTTTGCACAAACCTGTTTCCAAAATTCTTCATAATCTGGTACCTGCTCATCCTGGTCTCCCATTTCCTCTGCCGTAATTTCATTACTAGCCTGCAAAATTGTTTTTTAAAATACTCCCAATAGTCAACATATTCCCAAGCAAGATCTTCAACTTGTGCAGTCAAACTTGGAATCAACAACCGCTGAAATGATTTCACCATAAGCTCCTCTCGAACTTCGCATTCCCACATCTCCATTTTATAATACAAAAGGTATCCCATTGGATCGTAGCACTCAAACATATTGCATTTGGCATACACAGCATCCAATGCCACGTCCACAACATCTTCTAATTTCCTTTTCTTTGCTTCTTGTACCCTTGTCTGGCTTGACAATGCTTCCATCATCTGCATTAACGTCAAAAAATCCGGCGTATTTTGTACCTCTTCAGAGAAGTATATTCGGCTTCTATTTAAAAGTTTTTGTAAAACCTCCTGCACTCCTTCCTGCGGCTCCATCTTCTCTCTCTCTCACCCCGGTCAACTTCGCATCGTGTTCACCAAAAATGTCGGAGTGCGCGGTTCTCTAGGGTTGATCGGGAAAGCGCCGGGCTTCTAGCTGTGACAGAGTAGCGAGAGAAAGAGGCAAAAAGATTGAAACAACAACAAATTTACAACACAAATGCGACCCAACTCTTCTTTCATTCAATTTCTCAATTCATGTACAAAGTATGGTCAAAATCGACCCTCGGTATTCATCAAATTCTAACTAAAAACCTTGGGTAATGATGGAATCTTGAGCAATGGCTCCTATACACATTGAATTCCTGTTGCCTGATTCTCCAGCCGATCATAACGTTGGTTCTTGCCCGTTGCATGCTCAAGCCGTCGTTGGCGGCATACACCCGAGCCCGCAATGATCACAGACTCGCCAATACTAAGCTTAAGAATCCATCATTCTTGCACCAATGCTCGCCCACACCCTTACTCTGTTCACCGAGTTAACATCATATGAAAGATTACCCTTCTGCTTATGTCCTTCAAAGAAAGTTTTTGATGTTGATCATGAGAGAACCAAGTCAAACTTTTTGATGTGCTCCGTCTTCCCGAGGACTAGGAACAAAAGAGCAAGCTTAGATTATAACAGCTTCGGATGTGGATCCTAACTTAAGGGAGAGAGCTCTTCGATTTTTGAGATATGGCTCCCCTTTGATAAACTCCCACGTGCTATGTACCTCCGATGAGTATGAGCCGAGAGATCTATATTGGATGGATTGTCATGGAGGCGAGCTTTGAGCTTGAGCACAAGGATGAGAGATAGAGAGAGATCAATTAGCTCCTTGAAGCCAAAGAGCCAAGAGCCCGAGCACACTGAATATGGCCAACCCCTTCACCTCAGTTCCTCTCACCTGTCCTCCAAAACGTCACCCTCTGTCCTTGGTCTTTGGCCTTCCTTTAGATGGCGTAGCCCACCTCTGCTAACTGCTCGCAGCCATCCAAACCTGCTCGTCCTCCTACTCTCCTGTACCTTGAAGCATGCAACCCTCTTTTTCCGCCTTGAACTTGCTCACACGTGCCACAATCAACTCCAACTGATGGTCAATAACCCTTTATCCTCCTGTAGTAGCACTCCCAACAATCTATGCTCCTGATATCGATATGGCAACCCCAACTTGCATGTTTGTGCCCCTGATCTGCAGTGCTCCCAAAAGCCCTCGATCTTTGCCAACAGTGTTCTTATTTGCTACTCTCGGCCCCTTGCCTTCCTACAGCATTTTTAACTATCAACCCTCTCCTTATGGTGCCATCACCCTTCTCAAGCAACCTCCTCAGTCATGCCCCTGTACTCCCTTCATCCTCTAGCTCTTGGAGCCCTCAAATGCACCCGCTCATCGCTTCAACTCTGCATGACCAAGGCACAACAGCACAACTTGCCAGCTACGCTTCTGGTGAAGTTCCTCACTCTCATGCTCTCGGCCCTGGCTGCAAAAGCTTGTAACCCTGCTCTCTGCCCCTGTCCTCCTCACGGCAATGGTCCTCCATGCCTCCCAGATGGTGTACCTCCTCCAAGCCTTTCAAAGGCCGCCCTTGCTCCCTCCTCAGCTGGTCGTAATTAACTACGCCAGCTGACCGGCCTGCAACCGGCCCCCTATCTCTGCATGCCACCATCCTCGTTTTCTTTCAGCTCCCGGTTCCAGCCCTTTTTCCCATGCAGACCCCCACTTCCCCTTTCTTCTCCAGCCACCAGTAGCGACCTCGCAGGTCGCTAGTACTCGCTACTGGTTTCCTTCTTTTTTTGTATAGCCATGCAAAAATAATATTTGGCCTCCGTTCCCACATGGCCACTCTCGTCCAAAGTGTCGCACATAAACTTGCTGACCAAAGCATTGTTGAGAAAAAAAACTCCGTAGCGGCACCACATTTGACATACATAGCAACTAAGGTTATGCCAAGCATAACGACTCCAATGCTTCCAAAGTGCACCATTTTTTACATACATCTTGGTCAAATCATTGCCGAGCACAACAGTTTTGGCATACATCCCGGACAACTTCAATAAGCCATATCTCCGCACTCTAGATCTTGATTGACATGCTGTCAGCTCCTGTAGACTCGATTCTTCACACACTTCTTGTAAGAACTTTGATAAGCACCCAAAAATCTCCGATGGCACATCTCCCAATCCGACCATTCCGCCGCAGAACCGGCCCCCGTCCCAATTTTGACAGCTCATAGCTTACTACCCGAGACTCCGATTGCCAAATCGGAAAGGCCGAACTTTATCCACAAACATCAGCTCTGATCATTCACTTGTACCTATCCAATCCGTCGGCAATCTGCAAAGCATTCCAACATAACACTTGCATATCTTTTTCTATGTAGCTCCGTTTGTCTTACCATCTTGTTTAGGCCCTCCTAGAGCCTTTCTGGCCTTTGAAAACCATAGTTAGCATATATGTCAAGCATTTAATGACATAATCAAACCCTAGCATAAATCATAATTTGGTAAAAACTTCTAAATGCCACTCAGTAATGCTTTTTCTCACAGTGCCCACAAAGCGGCACGACACCATGACGGCGTAGCACTCTACTCTAGGAGGTACGTCTGCACGTGCTCTGTCACTCTATCTCATTCTGTGTCTCTCTCTATTTGTGGTTTAGCTCAACTATGGATTTGTGCGAGTCTTCAGGTATCTAGAATTGTTGGCTTGCAGTGTGTTATTTTGGGTATTCTGCAGGGCCCTCCACGCTCCTGTTTGTAGCAGTGGTATCAGAGCTCGAGGAGACGGTCTTGTATGATGTGGTGAGCTTCATTTATCAAAGCTAAGTGTTGCACCTTTTTTTAAAATTATATTATGTCTCATCTTTGACATTAAATGCCTATGCTTGATCTATACATGTTTGATTGCCAATTAATAGCTAGATATAGCTAATTGAATAGCATAATAGTGAGATTAAACTACTTATAAAAAGTAAATCATAAAGTAATTATTAGGCATTTGTGTGCAATTGACTGCACTATGAGTAGCATGTACATGAATGGTCATGCTTGGAATGGATGAAGTAAGAGTTGGGTACGAATGAGAAGATACAATAGGACAAGAAAAGCAGTAGAAGCTTCAATGTTGAAGAAATGACCCCAAGAGAGCTTTGATATATGTCCAAGCTCGCAAAAGAAGAGGAATACAGTTAGGGAGTTAGAGAATGACACCTAGAAAGATTTCATAACTCTAGTCGATGAGTCTTGAACTCAAGGCCTCATTTGACAAGTCTCAAGAGAGTGGTTTGATGAGCACTTAGATTGAAAACTCTGATTCAAGGAGGAGCCTACAATGGCTTTGAGTCATAGCGGGAAACAACCCCCACAAAGATTCAGCAATTCAACGAGGAAAAAAATAATAATAAATTAAATCTACTGCTTGTGCTAGCAGAAGATATCATGGCTTTGATATAGCGCTTGAAATCAGTAGCATGTAGTAACCAAGGTGCCCCCAACTCCCTTCTCTGTGTGCATCATCGTTGTCGTGCCAAGATAAGCATGAGCATTCATCATCATTACCGCTACCAGCATCAGACCCATACGACAGTCAAAGTGCGCCATTCCACGATGGTGGCAGTTGCCGTTCAATGCTAACATCATCATTACCGCTACCAGCATCAGACCCATACGACAGTCAAAGTGCGCCATTCCACGATGGTGGCAGTTGCCGTTCAATGCTAACATAGCCAGTACAAGTGCAAAGAGGAGCACACAGGGCGACGACCACCAACCGGGACCAAATCAGAGGTGCCAATTTTTTTCTAAATTTTATTCCTCTTTTTTGCCACCACCTCACCATGTGGCTAGTCATCTCTCTCTCACGTGGTGTGACGCACCCCATCAGACTCTCTCTCACTCCCTACCTCTCTTGCATGGTGGTGCCAAAGGCATGCTGTATCTTTCTCTGTCTCCCTCTCTTTCTCAACTTGCAGCAACTTCCACAAGTAGAGCCTTCTCCTCAATATGCCTTTGTCTATTTGTGGATGACCTCACAATTATAGATTATCGCAAGGTCTCGGATGCTCAAGCTATGAAGCTTGCACAAGGGAGCATCGAGAACCAATTTTAAAGCTTGGCTATGACCATTTGCTTCTTCTTACCTGAGGAAAAATCTTCATTGGTCAAGTTGTTTTTGTGGAAGATGAACTGGAGGGCACAAACGTTCCACCTCCCAAGACGAAGCTTAACTTCTCCCATGCAAGCCACAAACCCCCCACCACCCCCAATTGGCTTTCTATCTCCTTGTCATTGTGCGAGCAGAAGAAGTACAACGACAATATATACAATAGATAGAGTGCGCAGCTATTGAACAACATGTAGCAACAAGTGCTCATGTACTCACAACCGAAACAATTTGAGAAGTTGACGCCCAACGATACTCCCTAGCCCCACGCATCGGACACTCAGAAATGAGCGACAAAGCGTAGCATGGTGGCATTATCAAACCTACTAATGATGGTAGGAAAGGTCAAGTGGGCTGCATACTTGTCCACGGAGGAATCCGAACTCGAGCAGTCAAGCCAACATGTCACTAATGGTCCATGACGTCAGTTATTCTCTGCATCCTCAGAATAACACACACACCCTCCTAAATAGACCAATCTCTCTCTCTCTCTCTCTAGGATTTCCATTAGACTCTGTAATAATCATAGTTTGTAGCTGTTGACAAGACGGTGTCATCATTCAAGCAGTAACATCCATCACAGTTTTTACTTAAGAAATATTCACGGGTTCTAACAAAGGACATTAATTTTCTAGCCACCTCACATAGCTGACATAACAATTCTGATAAGAGATTATCGATCCTTTCACAATATCTTTTCAATCATCAGACTCCACATGATATTTATGAATCTTTTGTTCATCCAAACAACCCTATCACCCACTGATACCTTTAAGGCAGGTTCATACTTTCAGCTCTGACAAATCCAAAATTCAAAAGTATCAACTTGATTTCTTTTGCTCGATTTTTGTAAGTTTTAGATAATGTTAAACTAACCTCTTGACCTTTACACTGCTTGTTCATAAATTGATGTTATTCAGTATGTCTTAACATGTACGACAACTATAATCTGGTGCTAAATTTCTTGTTTTTGTCATATTTAGATGACTCATTGTGATACTTTTCATTGTTAATTATAATCACCTCATTTAGCATCATTGTGTTTCCACAAATCTTAAGGGAATCCAAGTTATTATCTTCAATGTAGTTAACCCAATGATTTTGATGACAACCTTCATTTTCTTTTCTCACTTGTTTAGTGTCTAATAATTCACAAAGAACTATATAGACCATAATTTGGACTTTCTCCCTTTATGAGTTGCTGTAACTCACCATATTGTATCATATTCTATGTCAGCTCAAATATTGACACTCATCTATCATTTAGTACTTGGTTAATTGCGTATACTAACCCTCTCACACGAGACTACACCAACACTCTTAGATGTGCCTACTGCTCTTGTTCCAAGAGAATATACAAGTACACTCACTAACTTGGATAGCTTAAGCTTATCATCTTTCTTAATAGTTATTTTAGTACCAACATTCCGAGCATAGTGTACACTTTAGGAAAATATTTGATGCATCGATTCCTATTACAAACTTATTTCCTTATTTACAGTATCTTCAATTCTTTCATTATGTCATACATCGTCTTCAGCAAGGCAGGTCCTCCATGTGTAATTAAACTCACTATGTAGTCTTTAATCTCTTGTATACTCACATTTCTTTGTAGCTTACATGACACTCCTACTCTCTTCCAGCACTTTTTGGCTCTATACTAATTTCCATCTCACACCAGAGAATATTGTTTTTTCCCCTACATTGGTACATTCTAACATCATTACATATGCTTCGGTGCAAGTTATTAAATGCACATCTCTTTACCCTGTACACAAATGTTGTTTGTGAGATCCCCTAATTCAACTTGAGTTTCCTTCCGTTATAGCTCGCCACACACACACACACACACACACACACACACACACACATGTACGTACATTTTTAGATACAAATTATCCTCCAGGTATGTACATCAAGTACGTCCCTCCTCTTTTCATATTTAATTTCTATGTATTGTCTTCTAAGTTGAATACTCTTTGCTAAGGTCATGGCTTCCAATTGTATTGAAAGGAAGTTTCATTGAGATCATTTGTCATAAAGCTATGCAGCTACTTATATGAGTTAAGGTGCTCTGGATAGTGAACAACAGTTTGTAAGTACCCTCCTACTCAAACATGCTCCAAATTGGTCTCACACATGTGATAAATGTTATATTCTTATGCTTAGCCTAGTCCATTGGTTACAGACACACATACTTGCCAATTTAGGTAGTGTGTAGATACTCATCTTGGTGCAGATCCGCCGATTTATGTAGCACATTGATAAACTGTAGATTCATGAATTTTAAACAATATCCAATGCAAATTCGCCGATTTAGGCAGCATTAATGCAGATTTTCCGATTTAGAAAACACATCTTCTTGATATAGATTTTCCGATTTAGGCAGTATCAATCACGAAATTATGCTCTAGTGGCTGGCCACCACTGTAACTGGTATGATTTTGTTATCCAGGTGCACAAAATGAAAAATATTTAGATTTGGATTTGAAATGGGTATATGTTGGCAAATAATTGGACTTGGATTTATGTGGGATTTGGACTTGTTCTATGACATTTTCCTATCGCGACAATATTTATGGCATTGGATTTTAGATTGGTAAGAATTGATTATGTTGAGATGTAGAGAGAAAGAGAGAGAGACGAGACAAGAGACACACCATATACGCTCACAAAGACTGATTCATATTGAGGACAAGATACAAATATATAGGTGAGACCAAGTTCAGTAGAGTGAGCCATATATAGCTCCAACACCCCCACTCAAACAAAGGTCTCTAGCTTTGGATGAAAAAACCCTTGGGGAGTTCAAGGGAAAAACCCAAGCCCCTATACAATGTGAAATATGAACCAGTGGTGATGATGTGAAAGTGAATTGTGCATCTATGTACAAATATTCAAGTGACTTAGATATCACAAGGTGCAAATGTGGAGTGGGCATAGTGCATGGTACCTAAAAGATTACAATGTCATATGTACAAAGCTATTACAATAGAAAAGAAGCTAATCTAGAAAGAGTGACGCCGAAGCAACTCCAACCTCCGAGCGCAAGAGGATGAAATGTGACTCATTGAGGCCTTTGGTCAAAATGTCTGCAATCATCTGGTCACTTGGACAGTGTTCAACTATAATGGTTCCCTTGTGTACTTCATACCTGACATAATGATAATGGACAGCAATGTGCTTTGACTTATTATGTTGAACATAGTCTTTTGCAAGACTAATAGCACTTTGGTTGTCACACCGCAAGGGTGTGCTAGAAAGAGGAGAGTGACCAATATCAACCAGCATTTGTCGAAGCCAAATCAACTCACGAGCTGCAAGTGATGCCGCAACATATTCTGACTCAGTTGTAGAAACTGCAACACAACGTTGTTTCTTGCTGGTCCAAGAAACAAGACAACCATTTATAAAGAAGCAATTTCCACTAGTAGATCGCATAGATAAATGTGAGCTTGCCCAGTCTGCATCTGTGTAACCCAAAAGAGAAAGAGATTGCATAGAATCCGATGTGAGTTGTCGTCGATAGACTAAACCAAAATCTGTAGTGCCTTTCAAGTATTTCAATACACGCTTTGCAGCAGACCAATGCTTAAGAGAAGGACATGCAAGATGTTGTCCAAGATAGTTAGCAGCGAACAGAATATCAGGACGAGTGTTCATGCCAACAAACTGAAGACATCCAATCAAGTTAGCATAAGGTTGATTTGTGACAAGTTGACCGCCATTGTCAGAAGTATTCTTCGTAGAGCTCGCAAGACAAGGTGTGTTGGCTGAATGTGCAGATTCCATACCAAATTTTTGAATAGTATCTGCAATAAACTTTGACTGTCAAAGGAATAAAATACCTTTTGTACGGTTCCGTTGGATTTGAATGCCAAGACAAGAGTGAATCTCTCCAAGATCCACCATATCGAATGCAGAAGACAATAAATTTTTCACTTGCTGAAGAAATCCCAAATCATTGGAAACAAGGATGGTATCATCTACATAAAGAGCAAGAATCACAAAACTGCTACCTTGGCGTTTTATGTATAAGTTGGGCTCTGACGAGCAAGAGATGAATCCTTTAGAGGTGAGAAAAAGATCAAATTTTGTATACCAGGCTCGCGAAGCTTGTTTGAGACCATATAGTGCCTTACGGAGTTGAGCAACAAGGTCTTCTTTACCTGGAATAACAAACCCTTCTGGTTGTTCCATATAAATTTCCTCTTCCAAGTCACCATTAAGAAAAGCAGTTCGCACATCCATTTGATGAGCTTCTAAATCAAATTGAACAGCAAATGCCAATAAAACTCGAACACTTGTAATGCGAACAACTGGTGAAAAAGTCTCTTGATAATCAACACCAGCTACTTGGGAGTAACCTTTTGCAACTAAACGCGCCTTGAACTTGTCAAAAGATCCATCTGCTTTTACTTTTGTTTTATACACCCACTTACATTTAATAGCTGTACGACCAGGAGGTAATTCAGTTAGTATCCATGTACCTTTAGAGATAAGAGAATCGTACTCTGCTTCCATAGCCTCTTGCCATTGATCCTTTTGTGGTGAAGAGATAGCTTCATCATAAGTAACGGGATCTTCAGAAGTAGAAAAAGCATTATCAGCAATATCGTCATCATAAACATGACATGAGCCATGTTCAAAATCAATAGGCAGATCAACAAAAATATCAATATCATCATTGGCAACATTTGGAATGGATGGTTGTGAGGAGGAAAGTTGCTCTATAGGAAGTGTTTCATCTTCTGAAAGAAATGGAAAAGCCTGAAGCAATGATTTAGTATCATCAGAATCATCCATGGACCATGAGCCTCCCATAAGCTGTTCGTTAAAAGTAGCATCACGATTCACAATTACTTTCTTGGAGGAAGGGTCATAGAATTTGTAGCCTTTGGAAGTGTCAGAATATCCAATAAAAATAACTTTAAAACCAGGAGCATCAAGCTTTGTTCGTGTTTCTTTGGGAACATGAATATAAGCAATACATCCAAAGGTTCGAAAATGAGATATAGAAGGAATGTCACCTGTCCATGTTGTGATGGGTATCTTACCAGAGGGTGCAGTAGTAGGAAGATGATTCTGAATAAATGTTGCTGTCAAAGTAGCTTCAGCCCAGAAAACACGAGATAAGCCAGAATGAATCAGCATACATCTTACAGCATTGAGAATAGTGCGATTCTTTCTTTCAGCAACACCATTATGTTGAGGCAAATATGGAATAGTGTGTTCATGATGAATTCCAGTGTCAGCACAGTAACTCACAAACTCTCAAGAAACATATTCGCCTCCATTGTCACTACGAAGCTTCTTAAGGCGACGACCAGTTTGAAGTTCCGCAGCCTTGTGGAATTGTTTGAAAATAGATAAGGCTTCAAATTTTTGTCTAAGTAGAAATACAGTCGTATACCTTGAGAAATCATCAATGAAAGTAATGAAGTAGCGATATTGTGATCTCGAAGAAGGTAGAGGTCCATATATATCAGTATGAACAAGATCCAAGATGTCATGAGAATGAGTTGTATTTGAAAGAGGAAAGGGTTTACGATTGTGTTTCCCAAGAGCACAAAATTCACAAATTCCCATATGGGGATGGGCTTTAAGATCCATGCCATGAACAAGATCACGACGTTGAAGATCAAGGAGTTTTGAGAAATCAGCATGAACAAAACGGTGATGCCATACTTTGCAATCATGATCACCTGGAGCAGTGACAATATTTGCTACAGCATCGTTGAGAGAGAGTTCAAATAAATTACCGTTTCGAGGAGCAGTGGCTATAGTCTGTCCATCTTTCTCAATTCGGCATTTGGTATAATCAAATCCAACAAACAGACCAAGATCAATAAGTCTAGCAACTGAAAGAAGATTACGTTGAAGATCTGGTACATGTAATACTCCTCGCAAAATTCGAGTGGAAGAAGATAAGGTACCAAGATATAAGTCTCCAATACCCTTTACTTGACAAGTAGTATCATCAGCAAGATAAACAACACGTTGAACTGGCAGTGGATGATAGTTATGGAGCCACTTAGACTGATATGTCATATTTCCTGTAGCACCAGAATCGACAATAAAAAGTGATCCATCACGTACATGAAGTATTCTGTCTGGAGCAACTGAACATAGGACGCAGCTTGTTTTTGGGACAATGTTGTTTCGATGTTCAGTAGCATATGCTCTATTCCGATCTGTGTCGAATCGACGCTTATAGCACATATGAGTGGGATGATCAGATCGTTCACAATATTCACAAGAAGAAGAAGAAGAGTCTCTAGATAAACGTGGTTGTTTTGTGGTAATATTGTGTTCTTCATCATATTGACCTGCCGAACAATCATCTTCAGTATGGCCATTTCTGTTGCAGTAAGAACATTGCTTATTAGGAAATTTGAGACGAGAGAAAATATTACCGCGACGGCCACCTCTACGGTTTCCTCGTTGAAATGGACGCCTTCGAGCATAAAAAGCACGTTCCATCTGTTGTGACTCAGTCTCCTCTTGTGAAATCATAGCTGTATCGTGACTAGCATTCCGACGTTCTTGACGTTGAGAGTATTCAATTAAAGACATGCAAGCTTGGTCGAAATCAAGACCATCTTTATTAGAGAGAATAGTAACAATGTTATCATAAGAAGAGTCCTTCACCGTATCAAGGAGAAGTGTAATCAGTTGCTTTTGTGGAACAGGATCACCGGCAGCAGCAAGTTGATTAATAATAGATTTGAAAGACTCAATATGTCCCGTCATGGCAGTACCAACTTCATATTGTAACTTGTTAAGCAACCCTCTCAAATAAAGTATTTCTGTAACAGATTTCTTCTGAAAGTTTGCAATAAGGTACTTCCATACGTCATGGGAAGTAGGCAGTTCATACATATCAAGCAAACGGGAATCAGTAAGAGCAGAAAGAATATACCGACGAGCTGCTTTATCACGTCGTTGCAAATCCGTATAGGCAACATTCCAATCTTCAAATATAGGTCCTTCAGTGATAAGCACGTTATCATTATCCGTATCAACAGGCTGAGGCGGACAAACACGATTTCCAAGAACAACATCGGAGAGTTCATCGCCTTCAAGAATTAACAACATCTTTGCTTTCTAGCCTGGAAATCCTTGACCTTGGAAAGGAGGAACAGAACGTTGGCCAGAAGGAAAGCCGTTGACGAGAATATTCATAGCCATATCTTGTTGCGAGAAGACGTATAAGATAAGATCGCAGAATCTGCACACCATATATGGTGAAGGACGCAATTGAGAATGAGAGAGATATGAGTACTGCGTTCTGTCAACGATAAACGTAAGAAGGATGCTCAAGGAACGTCCAAAGATGTGAGAGACGTCACCCAAAAAAGACAGGGTAAAGGAGACGTTAATAATAAACGAGTCCTCAAAATAGAGTGGCGTGAGACGCAAGATTGACGGCCACAATACGAATAGCAAAAAGCTAACGCCAAAATAAGAAAAACGATCGCGGATGCTTCACGAAGAAGTAGGACGAAGAAAGCTGCGTCAAGCTCTATTGCAGTAAAAACAACATAACTTTCTGTTGCGAACTCCGATTGACGCAAACCTAGAACTCAAATCGAAGAGCTCGAGGAGACGAACAAGTTTTGGATCAAAAGTGCCATTGCGCTACGCTCCATCGCGCTTTTCGCGTCTCTCCAAATTTTGAGCAGAACAGCAAGAAAAATTGAGATGAAGTTCAGGGTGTCATTAACAAGAAAACGTAATCAACGATTAGATTGATTATAAATAAACGCCACATAAAACACTAATCATATTCTTCTTAACACAAAACAACCACAGTTAACAAGAATCAACGCTCAAAAATAAAATTTGTAACAATTTTGAATCTTACATGCGAATCGCATACACATACTGTTGTCACCATGAATTGAATCGGCGCGTGATCGTTACCGCTCTGATACCATGTTGAGATGTAGAGAGAAAGAGAGAGAGACGAGACAAGAGACACACCATACACGCTCCCAAAGACTGATTCATATTGAGGACAAGATACAAATATATAGGTGAGACCGAGTTCAGTAGAGTGAGCCATATATAGCTCCGACAGATTAGTGAATGATGAGTGTGACCAATGATATCTTGGTTCCTCAGGATATGACATATACTACTTATTATAGTGGCATGGAGCACTAGAATAGGCAATATGTGGATGACGGTAGGCACAAGAAATTGTTGTCTAATTTTATGATTTTGTCTTTTACTATGTGATAGTTTTGATACAGATTTCTAATTACTCTTTTTGACAAGTATGGTTTGCAGCTTTTTGTCTTCACAATTGAGGACAGTTTATTTCCACTGGAGAGGTATGTTATGAAATTGATATTTTATTATATATTGCAGCTGAGAGATGGAAAAGAATTGATCGATCTAGGACTATGCGAATGGATATATATTTTATGTACATTATTCAAGTGCTCTTTTATGAGTTTTGACCATTTATGATTGACTCCCGGCCAGTTTGTATCACTTTGACCATTCAAGAAATCTATAAAGTAAACACGTGCAAGAGGGAAATGGTCACTCTTGCACAGGGGAAGATTGCACCCAGTGCTTGTGTCTTCTTCTCTCCTCTCCCCTCTTCTCTCTCTCCGTGCCGGTGTAGCACTCCACTCTAGGAGGTACGCCTGCACGTGCTCTCTCACTCTATCTCACTCTGTGTCTCTCTATTTGTGTATTATCTCAATTATTTATTTGTGCAAGTCTTCAGGTGTGTAGAATTGTTCATTTATGGCTTGCAGTGTGCTATTTTGGGTATTTTCCAAGGCCCTCCACGCTCCCCTTTGTAGCATGCATGCCGGATAGTGATAATGCCACTTTTGAACTGCATCCTTTACCATTTGAGGGAAGTATTCTATTCAACCATCTTTGTTGATATCCTTGAGGTTAGTGTATTTTCATAAAATATAATACCTAACCAACCCAAATGATTTTCTCATATTAAACTGGTCACTTAATGTGGGAGAATAAACAGGAACAAGGGTTAAGATATAGACAAGTGCTTATAGATCTATCTCAACCTCGGGGGGTTCACTATGTGTAAAACTACCATATCACATGCGTTCAAGACATGTTTGTAAAAACACTTATCTGTAAATTTTGTTAGGAATATAATGTACCCTTTTATTTTAAAATCTGTATATTTTTTTTAATTTTAAAAAAATTGTCCTTCTGTATATATATTTCTGTAAGTTTCAAGAACTTTAAATACCCTTCGGTTGAACTCACGTGATAGGTTACATTTTTCTTAAGTGACGTCCTCAGGATCTCAACACGGGGCCAATGGTAAAGGGGTCCAAATGAGAAATGGTCTATCAAAGAGCAAGGCCAACTAATGGAGCATAAGACTTTAGGGTTAGCTTCATTTGAGACCTACAATGATGAGTGTAAAAGTCCTTTGACCTTAGATAAGCTAGGGTTGTGCTTGAGGTGGGAACCCGGCCCAAGCTTAAGGTGCTTGAGGTGCTTGTCATGCTTGATGGCTAAGGTGCTTGAGGTTCTTGATGATTGAGGTGCTTGAGATGCTTGAAGTGCTTGATGATTGAGATGCTTTAGGTGCTTGACATGCTTAAGATGATAGGGTTGTACTTGAGGTGAGAACCCAGCCCAAGCTTGAAGTGCTTAAGGGCTAAGCCTGTGGTGCAAACTGGGCCTAAGCCTTAAGGGCTTGAGGTGTTAAAAGTCAAATATCTAATCCCTACAAGGAGGGGGGCAGCCTACATGTGGGGGGATGAGACAGAACACCCACACAGTCACACAAGGCCTACTTGGTACAAAGAAAGCAAAGGGGACACTTGTCAAGTTCCTCCTCATGTTGCCCTCATGGTGTATTTTAAGACTATTGGTTGGCCACCCAAGGGGTCCAATGATAATTTAGGAGATTTAATTAATTGTCTTTGCATTTATCAAGTTCTCTCTCTCAAAGGGTAAAGGGGGACACTTGTCCCAAGGCTACCCTTCTTGCTTGTAATGCCTTCTGCTTGTGATTGGATAGGCCTAGAGGGGTCCAATGAGCTTCTAGCATGAGCTACAAGGGGGGTCGATCAAAGCAAGCTAGGGGTTTTCTTAGGTGTTATACTCTCCCACACACACTCTCATTATGCAATGTGCAAAGTGCAAGAGCTCCCTCTCCTTCTCCAAGAAAGTAGAGGTTGAGAGCCTACACCAACACTCTTGGCTATGGAGTGCAAATCCAACCAAGATCCATGCTTCAATGCTTAAGCTTGCCATCTTATCCATCTTCATTACTATGCTATTATGTATGCTAGAAATAAAAGTTATGATAAGTGAGGAGATAATTCTTTCTCCTATGAAATGTTTCTTCTTCCTCTTCCCTACCCTCATTCGTTGTTAGCTCTCTCCACCTTCGAAGGTGTTTGAGGTCTTCAAACTGAGGCTTGGAATAGTTAAATCTTTCTTCATGGGTTTAAAAATTGTGTCTATGCATAGCCATGATTGTATCTACCATGATATGAAGATCAACGCAATTCAAACCAATATATTGTGCAAGATCTGGTTCTTGAGTAATTAACTCAAGGGTTTCCGATGTCGAGGTTTGCTGCTGATGTCTTCCAAAGATAAAATCTTGTAGTTTGTGTGCTCTCTGTTTGATTGTACCATCATCCCATCCCAATTTCTTTTGTATAGCCTTCTAGCTAGTAATCAATACATAGCCGATTGCTCGATAAATCCGAGTGTGATAGGAAGTAGTATTTGGGAATCCACTTGAGCTATTTTCATTAATGACACAATGTTTTCCAACCATCTAGGTATCATTTCTACGGAGAACAAATAGGCATTTGGTAAATCATCGTCTACCCCTTTAGGTGATTCCCCTCAAACAATCCTTGACAAATGATCTACTCGTTGATGTGTAGTGACTTTTTCTAAAAACACAATGAAATCAAATTGGAGAAGAATGATGAACCATCTCACTGTTCTCCCTGTGTTGCATGGCTTGTTGACCAAATACAACAAAGCTTGGTGGTCCACAAAGAACACAAACTTGTTGCTGATAGGTAATGTCTATACATTTTAACGGCAGAGATCATTCCTAGTCCTTCTCTTTCCGTGGTGGTGTAATTCTTTTATTCCATGTTCAAATGTTGGGTAGCTAAGAAATAGGAAAGTTAATTTTCCCATCTCCTAGTTGAGCTAGTATAAAATCGATAGCAAAATTAGAAACATCTACATGTACGTGGAATACCTTATCCCAATCTGGTTCTTTCAATATTGAAGCTGAGGTGAGAGTTTGCTTAAGCTTCATGAAGGATTCTTCACATGCCTCGGTTCATTCAAAGTGTGTAATCAAACTATACATGGGATTTGCAATTATAGCGTACATGTAGATGAGCCATCAATAATACCCACAATGTCCCATGAAGGCTTGTACCCCCTTGATTGTTTTTGGTGTAGGCAAACAAGCAATGACATGAATCTTCTCAATATCAGTAGCTATGACATTTTTAGACACTATATGTCCAAGAATTTTTCCTTGTCTTCCCATGAATGTGCACTTTACAGGATTTAAGAAAATCCTATAAAGTCTATATTTTTCAAATACCTTTTTGAGGTGTTCAAAATGATCATCCCGGATTGATGAATGTACACATAGATCATCCATATAAACTTCTAAGCATTTCCTAAGATATTCTTTGAAAGCATGGCTCATCAACCTTTGAAACATGGCTGGAGCATTAGTTAACCCAAACGGCATAACCCAATAGGCAAATATACCCCATTCTATTGCAAAAGCACTTTTGTGTTGATCTTTTGGGTCAACCAAAATTTGATTGTATCCCGAAAAGCCGTTTAAGAAGCTGTAAGCTTGTTTTTCTGAAATTGGTTTTAATACATGCTCAGTTATCAAAAGAGGAAAGTTGTCTCTAATGGTAGTTGCATTCACCTTTTTGAGATTAACACACACTCGTAATTTTCCATTCTTCTTGGGTATGACCACAGTTGGAGACACCCAATCTGTGTGTTCAATTTCGTAAATGAATTCGGCTTCACTTAGTTTCTCAATACCTTCTTTGATCTTCCTAGCAAATATTTCATTATACGTGTATGGTCTGTGTCTACTTGGTTTCACGTCATCTCTCATGGGTATAGTATGTTGATAGATTTCTGGATCAACACCCTTCAGATCCTTATAAGACCAAGCAAAGATATCCCGATATTCTTTTAACAAGCTCAACAAAATCTTTTCTTCTTCTTCTTTAAGGTCATTCGCAATGTAAGCAGGTCTAGGCTCTTCTCCTGGTTCAGTCAAGTCTACCCTTTTAGCATTTTTAGGCCCTTCATAAGAATTGCTCCATTTTCACAGATCCCTAACAAGTTGTTCAATTATGATTTTCCGATCTTGGAGAGTATACTTTTTGTAATGGGATGTAACATGCATTACATCCTTGCCATCCACTTTTGTGGTTTCCATTTCGGTTTTGTATATCTCCTTTAGAGCTTTTCTCAACTCTTGATATTTTTTTTTCCGCTCGACTCTGGTCATGAGTGGTTTCTTCTCCTGTGATTTTTCTTGAGTACCCTTCCTTGCTTTCCTTGATGTCTGCGACATTTCTGAGTTTTTGTTTGAAGGATATCTGTCAGTTATTTTGTCCTTAACACAATCATTAGCATCTATCTACATCAGGAACTGTGTTTTACTCAAGACTGATGGCATAGGTCGTGTATGCTCTTTCTCTGACCCCGAATCTTCTGAGGTAGCTTAGCTCTTGTATGCTCTTTCTCTGACCCCGAATCTTCTGAGGTAGCTGAGTGTTCATCTAACTCATCAGTTGCATCGTAATAGAGGTCTAAAAAGACTTGTTGAGATTTCATTAAGTCCTTGGGTTCCTCATCTTCGTTTTCAATGTTGAGGATTGAAATCATTTGGATGGGAATTATGTCGTAGCCATCCTCATTGCAAAATTGAGTATACATAGACGTATTCACACATACATCCATTGTTGCTAAAATTTGAATCCACTTGAATGACTCAAATAAATGCTCTGGAAAGGGTTCCGGTACGTAGGCTTCGTCAGTGCAGTCCCTTTCTAGGATACACTCTTCTCATCTTAAGCTTCCGTTTTCTGAAGCTCCACACATCCAAATAGGAGTGTCTTTGTTTAACCGGGATGGGATTTTAGTTTTAGCTAAAGAGACTGAATCAAACTCTTGGATGGGTATTTTCAAGACATCTCTATAAGTGTGATCTTTTAGGTTGACTCTTGTTATAGATCCCACTTGCTTCAAGTACAGATAGTTGTTTCCCCAATCTTGGATAAGTTGTTCGTGTTGCATGAAAGGTCTTCCCAATATGATTTCATAGTTGAGTCTTTTCCCAGAGTCTAGTATGGAAAAAGTGTGTTGATATTCAATTCCATAGGAATTGACTATCACTTTTTCAAGCAGCCCTAGTAAAGGTCTCTCAATATGTTCGTCAACCAACTGCAATTTCATTCGAGTTTGTATGTGGCTGGATGTTCCCAAGATTCCCATACTGCTTTAGTGGCTATGGCTATGCCAGCTCCAATATCCAGTCTTGCCATGGTTTCAATGTCGTTATATTTTTCTCAGAGGGTGGTGTTTCCTTCTTCCTCTTCATAATATTCTCCGACTTTGTTCATACGGACTGACCGAATCTCTTTGTTTTCCATTTCATTTCTCATTTTTTCCAAATTCTTCGAGATTAACCCGTTATCCCCACCTTCTCTAGGGTTTTCAAGACCATATTAGGTAAAGTGGAAAAATCCCAATTCCCATGTTGGACAACTTTCAATATATCATGTACAAAATATTGAGATTTTGTAAAAAATTTGAGTTTTCTTAAGGTCTCATTACACTTTATGCACATACAATACACAATGAAAACAACTAAAATTCCATGGTTTCAATCAATTGGATTATTATGAGACTATTATATTGCATCCATTATCGTTGTCTATGTTCTAATGTCCTACCTACAACTTATCTCAACATGGAGATCTTGGTTTCTAGGTCACCACTTGTCCAAGTTACTGTAAAAGTGACTCAAGGTTCACAACTTGTGAAAGCAAGGATCCATTGAGGAATACAATCCACTTGGCTATGTTTCCTTACTTTAATGCATGTGACATTCAAGAAAGGTCCACTTATAATCTAGAACTTCTTAATCTGAGGCATGGGGCATACATAAAATATGTAGCATATGCTCTATTGCCTCATAGGAGGGTTGGTTTCAAGGTGCACTTATCCAAGCTAGCCTATCTTGGAGAAATGATGGAGCTTGATTCTCTCCTTGTTTCAATGGAGATTAGCTTGGACAAGTGGTGGACCTTTGCTTCTCTCTATGTTTCAATAAAGTTAGCTTGGACAAGTGGTAGACCTTGGAACAAAACCCCTATGTAAAACATATCATGGGTATTCCAAGTGATTATAAATATTACCATTCAAGATATAACCTTATAGGTTGGACAACTGGAGACTAGCTTGGAGAAATGATGGACCTTTGATTCTCTCCATGTTTCAATGGAGCCTATCTTGGAGAAATGGTGGAGCTTGCTTTTGTCCATGTTTCAATGAAGCCTAGCTTGGACAATTGGTGGACCATTGCTTCTCTCTATGTTTTAATAGAGTTAACTTAGACATGTGGTGGATCTTCAAACTAAACCAACTACTATCAATGTTTCCTAGCTTGGACAAGTGGTGGAGTGTTTCTCCTCTCCATGTTTCAATGGAGCTTAGCTTGGATAAGTGTTGGACCTTAAAATAGAAACCCCATGTACAACATAGCATGGATTTTCTAGATTTCAATGGATTCTAGCTTTAATAAATGGTGGAGCTTGCCTTCATCCATGTTTCAATGAAACTAGCTTGGACAAGTGGTGGACCTTGTAACAAACCCCCCCCCATGTACAACATATCATTGGTTTTCTAAGTGATGGAAAGGAATACCATTCAAGATATAAACTTATAGCTTGTATAAGTAGTTGACCTTAAAACACAAATTCATCATAATACAATGAAATATAGGTCAACAAATTCCTAAATCTTAAGACCAAACCTCCCATGCTATTAGAGATAATATATTGGATAAGTGGTGGACCTTCTATTATTTTCCCATGCCTAGTTTAGACAACAGGTACACTTTGCAGTTCTAAAGGTTGGACGAGTGGTGGAGCCTTGTTTCTATCCATGTTTTAATGGATCCTAGCTTGGACAAGTGGTGGACCTTGGAAAAAAGCTTTTATGTACAACATATATGAGGTTTTCCATGTTTTAATGGAACCTAGCTTGGACAAATGGTGAAGCTTGCTTCTCTCCATGTTGATTTTGGAACTACCTTAGACAAGTGGTGGAGCTTTGCTTTTCTACTCTTCATAATACAATGAAGTATACGCCGGTTACATGGTGAATCTTAAGGCCAAACCTCCCATTTTACTAGAGATGATAGGTTGGACAAGTGGATCAACCTTCTATTATTTTTCCATGCCTATATTAGACAATTAGTAGACCTAACATCTCTCTATGTTGTCTTGGGATGAGCTTGAACAAGTGATGGACCCTACTTCTCTCTTCCCTTGGTTTACTAGTTTGAAGACTCATTATATATACTTTCTTAGATCTAGCTTGAACAAGTGGTGGACCTTGTATCCACAATCTTAATCCATTACAAAAAAGTATATGAAAAAATAACATAGGAATGTTGGTTTGAAGGTCAAGCAATTAGGTTCCAAATGCACATAATAATATATTTTCCACCCATAAGAAAAGAAAGTTAAATATGTTATTTCATACCAAATTGACAAAGATAACGTCCAAGAATTCTAGCTTTGCATCTTGTTAGATCTAAACCTTCATCAAGGCGACATGCATGTATACATCAACTTTCAAGCCATTGAAGAATACATGCACTTAGATTCCATAGTTTTCTTTTCAAAGCCTTTTAGGTTCTAAAACTCTTTTACATAAAGGATGTAATGATAAATTTTTTGAAGCAAACATTTGTGCCCAAGAAAAATATCCCTCTCACATATTTAAAGTCCATGAATTCTCTAATCCACACTTACAAGTTTTATTTTGACATCAAACATCAATTCTCTCCTAGTTACAAATAAATGAAACCTCGAGATGAATTGACAAAAAATGAATTTCTTTTACTATGTGATCCAACATAGGCCTCAATCAAATAAAAAATGAGTCCCCAAAAACTTGGGTGCACTCTAGAAATACATCAGAGTCCCCTTACAATAGGATGCACTCCAATAGTACATTGAAGTCCCCTTAGAGTAGGGTGCACTCCATTGAAGTGTTCATAAAATTGATACACCTTTGTTTTTAAAAAAAATAGACTATATCAAATTATACAAATGTTGAAAGATACACACTAGAATAAAGAAAGCATCTTATGGCCATATTTATTCAATGCTTTCGTGTTGACAAGTACACACCAAGGACATAATTTGCCTCAGAATCACTGTACTGATTTACAATTGTGTTGTATGTATAGACTCTCTTATCTCTTGCATATAAACATCCTACCAAACATGGAATTATTGTTCTCTGCAAGAAGTTTTGAAGTTGCTCGGAAGTTTTCCTCCACATATTTGGAAATATAAGATATGTCCCTGGCATGTTCCACATCACCCTATATGAAGTGTCATAAAAAATTAAGGTATTGTTTGCATCCAAATCCTCAAATATCTTCCAAATATCACTCAAATTTTAATGATAAACCCTTGTAAATCCTAACATGGTATTTGGATTTTGACAATTTTTGTTACTCATAAACACCTTGAACTTGGTATACTGCTCAGGAAAACATTTTTGTGTGATGCGTTGCACCCTTGTTAAGTTATAGCAACTCCATATCCATAGCTCAAAGTATTTAGCACAAAAATCCAAAAAACTTTGTGCGTCTGGTCGCACCACATGATAAACTTCATCTTTATCCTCCACAAGTCGCATGTGTTGAGCCCAAGCTGGCATAGAATCTCCATGTTTCATTTCAATTGTCTTGAGAAGTAACCTCTCCAGATCCAATATAAGTACGAGTCTTTTGATGTCCTTGAAAGAAAGTGGTAGGTGATAAGGAGGTGGTTGATTCCTTGGACAAGGTCTTGGATGAGGTTAGATGGGTAACACAATAGATTCCTTCAATTTATGGCAACATATAGCCAATCCATTTTTCTGTAATGATTTTGAAATTAAATAACAAGAACACTTAATGCAAACACAGCAATAGACATGAGTTTTACATTGTCTACCCTAAGGTTGTATTAGATACCAAAATCCATCTATGATCTACTCATTAATAGAAACAAAGTCAAATTAAAAGCCTGACCCTTTTTTATGCTACACTCTCTCTTAGTCTCAATACCATGGAGTTCAACTAGATTTAAGTCAACTAATAACTACTACTTGTTGTTCAAGGTATCCTTGAAGTGCATAAGGCTTAACCAATGCTCTAGTGTAGAATGGGTATTTAGGTCTCAAGGTCTACCACTTATCCAAGAAAAGATCCATTTAGATATGGAAACCCAAATTTTCTTAATATAATGACATAGAGTGGACAAGTGGTGAATGCTGAGACCAAACCACTCATGATACCAGGGATAATAGGTTGGACAAGTGGTGGACCTTGAATGTAAATCCCCCATGTACAAAATATCATGGGTTTTGGGTATTTCAATGGAGCCTAGCAAACATGGTCGAGCTTACTTATCTCCATGTTTCAATGGAGCCTATCTTGGCTAAATGGTGGAGCATCATTCTCTCCATGTTTCAATGGAGCCTAGCTTGGACAAGTGGTGGAACTTTGTTTCTCTCTATGTTTGAATACAGTTAGCTTGGACAAGTGGTGGACCGTGGAACATAACCCCCATGTAAAAAATATCATGGACATTACAAGTGGTGCGAAAAAACACCATTCAATATATAACCTTATAGGTTGGATAAGTGGTGGACCTTAACACCCAATTATTCTTAATATAATGACATAGAGTGGACAAGCGGTGAATCTTGCAACCAAACCTACTAGGAAAAATAGGTTGAACAAGTGGTGGACCTTGAATGAAAACCCCTCATGTACAAAATATCACTCATGCTACTAGGAATAATTTGGTATTAAGGTCCATGTTTCAATGGAGCTTAGCTTGGACAAGTGGTGAATCTTTGTTTCTCTCTATGTTTCAATAGAATTAGCTTGGACAAGTGGTGGACCTTGGAACAAAACCCCCATGTAAAGCATGGCATGGGCATTACAAGTGGTGAGAAAAAATACCATTCCTGAGATAACCTTATAGGTTGGACAAGTGGTGGACCTTAACACCCAGTTTCTCTTAATATAATGACATAGAGTGGACAAGTGGTGAATCGTGAGACCAAACCTACTAGGGATAATAGGTAAGACAAGTGGTTGACCTTGAATGTAAATCCCCCATGTACAAAATATCATGGTTTTTGGGTATTTCAATGGAGCCTAGCATCTTGGAGACATGGTGGAACTTACTTCTATCCATGTTTCAATGGAGCCTATCTAGGAGAAATGGTGGAGGTTCCTTCTCTCCATGTTTGAATGGAGCTTAGCTTGGACAAGTGGTGAACCTTTGTTTCTCTCTATATTTGAATATAGTTAGCTCGGACAAGTGGTGTATCTTGGAATGAAACTCCCATGTAAAACATATCATGGGCATTTCAAGTGGCGAGAAAGGATACCATTTAAGATATAAACCTATAGGTTGGACAAGTGGTGGACCTTAACACATTGTTCTTCTTAATATAATGACATAGAGTGTACAAGTGGTGAATCTTGAAACCAAACCACTCATGCTACTAGGGATAATAGGTTAAACAAGTGGTGGACCTTGAAATAAAACCCCCTAGGGTGTTTCAATGGAACCTAGTTTGGAAACAGGTGAAGCTTGCTTCTCTCCATGTTTCAATTGAGCCTATCTTGTATAAATGGCGGAGCATCATTCTCTCCATGTTTCAATGGAGCCTAGCTTGGACAAGTGGTGTACCTTTGTTTCTATGTATGTTTGAAAAGAGTTAGCTTCGAAAAGTGGTGGACCTTGGAACAAAACCCCCATGTTAAACATATCATGGGAATTACAAGTGGTGAGAAAAAATACAATTCAATATATAACCTTATATGTTGGACAAGTGGTGGACCTTAACACCCAATTATTCTTAATATAATGACATAGAGTGGACAAGTGGTGAACCTTGCGACCAAACCTACTAGGAAAAATAGGTTGGACAAGTGGTGAACCTTGAATGTAAACCCCCCATGTTAAAAATATCACTCATGCTACTAGGAATAATTTTGTATTAAGGTCAATGTTTCAATGGAGCCTAGCTTGGAAAAGTGTTGGACCTTTGTTTAACTCTATGTTTCAATAGAGTTAGCTTGGACAAGTGGTAGACCTTGGAACAAAACCCCCATGTAAAGCATGTCATGGGAATTACAAGTGGTGAGAAAAAATACCATTCAAGATATAACCTTATAGGTTGCACAAGTGGTGGAACGTAACACCCAATTCCTCTTAATATAATGACATAGAGTGGACAAGTGGTGAATCATGAGACCAACCTACTAGGGATAATAGGTTGGACAAGTGGTGGACCTTGAATGTAAACTCCCCATGTACAAAATATCATGGGTTTTGGGTATTTCAATGGAGCCTAGCATATTGGAGACATGGTGCAGCTTAGTTCTCTCCATGTTTCAATGGAGCCTATCTAGGAGAAACGATGGAGGTTCCTTCTCTCCATGTTTCAATGGAGCCTAACTTGGACAAGTGGTGGACCTTTGTTTCTCTCTATGTTTGAATAGAGTTAGCGTGGACAAGTGGTAGACCTTGGAACTTGAAACCCCCATGTAAAACATATCATGGGAATTTCAAGTGGTGAGAAAGGATACCATTTAAGATATAATCTTATAGGTTGGACAAGTGGTGGACCTTAACACATAGTTCTTCTTAATATAATGACATAGAGTGTAAAAATGGTGAATCTTGAGACCAAACCACTCGTGCTACTAGGGATAATAGGTTGGACAAGTGGTGGAGCTTGAATGTAAACCCCTCATGTACAAATATCATGGGTGTAAGGTATTTCAATGGAGCCTAGCTTGGAGACATGGTGGAGATTGCTTCTCTCCATGTTTCAATGGAACCTATCTTGGAGAAATGGTGGAGCATCCTTCTCTCTATGTTTCAATGGAGCCTATCTTGGACAAGTGGTGGACCTTTGCTTCTCTCTATGTTTCAATAGAGGGGTTAGCTTGGACAAGTGGTGGATCTTGGAACAAAACACACCATGGGCATTACAAGTGATTAGAAAAAATATCATTCAAAATATAACCTTATAGGTCGGAGAAGTGGTGAAGGATACCATTTAAGATATAACCTTAGAGGTTGGACAAGTGGTGGACCTTAAGCCCAATTATTCTTAATATAATGACATAGAGTGGATAAGTGGTGAATCTTAAGACCAAACCACTCATGGTACTAGGTATAATAGATTAGACAAGTGGTGGACCTTGAATGTAAACCCCTCATGTACAAAATATCATGGGTTTTGGGTATTTCAATGGAGTCTAGCATCTTGGAGACATGGTGGAGCTTATTTCTCTCCATGCTATCTAGGAGAAACAATGGAGGTTCCTTCTCTCCATGTTTCAATGGAGCCTAGCTTGGACAAGTGGTGGACCTTTGTTACTCTCTATGTTTGAATAGAGTTAGCTTGGACAAGTGTTGGACCTTGGAATGAAACCCCCATGTAAAACTTATCATGGGCATTTCAAGTGGTGAGAAAGGATACCATTTAAGATATAACCTTATAGGTTGGACAAATGGTGGACCTTAACACATAGTTCTTCTTAATATAATGACATAGAGTGTACAAGTGGTGAATCTTGAGACCAAACCACTCATCCTACTAGGGATAATAGGTTGTACAAGTGGTGGACCTTGAATGTAAACCCCTCATGTAAAACATATAATGGGTTTAGGGTATTTAAATGGATCGTAGCTTGGAGACATGGTGGAGCTTGCTTCTCTCCATGTTTCAATGAAGCCTATCTTGGAGAAATGGTGGAGCATCCTTCTCTCCATGTTTCAATATAGCCTAGATTGGACAAGTGGTGGACCTTTGCTTCTCTCTATGTTTCAATAGAGTTATCTTGAACAAGTGGTGGATATTAAAACAAAACCCCCATGTAAAACATATCATGGGTATTTCAAGTTGTGAGAAAAAATAACATTTCAAATATAACCTTATAGGTTGGACAAGTGGTGGACCTTAACACCCAATCCTTTTTAATACAATGACATAGAGCGGACAAGTGGTGAATCTTGAGACCAAACCTATCAAACTACTAGGGATACTAGGTTGGACAAGTTGTGGACCTTGAATGTACATCCCCTATGTACAAAATATCATGGGTTTAGGGTGTTTCAATGGAGCCTAGAATATTGGAGACATGGTGGATCTTGCTTCTCTCCATGTTTCACGTGATGGACCTTTAATTATTTTCCCATACCTAGTTTAGACACCCCATACACTTTGCAACTCTAAAGGTTGGATGAGTGGTGGAGCTTTGTTTATTTCCATGTTTTAATGGATCCTAGCTTGGACAAGTGGTGGACCTTGGAAAAAATTCCCCCCTGTACAACATAGCTGAGGTTTTTCATGTTTTAATGGAAGAGAGCTTGGAAAAATGGTGGAGCTTGCTTATCACCATGTGGATTTTAGAACTAGCTTGGACAAGTGGTGGAGCTTTTATTTTCTACTCTTCATAATACAATGACGTATAGATTGGTTACATGGTGAATCTTAAGGCCAAACCTCCCATCTTACTAGAGATGAAAGGTTGGACAAGTGCTCAACCTTCTATCATTTCTCCATGCCTATAATTAGACAATTAGTAGAACTAGCATCTTTCTATGTTGTCTAGAGCTGAGCTTGGACAAGTAGTGGACCTTGCTACTCTCTTCCCTTGGTTTATTAGTTTGAAGACTCATTACATATACTTGCTTAGATCTATATACTTATTCATTAGTTAGGTTACAAGTAGGTATGTAATGTGTTAGCCTCAACGGACTTTGAATATTGAATAGTAAGAAATTCAAGTGCTGGTTTGAAGATCTTTTGCTTATCTAAACTAGACTCTAACTCAATAATAAGTTTCTTAAGTTCCACAAATTGTCCTATCTAGGCTCCAAAAGAGTCTTAATTGGTTTGTGCTAGATTCTAACTTCCTTGATGGGGTAGAATCCTAGAAAAATGAGACACTATAAGTTTTACCTTAGCTCAAATGGATTTTCACTTAAACTAGACTGCAATTTGGCACTATAGTATCTTTGTCTCGATGGAGTTTAGCACTAGATACATAGTAGTGATATTTAAGCTTCATGTCTCATCACTTGATCGAGATATGAGACCATACTTTTAAGGTCACCACTTGTCTTACCTAAACACCAATGTGAGACATGGGAGCAAGAAAGCCATCCGATATTGTTTTAAGGACTATTACATAGACAATCAATAACTTAAGTAAAGCAAAAAGACTTGGATATTTCACAATTAATAACTAAAGTAAAGCCAAAAAGACTTGGATCTTCGACAGTTTTTTTCAAACTTAAAAAGCACAATCTAATGCTAACAAAACTATAAATCACAATTGAAAGTTTTGAACAAAAAAAAGATCAGCAATCTTAATAAGAAGGATACTTTTCATTTCATTTGATGATTACAAATTAAAAGAAAACCTCTCAAGAAATTGATAAACAAAATGTAGGTGATTGCTTTATTATTTTGAGCAAAAATATCAAAATCTCTATTGATTGAGCTCCATCTAGTAATACCCTTTATAAGATCCTGCAGGAAGGAATAAAAAGAAAGATTTTTTAAATACCATGCACATGAGTGTTCAAGCATTTGTATCAAGAATATATGACATGTAACTAGTACCTTAGGGTTGTTTTCTATCCAGCCTTAGAATATTGTTCTCAGCTTTCACCTTACTTACATAAGCCTTTGTTGTGACTGCCTTCAAAACTCCTTTTGTGTTACAACCCAATTGCCTAGCTAAAGTGGTCAATTGTGATGCCTTCATGCTTTCAATGCGTGTACACTCCTTTGCCAATATCTCTTGTATTTGGGCTCTTCTCATTTCATTGCGGTGGCTTGTGTCACTTGCATCTTCAATGATAGTTTCACCTCTGTCACCTTTTGCAAGTGGTATTCTTCTTGTAAAGAACACCTTAGCTGACCAAACATCATTTTTTTGCTTCCAATACTCCATGATTTGTTTGTATTCACTATCATTTGTCACTATAGGTTTTCCATAATGATTAGAAGCAATTAAATCATGCACATCCCTTCTCTCATCAAGCTGAAACAAGTATGGCAGTAGCTCCTCCAAGAGCATATTGTCAACCATCTTCTCAGCATCAAATTGTGGTGGAAAAATGCAATTGTTTGTTTGTTGGTGAAATACATCCCTTGTAAGGAGAGTCATCAATAAGCACTGTTCTTTGTGGATCACATTCAAACCCCATGGCAATTTTGGCTAGAGGCTTGAACATTGCCTTAACTTTTGGATTGTCGGGTCTAAACAATTTTTGAGTTTGAGCAGTGTAGCAAACATCTTGCGACCAAATTGCAAAGAAAGGAAATGTATCCTCAGCTAAGTTGTTTAGTGCTCCATGGATTTGATACACATTACTGGATGCAACCTGGCCTGAGTATAATATATTGTTTTGAATCCATTTGCACTGAGTTGTGGTGTGAGGATGGTTGAGGGGAGCATTTCAACAATATACCATTTAAATCCAGTATAACTGTAAGCATGGATTTCTCAACATCTACACTACATGAAGTAGTAGCAATTGGCAATAGCTCGTGAGTGGACTTTTCAGTCTCTTTTGATGTATGTTGCATTTTTGAAGTATCGATTTCTTGGTTCTCATTATTGCAAGCTTGCTCAAGTTGCACAACACTAGACTCTAGTATAGAAATATTATCCATCTTGGGCACTTCAGAAACCATAGAATCAATGGATTCTATAGTTGTTGACTGAACCATAGGAGCATTATCCATCCCAGTTTGTGAATATAAGAAAACACACACACAATTGGTATCTCAAAACTCACTAGAATTTAATTCACCATATGTACATGTAGAATTCCTAGTAAGAAATTTATTTAAGGTAAAATCGTTGTTAGAATCCTTGCAACCATTTTCAACGTTGGTACACAAAACACCACTTGTCTAAAATACAATCTACTAAAGCAACATTTTCCATCCTACACTTTATTAAAGATGAGTACTTAAAGTGAAAACTAAAAGCCACAACTTGTTGAGGAAACATGGATACAAGGTCCACCAAATGTCCAACCTAGACTACAAGCAAACAAGTAGAGATTTGGCTTAGATTTGGATTCAAAAGCCACCACTTATTCAAGTAAGCTAGCTCCACTTGTTTAAGATAGTAATGTTTGAAGGCCCACCACTTGTCCAACCTAGAAATTGATTAAATTTTGGTAAGATTTATCACGAATCTAGATTAGAATCAAGATTCTATGGCCAAGGTAATCAAATAAGTTAGACAACACACAAAGCATAAGAGCACTCTAGATTCTCATTGAGCATAAACTAAACAATAATCAAATGTTACATTCACTTGAGATTTCATCTATGAAAAATGAAAATGATGCATGTACTTGATATTTTCATCCATGTAAAATACTTTACAATGTCAAATAAAGTCATAGTCAGCAAACAAATCTTCTCCTGCTTCAACTTGACAAATAGTCTCAATGCATACATGGCCATATTCTTATGACTTGATGTGTGAAGAAGTGCATTTATACCAAGGTGGAAAATTTGGATCAAATGTATAGCGTACGTTGGGACGGACACTTCTATTGTGAGAACTATTTGTATAGCCCGACACATTTCCTTCTTCTACACAACCAATAGTGTATGAATGATCTTCCTCTTCTTCTATGTTTGGATCCTCTAGAAGAGAATATTTAGAAGCTCTTGGAAATATTTTGCATATCTTTTTCCAGTCTTGAAATCTATACTTATGCCCTCCATAGTTTAGAATAGTCACACCATTTTCTAGGGTAGTATGCACAAATAGCCCATAACTAGCTCCTTGAATACATGAAAGTCGCACTTCGAAATCCACACCATTAATATGGAAAATTGAATCTTTGGGAATAGGAAAGTTGGTGTCCCAAAAGGATCTTCATGCCAATCATAGTGTGAAATACATCTAGTTTTTATATCACTTAACTCCTTTGTGTCTTCAAAAAGAAGAAAATATTATGCATAAAATAATGACAAGACCAAAGAAAGATATCATTATTTTATAGTCCAATGGGTCCATTGTATGGAAGACTTAGAGTGCCTCTTACATGGTGCCTCCAAGGTTTCCAAAAAATAAAATCATTGAAAAAAGAAGGCCACTGTGCTCCAATCTATTGCCCATTTGAAGCATAGAGAGAACCAAGGTCCACCACTTGTTGAAGCTAGACATGGAGCATTGACACAAGGTCCAACACTTATCCAAGAACCCTATAGTATATGTGGTAACATGGGATACGTTGATGGGACAAAAGTAGTCTAGCCTCCTCATCCATCTCTTTTTTCTTGTAGCCTAGAGGGATTAGTTTCAAGGTCTATCACTAGTCAAAAACTACACATAGAACATTGATACAAGGTTCCACCACATGTGCAACATATCATCTCTAGTAGCATGGATGGTTTGATATCAAGGTTCACCATGTGTCCTACCTATACTCTATTGTAGCATAGAGATTCTGGTTTGGTGGTACTACACTTGTCCAAACTTGGCTTGTTGTTGATATCAAGAGGTAATCAAGGGTCCTCCACTTGTCCAAGTTAGGCATATAAAACAATTTCAAGGTCCACCATGTGTACAACATATGATTGATTATAGCATGCATGGTATTATTCATGGGACACCATCTTCTCTCCAACATGTGTCCAACCTCGTCTCCATTGAAGCATGGAGAGAAGCAAGGTCCACCACTTGTCAAAGCTATTATTTTCTCCTAGTTCTTTCAAAACCCATGATACGTTGTACATGGGGGGGGGGGGGGGGGGGGGGGTCTTGTTTCAAGGTCCACCACTTGGCTAAGATAGAATCCATTGAAACATGAAGATAAGCAAGCTCTACCATTTGTCCAAGCTAGGTGCCATTGAAACACGAAAACCCCATAATATGTTGTATAGGGGGGTGCTTTTCAAGGTCCACCACTTGTCTAAGCTATGGTCCATTGGAACATGGAGAGAAGAAAAGCTCCAACACTTTTCCAAGCTAGGATACATTGAAACATGGAGAGAAGCAAGCTCCATTGTTTGTCTAAGCTAGGCTCCATTGGAACATGGAGAAAACAAGCTCCACCACTTGCCTATTATTGCATAGAGATTTTGGTTTGAAGGTCCACGACTTGTCCAACCTTGCCTTCATGTATGGAGATAATCAAGGTTGCAATGCTTCTCTAAGATAGGCACATAAAAGAGTTGCAAGGTCCACTACATATACAATCTATGATGGATTGTAGCATGGGAGGTTTCATTTTAAGGTTGACCACTTCTCCAGCTCCACTTGTCCAACCTCAAATCCATTGAAGCATGGAGAAGAAAGGTCTACCAACTCTGCAAAATAGGCAAGAAAATCTCTATAAAACCCATGAATTTTTAATATATGCTATGCTTTGGAGTTTTTTTTGAACGTCCACTCCTTATCCAAGCTAGAATCCATTGAAGCATGGAAATAAGTAAGATATATCTCTAGTCCAAGATAGGATCCATTGAAACATAGAGAGAAGAAAGGTCCACCACTTGTCCAAGCTATGCATGGGTAATTGATATAAGGACCACTATGTTTTTGCCTATACTATGCTCTATCATGGACGGTTTTATATCCCACCAATTTTCCAACCTATTTAATATGTTGTATTATGGGGGTTTGGTTTCAAGGTACTTCACTTGTCTAAGGTGGGTTCCATTGAAGCATGGATAGAAACAATGTCTACCACCTGTCCAAAATATGCTCCTTTGAAACATAAAAGCAAGGTCCACCACTTGTCCAAGCTAATGTTTATCTCCATTGAAGCATGGAGAGAAATAAGGTCTACCACTTGTCCAAAATATGCTCCATTGAAACATAAAAGCAAGGTCCACCACTTGTCCAAGCTAATGTAACAAATGGGTGTTGGTTTCAAGGTGTAGCACACTTGTCTAAACTAGTCTCCATGCAAGGTCCACCACATGTCCAAGCTATATGAGCTTGGTTTGAAGGTCTACCACACCTCTTGAAATTAGGATCCATGTAAGGTCCACCTTTTTTCAAGGTATGCCTTTAGTGAGTAATAAAACTAAGTAAATTATAGTACTTAAATACCTTTCCAAGCTCATTAAAATTTTGGTCTCTAAGGCCACCACCAAATGTCTTATCTATGCTCTAATTGATTACTTATGCTAGTTCTCAAAGTCCAAACATAAGCTCCCTTCTAGCAAGGTTAGTTTAAATTTAGGCTCCAACACCTGTCTAAGCTAGGTTCAATTTATGAAGCATCACCATTTAACCATGCTAGGATCTAATGTAGCAGATCAAGGGGGTATTGATAAAAGGTCCAAAACTTATTGAGTTCAAGCTCTTAAGTAATTAAGTCTTCGTGAGTATTAAATGTTATAGTTTTAGTCTAAAGATCCACCATTCAAAAACTCAAGTAATTTACTATTTACATTCAAACCTTAAATGCTTGAGATAAAAAATACAAAATCAATCAATACTATATAAAGAAAAATCTAATATTAAGAGTATCAAATCAGCAACAAGAAACACTAACATGCACAAGAAGCTCAAAACATACGTGTCTCCATTTCTAAAAAGTCCTCCATTGATAGAGGATGTTCTTCTTCTTCTTCTTCTTCTCTCGTGGAGAGCACTCCTTTGTAATAGACATAGTGTCATCTGATTGCAAAGTGGATTGTTAAAGTCCAACCCATTTTTCTATATGTTCATGAGACGTAACAAAGTCTAGTAGCCTGGTCTCCATGTTTTTTGCCTCCTCCATACTGTCAACTAAGCATATAACTTCTTTTTTCTGTTTTATTCCTTCTGGTACAACCAAGGAGCCATCAACAAAAACATCAACAAGCTTGCGGTCTTCAAAACAATATGTATGAATGTGGTGCTTGACCAAAGCTCTTTTTTTTGCCTCCAAATATTGCAAATATGACATATCTTTATCTGCTACTTGAAGAAGAGAACAATCCATTGGCATGGGATGTTCCTTTGATCTTCTTCTCAGGTCTTCAAATGCATTGTTTTGTCCCAAGAAGACAATAAATGTTAGAAATTGAATTGCTCCTTTGCAAGAAGCTGATGGAAAGTGATGCAGTGCACCACAACAATGGTAGCTCAAATTATCTCCCATGGCGTGAAAGACACATTGCAATTTTGTGAAGTTAGTGAAATCGACAAATGCAAGAAAGACAAATCTAGGATCTGTTGACCCTCCATCAATAGCCAAGATCCCATCCAAAGCATTGTTAAATGTCTCCTTAATCCACTTCAAACTGCCTCCAAGGTGTTTTGTCATATCTAAAACACATAAGCCAATAGGCACCTTGTTATTGAAGTGGCGCATCAAGTAGAGATTTCCTTCCATTTGTAGGCTCACCACACAGATTGACCATGGCAAATCTCTAGGCTCATTTTTCTCCTTTTGAAGGTGAATTGCTCATTGCATGTATTTTATTTCTCCATCTGGAAAAGCCTTTTTCTTTGTTCCACTCTTCAAACCAGATCTGAGCCATTCCTCGCATAGCATTAAAAGTGTTTTATAAACAAAATCGTTGATATTATACATATTGACCACCTCCTCCCAGTCTTTCCATGGTGAAGACTCATTCAAATTGTTGAAGCCTTCAAGAAGTGCATCTTGAATCAATTTGTCTTGCTTCAACTGCTTGATTCGATCATACATGTCACTATGCATCACCATCCTTGCCACTCTTTGACAGTAAAATCTTCTCATTTGTAATATCTTCTTTAATAGTCTTTACCTCTGATTCCTCAAGGCCATGAAGGTATCTAAATACAGTTGTTTCTTCTTCTCCTCTTCTAGTCTTTCAATGATTTCTAACCAGCAGTCATAAATTGGATTAGAGTACGTGACCATATGTGCTTGTTTAGCAATCCAACTTGTTGTTGCACTCATTCTTGCCAATTGAAGAAAAGCCTAAAAATAAATAGAGAAATAATTAAACTACTGAGCAAGATTTGTTAATTAAAGACTATCAAAAAGACAAAGAAAATAACTTACATCCCATCCGGCATGAGATGCATATCCCTCTACAATTCCACTTGGTGCCTTTGGTGGTCATCCTGAGAAGATCCATTGACTCCTTAAATGTCTCAATATTTGGTTGTAAGGTTGCTTGACATACAATGCCTAAGCCTCCTCATTTGCAATGGCAGATATAGCAGTTGCAACAAATGGACAAGCATTCACAACAATGCGAGCCTTTCTAAATTTATAACGCCAATCACTTTCAAATATCTTTTTGTTGTTTTGTTCATTGTGAAGCAAAACTTTTGCAGCATAGATTGAATGCTACCCATCAAGAATCCAATAATGATAATCTTTAATTTTTTTCTCTTCTACCTCTTCTAATGCCAAAGGAATTCCCTTCTTTGACTTTGTATTTTGAATAGGCATCAAATATGCACATGCTGCAGGCTTGGTCGTACTCTGTGAAAATATAAATAACACACTTTCAGTGTGTTTTTAATCCATAATACGTGCATTATAGTGATCAGGAGCAAGCCAACAATTTTGAATAGGGATATCAAATTCCCTATATTGGAAAGGAAAATAGTTTATGTACTTATTCATTCCACCTGTATCTTTTTCTTGTCCTTTCATGGCCTCAGCTTCTAAAAAATCTCGATCCACAATTCTCATCTTTGACATTGAACCCTCTGTTGATGAGGATGCCAAAGATGCATTGTCTATATCCAAAATGGAACTAGTTCGCTTAGCTGCTACTTTCTGCACTTTTGCTTGCTTGTTTTTGGATGGTGGTCGTGAAGCTTTCACCTTTTTTCCTTGTAGTGTGTCAATGATGGAGCTTTGAAGTTGATCTGATGTCATATTTGGATTTGATTCTGCAAACTTCCGTCCTCGAGAAAACATTGTCTGTTCTTTGTTTCTAGACATGCGCTCCAATGCATATGCTCCTGGAGATAGTTGAAATTATAGATTCATTGGAACTAGAATGCCAATGCATTTCACCTCCGGATGACTATCAACTTTAGAGATAGATGCTTCCACAACTTGTCCAACATCTTCAAACAAGCTGTCATTCTCCTTTTTGGCAATAAATGATGCACCTTATGAAACTGTGCAGCCTCTATACCATGTATGTCCAAATACCATTTTCTAAGATCATTGCAAGTATAGTCAACTAAGACAGCAACCCTTGCAACCTGTGTTTTTGGAGCCATCTTTCCTGAAACAAAAAAGAACCAAATGTTATTTTAACATATACTTTTTTGTAATGTATTAAGTTTGTGTGAATACAAGGTCCACCACTTGTTTAAGCTAGATTTAATCAAATATACATAGTGATCTTTTAAGCTAGTAAACTAAGGGAAGAGAGAAGCAAGGTCCACCACTTATCCAAGCTCAGCTCTAGACAACATGGAGAGATTTGAGATCTACTAATTGTCTAATATAGGCATGGAGAAACGATAGAAGGTTGAACACTTGTCCAACCTATCATATCTAGTAAAATGGGAGGTATGGCCTTAAGGTTCACCATGTAACCAACCATGGATAAATGATATAAGTCTAAACACTTGTCCAACCTATCATCTCTAGTAAAATGGGAGGTATGGCCTTAAGATTCACCATGTAACCAACCTATACGTCATTGTATTATGAAGACTTGCAAAGCAAAGCTCCGCCACTTATGCAAGCTAGTTCCAAAATCAACATGGAGAGAAGCAATCTCCACCATTTATCCAAGCTCAGCTCCATTGAAACATGGAAAACCTATTATCCCTAGTAGCATGAGTGGTTTGGTCTCAATATTCACCACTTTTTCAGTCTATGTCATTGTATTAAAAAGGATTGGGTGTTAAGTTCCACCACTTGTCCAACCTATAAGGTTATATATTAAGTGGTATTCTTTCTTACCACTTGGAATTCCCATGATATGTTTTACATGGGAATTTTGTTCCAAGGTCCACCACTTGTCCGAGCAACTCTATTGAAACATAGAGAGAAGCAAAGGTCCACCACTTGTCCAAGCTAGGCTCCATTAAAACATGGAGAGAAGAATGCTCCACCATTTCTCCAAGATAGGCTCCATTGAAACATGGAGAGAAGCAAGCTCCACCATGTCTCCAAGATGCTAGGCTCCATTGAAATACCTTAAACCCACGATACTTTGTACATGGGGGTTTAAATTCAAGGTCCACCAATTGTCCAACCTATTATTCCTAGTAGTATGAGTGGTTTAGTCTCAATATTCAGTCCACTCTATGTTATTATATTGAGAAGATCTGGGTGTAAAGGTCCACCACTTGTCCAACCTATAAGGCTATATTTTAAATGGTATTCTTTCTCACCACTTGGAATGTCCATGATATGTTTAACATGGGGGTTTGGTTCCAAGGTCCACCACTTGTCCAAGCTAACTCTATTGAAACATAGAAGGATACAAAGGTCCACCACTTGTCAAGGCTAGGCTCCATTGAAACATGGAGAGAAGGATGCTCCACCATTTCTCAAAGATAGGCTCCATTGAAACATGGAATAAAGCAAGCTCCACCATGTCTCCAAGATGCTAGGCTACATTAAAATACCCTAAACCCAGGATATCTTTCTCACCACTTGTCCAATCTATTATCCCTAGTAGAATGAGTGGTTTGGTTTCAAGATTCACCACTTGTCAACTCTATGTCATTGGAAGAAGATATGGGTGTTAAGGTCCACCACTTGTCCAACCTATAAGGTTATATCTAAAATGGTATTCTTTCTCACCACTTGGAATTCCCAAGATATGTTTTAAATGGGAATCTAGTTCCAATGTCCACCACTTATCCAAGCTAGCTCTATTGAAACATACAGAGAAGAAAGGTCCACCACTTTTCCACTTTATGTCATTATATTAAGAAGAATTGGTTGTTGAGGTCCACCACTTGTCCAACCTATAATGTTATATCTTAAATGGTATTCTTTCTCACCACTTAGAATTCCCATTATATGTGTTACAAGGGGGTTTGGCTCCAAGGTCCACCACTTGTCCAAGCTACGCTCCATTGCAACATTGAGAGAAGGATGCTCCTCCATTTCTTCAAGATGCTAGGCTCCATTGAAATACCTTAAACTCATGATATTTTGTACATGGGGGTTTTACATTCAAGGTCCGCCACTTGTCAAACCTATTATCCCTAGTAGCATGAGTGGTTTGGTCTCAAGATTCACCACTTTCCCACTCTATGTCATTATATTAAGAAGATCTGGGTGTTAAGGTCCACCACTTGTCAAACCTATAAGGCTATATCTTAAATGGTATTCTTTCTCTCCACTTGGAATGCCCATGATAGGTTTTACATGGGGGTTTGGTTCCAAGGTCCACCACTTGTCCAAGCTAGGCTCCATTGAAATATGGAGAGAAAGATTCTCCACCATTTCTCCAAGATATGCTGAATTGAAACATGAAGAAAAGCAAGGTCCACCATGTCTCCAGATGCTAGAATCCATTGAAATACTTTAAACCCACGATATTTTGTACATGGGGGGTTCAAATTCAAGGTCCACCACTTGTCCAACCTATTATTCCTAGCATCATGAGTGGTTTGGTCTCAAGATTGACCACTTTCCCACTGTATGTCATTATATTAGGAAGATCTGGGTGTTAAGATCCACCACTTGTCCATCCTATAAGGCTATATCTTAAAGGGTATTCTTTCTCACCACTTGGAATAACCATGATAGGTTTTACATGGGGGTTTGGTTCCAAGGTCCACCACTTGTCCAAGCTAACTCTATTGAAACATTCTCCACCATTTCTCCAAGATAGTCTCCATTGAAACATGAAGAGAAGCAAGCTCCACCATGTCTCCGAGATGCTAGGCTCATTGAAATACCTTAAACCCATTATATTTTGTATACGTGGGGTTTAAATTCAAGGTACACCACTTTTCCAACCTATTATCCCTATTAGCATGAGTGGTTTCGTCTCAAGATTCACCACTTTTCCACTCTATGTCATTATATTAAGAAGATCTAGGTGTTAAGGTCCACCACTTGTCCAACCTATAAGGCTATATCTTAAATGGTATTCTTTCCCACTGCTTGGAATGCACATGATAGGTTGTACATGGGGGTTTGGTTCCAAGGTCCACCACTTGTCCAAACTAGGCTCCATTGAAACATAAAGAGAAGGATGCTCCACCATTTGTGCAAGATAGGCTTCGTTGTAACATGAAGAGAAGCAAGCTGCAACATGTCTCCAAGATGCTAGGCTCCATCGAAATACCTTAAACCCATGATATTTTTTATATATGGGGTTAAATTCAAGGTCCACCACTTGTCCAACCTATTATCCCTAGTAGCATGAGTGGTTTGGTCTCAAGATTCACCACTTTTCCACTCTATGTCATTATATTAAGAAGATCTGGGTGCTAAGGTCCACCGTTTGTCCAACCTATAAAGATATATCTTAAATGGTATTCTTTGTCACCACTTGGAATGCCCATGATAGGTTTTACATGGGGGTTTGCTTCAAAGGTCCACCGTTTGTCCAAGCTAACTCTATTGAAACATAGAGAGAAGCAAAGGTCCACCACTTGTCCATGCTACGCTCCATTGAAACATGGAGAGAAGGATGCTCCACCATTTCTCCAAGATATACTCAATTGAAAGATGAAGAGAAGCAAGCTCCACTATGTATCCAAAATTCTAGGCTCCATTGAAATACCTTAAACCCATGATATTTTGTACATGGGGGGTTTAAATTCAAGGTCCAGCACTTGTCCAACCTATTATCCCTAGTGGCATGAGTGGTTTGGTCTCAAGATTCACCACTTTTCCACTCTGTCATTATATTAAGAAGATCTGGGTGTTAAGGTCCACCACTTGTCCAACCTATAAGGCTATATCTTAAATGGTATTCTTTCTCACCACTTGGAATGCCCATGATAGGTTTTACATGTGGGTTTGGTTCCAAGGTCCACCACTTGTCCAAGCTAACTCTATTGAAACATAGAGAGAAGCAAAGGTCCACCACTTGTCCAAGCTAGGCTCCATTGAAACATGGAGAGAAGGATGCTCCACCATTTCTCTAAGATATGCTCAATTGAAACATGAAGAGAAGCAAGCTCCACCATGTCTCCAAGATGCTAGGCTTGATTGAAATACCTTAAACCCACGATATCTTGTACATGGGGGCTTTAAATTCAAGGTCCCCCACTTGTCCAACCTATTATCCCTAGTAGCATGAGTGGTTTGGTATCGAGATTCACCACTTTTCCACTCTCTGTCATTATAGTAAAAAGATTTGGGTGTTAAGGTCCACCACTTGTCTAACCTATAAGGTTATATCTAAAATGGTATTCTTTCTCACCACTTGGAATGCGCATGATATGTTTTACATGGGGTTTTGTTCCAAGGTCCACCACTTGTCCAAGCTAGCTCTGTTACATATAGCATGCATACAATATTCAACTAGATTCCCTACCTGTCATGTCCAGTAGCATGGATGCTCTGGCTTTAAGGTCCACCACTTGTCCAACCTATATTCTCTTATGTAAGGGAGATCGTGCTATAAATTCAAAACCTTCCATCTAAATTTAAAATTCAAATCTTATCGCCTAAATTTAAAATATCCCTCCCAAATTTTAAATATCCCGTCCAAATATTAAAATTCAAACTTTTTGATTAAATTCAAATTTTACCGCTTAAATTTAAAATATCCCACGCAAAATTGATTTTAAATTCAAATTTATCACAAAAAGATGTGATTATCCCGCCTAAATTCAAATTTGCAAAATTCAAATCATTATATTGTACATAAATTCAAATTAACAAGCCTAAACTGATATTAGTTTGCATAGATATCAATTTATCATACCTAACTTATGTCACCATGTTAGAGAGAGTGGTTAGAGAATTTGAACAAGGTCCACCACTTGTCCAAACTAGATACCAAGAAGGATTGAGTGTACAAGGTATTGTTTGGAGGTCCTTATAGTCCACTGGTCTCAAGGTCCACCACTTGTGGTAAGGGTCACCAACTAGTGTATCTATTCATCCAAAAAAATACACGTATTTTTTGTCTACATTTGCTAGTTTCAGCCAGTTATGTCCATTATGTGTATCACTAAACAACACTACTTTTGTTGAGAAACAGAAGTTACAATCAGATATATATACAAATGGATTAGAGGAAAATCAGCTCAACATAGATCTAGAACTCGCTTTAAGAATCGACTTTTACAGATCACGCAAGTAAGTCTTCCATTCAAATTTAATAGTATTACAATGTGTTAGTTATATGTGATATTTATGTATGTATGTATACTATGTGTGCATATTGTAATTAAGTGTAATTGTGTATCTACATTATGTATGATAATTACAATGAAACAACACAAATATACATACATACACATAGATAACACAGACACACACATACATGAGCATGTATTTTCAAGAGAGAGACAGCAAGATACAGAGATAGAGATAGAGAGAGAGAAATACATGTTTTTTAGAGAGAGGAGAGAGACAAAGATAATAGATTTCACTGTGTTAATGTATGTGGAAGAGAGGAAGACGATGTGTGGGAATATGTGCATGTATTTTCAAGAGAGAGACAACAAGATAACAGATTTCACTGTGGTTATGTATGTGGAAGAGAGGAAGACAATGTGTGGTAATATGTGTATGTGTGTGGGAATACTTTTAAACTATGTATCTCTGTCTTTTGAGGAGAGTGTGTGTGTGCAAGAAAGAGTTACAGAGAACCATCTTCTCTATATGGAGAAAGATAGAGAGTGAGAGAGAGACAAATACATGTTTTTCCCCTATTCATGAGGTGGGCAATGTCTCTTGAGAAGAATCTATGCCCGATGCTACCCTACTTTGAAAGTGTTGCGTACGATGCTATTTCTTTATCCTGTACGTGAACTGTCAATCTTGTGCGCTCCACCTGTGCATTGTGTAGGATGCCGGGTTCGCTCCTGTGCGCGCGGGTATACTCCAGTTGTGTGCGATCCGCGTGCGCTTTCTCTGTGTTTGCTGCTCGTCTGCTTTCTCTATGTGCGTTGCTCGTGCGCTCTCTTTGTGCCTAATCTTCATAGGGTTTATTAGAATGCCACGTAAGCTACAACTCCACGTTTTATCATAGGATTAAACAAAAACAAAAGCAGTATATAACATTAACCAATTCACACGGCCATAGTTAAATAAATCATGGCTGAAAAGATGCAAAACATGCGTAACTCTATACTAGGAATTCACTTTTTTTAAAAAATCAGCCTCCCAAGCCCCGCCATCGAGAGCGCTATATTCCACATCCCCATAAAGAGCGCTACCCCCAAACCTTGCGTGGAAGCGCTGCCTCGTCGGAAGACCCCGCATCAGGAGTGCTAAATGGGAACATATAATATAAATATTTAACATAATAATTAGACTATAATGTACTAAAGAGCTTCTAGATTATGTCCCATACTATATTTAAGGTGCCAAAGGTTTGGCCTTATGGTCCTAGATATAGCCAAGTGGTCAACACATATAGGACCAAGTGCACACTGTGCCAAGAAACTTGGCCACCACTTCACTTGCCAAATTTTTGAGTCACATGGTCAATCCTAAGTTTCCATTGTTCTTATTATGTCATAAGAGACGACAGTTCTTTTTTGACACATTTTGCCTCGTGGAAAACCTAGGCTTGTTTTCACATACTCAAGCACTTCAAGCCATAAGAAATTTTCATTACTCTTCGTCAACCCTTTAGTTCAAGTCTTTGAAAAAACGTTGTTTAAGGCCACCCTAAACCATTTTCATTTACGGATGTCTAAAACTAGCTTTTTGGCAATTCGGGAAGAAAACGGTCAAAGTTTTATACTTAGTTTTAACCACTTAACCAATTCAAGTATTGGAAAGCAAGGTATTGCAATACTTTCCTTGGGACATCACACATTAAAACTAGGTCCCTCACTTGTCCAAGCTATGCTCTAATACAATAAAGGGATTTTGTTTCAAGATGCACCACTTTCCCAACCTTGATTTCATTAAAGAAGCTAGCTCTACTTAGACATTTAATAGCAAGGTCCTGTAGCAGTTGACATTGAACATTTTTCATGACAGCTAGGTCCACCAATTGTCTAAGCTACGCTCTAATAGATCAAGGGGGTTTTGGTTTCAAGATCCACCACTTGTCCAAAATTGATTTGGGAAGCAAGGTCCTATAATAGTTTGCTTTGGACATTCACCATTACAACTAGGTCCAGCACTTGTCCAAGCTATGTTCGAATACACTAAGGAGGTTTTGGTTTCAAGGAGAACCACTTGTACGACTTTGTTTTTGGAAGTAAGGTCTTTACATAGTTCACCTTGGACCTTGGACATTGGATACTACAACTAAGCCCACCACTTGTCCAAGCTATCCTCTAATATAGCCAAAGGGTTTGGGTTTCAAGATTCACCACTTTTCCAACCTTGCTTCCATTAAAGAAATGAGGGGCTACGTAAAAATTGTCAATCAAGGGTAGCAAGGTCCTCTGGTAGTTTACCTTGGACATTGGGCGTTAAAACTAGGTCCACCACTTGTCCAAGTTATGCTCTGCTATAGAAAGGGTATTTTGGTTTCAAGATCCACCACTTGTTTAACCTTTCAAGACTCAAGGGCTACTTGGACATTGGAAATCATAGCCCTATAGTAGTTGATAGGTGTCAATGGGTATTACAACTAGGTCCACCACTTGTCCAACCTATGCTCTAATATAGCAAGAAGGCTTTGGTTTCAAGATCCATCACTTTTCCAACCTTGCTTCCATTAAAGAAAGGAGGGGCTACGTAAACATTGGCAAGCAAGGTAGCAAGGTCCTAAGGTAGTTCAACTTGGATATTGGGCATTATAACTAGGTCCACCACTTGTCCAAGCTATGCTCTGATATAGAAAGGGGATTTTGGTTTCAAGATCCACCATGTATTCAACCTTGCAAGACGCAAGGGATACTTGGACATTGGAAAGAATAGTCCTATAGTAGTTGATAGGTGGCAGTGGGTATTACAACTAGGTCCAACCTATTCTCTAATATAGAAAAGAAGCTTTGGTTTCAAGATCCACCACTTGTCCAACCTTGCTTCCATTAAAGGAGGAGGGGCTACATAAACATTGGCAAGCAAGGTAGCAAGGTCCTAAGGTATTTCACCTTGGATATTGGGCATTATAACTAGGTCCACTACTTGTCCAAGCTATGCTTTGATATAGAAAGGGGATCTCAGTTTCAAGATCCACCACGTGTTCAACCTTGCAAGACGCAAGGGATACTTGGACATTGGAAAGCATAGTCCTTTAGGAGTTGATTGGTGGTAGTGGGTATTACAACTAGGTCCACCACTTGTCCAACCTATGCCCTAATATAGAAAGGAGGCTTTGGTTTCAAGATCCACCATATTTCCAACCTTGCTTCCATTAATATAGCAAGGAGGATTTGGTCTCAAGGTTCACCACTTGTCCAACCTATGCAAACCTTTTTCATGTTGTAGCATGATTTTTTGTTTGAAAAGTTTTTCTATGACTATGGATTTAACAATGTAATCTTTTTCACTTACAGGATGGACTTCGAATCTGGGGAGAAATTACATATGATACTTGACAATGAAATTGTTGGTATTGGTTGTGTGTGTAGAAACAGATCCAGATTCCCTCCATGATAAGATGGATCAAAAGAAGACTGCCATTCCTAGATTACGCATTGTTCCTAAGGGTGTGGATTCATGATATAATCTACAGGTGGCATTGATTGGCATGATCACTCATGGACATGGAGAAGGTCATTACGGACACTTTGTCTTGAATGGTTTGTGGACAGTTGATCCAAATCATACAATTGGCTCAATTGCTAATTGTTTACATAACCTAGAGAGGATAGATAAGGATCCTCTTGGTGATCTAGTAACAAATGGACTTCCAAGGAGCAATATTTCACTACTACATGCTTTGAACTCAAGGGATGCTTTGGACTACCATAACTAGAGTGATGGAAAAGAGCCCATTGTGCAGCCATCAAAAATTGTAGAAGAGGAATTGGGGTCAACATTTCACAGGTTGCCAGAGAACTTGTTGCTACAATTGGATAATTGTGCAGGGGAAAACAAAAAACGATACTTATCTGCCTATTTGTCAATGCTTGTTGCAAGGGGTGTTTTCAAAACCATCCAGCTAGGATTTTTAATGGTTGGACATACACATGAGGACATAGATGCCATGTTTAGTAGGTTTTCACAGAAGTTGAGAGTTACACAAACCTATACTTTGCCACATTTGATGGATACATTAAGAAATAGCTCATCTTCATCTCCAGCTCCATTTTTTCTCACAAAGATCCCTGATTTCAAGAAATATTGTGATGGCTATCTTTGTGATGGACAAGACATACTTGTTGGACATTCCAAACCACTTTATTTTAGGTTCTTTATGCAGGATGAGACACCAATGATGCAATATAAGGCACATGCAGGTGTATCAAGTTGGAGTGGAAGTATTCTCCTTTGGAAAAAAGACACAAAAGGCAAGCCAATGTTACCACATGGAGATCCACCTCTGGTACCAATGGCAGAGTATGTCAAGGCCCACGAAGAAGTCATTTTGGGGCTAAAGAACTATATAAAATTTTGGAAAAATTTAGGGAATGGTTCAAGTGTTACGCGATATTATAGACCCGTGATAGATTATTGGAGTAAGGTAATTGAAGAGATTGTAAAATCAATCATATCAGAGGGACTCTTGTATGAAATGTTTTGGCCAAAAACTCAAGAATATTCTCACCTACAAAGCACTAAAATGAATTTGCAACAAGGAGCAGAAAAATTCCTAGGCCTTGAAGAGTTGAATGATCATTTTTGTGGGCCTCAATGAGATAGGCCAACGGAAGAGTTTGACCCTATGTGTGATGTGCACCAAGGTGACTTTCTTATGCTTGTTCCGAGTGACACAGAAATCTATCCAGTGTGGCTTGCAATGGCTTTATTTGACATTGATAATGAGCCTACATCACCAAACTACAAAATACTCTTGATTCAATATTGGGCACCTTGCACGAAAAAAAGTGGGATGACAGATACTCAAGCTTACAGTAATTGTTGGAAGGGTTATTTTGTTGTCAACTATAAGGACTCACAAGTGTGGGAAACTGTAGATGCAATTGTTTGGTCCTGGAGACCCAACAAAGAAGGACCATTTTCTAGAATAAAGATTCCAGAAAGGCATGCTCTAACAGCCAAAGAAGGACTCACTCATGCACATCAACCACACTTGGATCAAAGTTGAGAAATGGTATCAAATGTGGAGTAGAATTATGTGGAGCTTCTATTGTGACTATACTAGTCAATTTTGTAAACAAAATCTTTTTTTGTATCTTCCTTTGTTTTATGTAATTCGCAGTTTTTATTCAAATCCATGTGCTGTACATCCTCTTGACTTTTGGTGTTTATCAACACCACAATCCTATGAGATTTTCACTTTATTTACTAACCACACACCTCAATTTTTTCCACTTTAAGTGGAAAAATTCCCAAATTACATGAATTTAGTCAATTTGGAGATTCCCATGATGTGAGATTTTTACCAAAATACCTAAGATGGTCTTTTTTTGTAAATCATTTCACAAGTATGGTCTGAGTTTTAACAGTTCTCCCGAAGTAAGAGTGCATTGGATGGGTGTAGACATGATTTTATGGATGTTGTCTACTTCTAGGGTCTGTTCAGCTCTTTTTACTTGAGTGGTCTTGCACACGATGGATTCATCTTCGTTGTCTCCCAAGTAAGAAGGTAATGTTCTTAATGTCAATGGTCTCCACATTCTTGAAGCTTTCGATCTGCAATCCCCGTACAAGGATTGTAAATCCATGTTCATATCAGAAGGTAGTTCATCCAACCAGACTTCCTCTATAGGAGCTGACTTTAGAGTTAGGCTCCCATCATTGATTTCTCTCACTTTTCCCCATAAGTGGCCTTGCCAGTCTTCCTCTACGAATGGAATTCCGTCTAAGGCATTTTCGTTATCCGGCACTATAAGCTATGGTTCATTTGTTTCAAGGTGGGGTTCTGCCACCACATCGGATTTTTCTTTTGTTTATTCTACCGCAAGCTCTTTAGGTTTTGCAATACTTTCAAGCTTGGGTTTTTGTTTTTCCAACATTTCTTGCTTGATTCTCACCAAATTTTGATAGCTTCCAGCTTAGCTACTTAACTGCTTTCATGTTTGGAGATGGATAGTTTTCCCACTTATTTTCCATGTTTCAGACTGCTTTAAGTCCTCCCTGGTAGGGTTCCAAGGCGGCATTAATAGGCTCAAAAATTTTATCAACCGGAATGGATCCTCCAGATTTCACGGTTGTTTCCTTGAATTCACTGCTGCCAGATTCTTTCATCTTGTCTTGGGCTAGCTTCTTTGCTTTCTCTTTGGTTTCAGTTCGTTGTTTTTCTTTTCTCATCTCATGTCTTTTGCTTCTGCTCCTTTTGATTCTTTGTGAAGAAACTTTCGTGAGGAGTTGTGTTTCTTTTTCTTTGCTTGGGCTCTAGTGATTACCTTGATTGAAAAAATCAGTTCACTCTCTGATGAGCTACTAGGCATCACTTGGACTACGTTTAATACGGTTTTGCCCTTGTTCAAAGGATTTTAGGACAATCTTTTCAAAAGTGTCCTCCCTTTTTGCAACATTGTATGTAATAGGCTTCAATTGGTTTGAGGTTTTTGTCAAGCTCTGGACATTCATTTTTCCAATGGTCATGAGGACCAGAGTTATAACAGTTTCCTATTCTAGGCTTCATCATGGGTCTTCCCATGGGAGGTCTGACACCTTGATTAGCTACATAATACATTGTTGCGAGATCTGGTGGAGCATAAGTCACGGTTTCTTCCATTGGTGGTGGATGTGGATTATACCAATCTCCTTCTACCATTACTGTAGATGGACTAGGCTCTGCATAGGGTGTAACATGCACTAATGCTTGTTCATCTCTGACTCCATCAAAGTGCATGTACTTTACAAGCACTACATTATGTCCTAGATACGGAGGTTGTTATCCCAACAATGGTTGAGGTCTTTCCATACTCATTGGTGGTCTTTGAGCTTGGGCCATATTAGGTTGATATCTGTACATGGGTTGTCCTTGTGGCCTTATGGGCACGTACTGAACATTCGCATCATACTTTGGTCTGAAGTAACACTCATGGGTCTCATGGTTGGTCCATTTACCCTCGATTGCACACCATTTTTGTAGACTAATTGGTTGCCCCTGTGGAGGTTCCCTTGTCGTGGTCCTCTCATAGGTGCTTTTTGCATATTGTTCATCATGTCGTTCATCCTTTTTAGCATATCTTCTATGGCTAAGAGTGGTGCCACAGCAGTCGTTCCCACTTGTGCTAGTTTTGTGGACACTGTCTTCTCGCTTTGGTTATCCTTAGGGACATCTTCTTTGTTGAAGATCTCGCAATTGTCTCCTAGGTCAATAGCATCAGACACACACGCTTCTAGGGTTGCATGCTTTTTACTATAGAGTATAGCATGAAGTTCTTTGTTTAGCAGTCCCTCCAAAAACAAATATACAAGTCGTTCATCTACATGTATCTCCATCTCTGGGCATCTGGAAATGTATTGTTTCATTCAAGTTGCACAAACTAACAGACTCACCATGTTTCTCTTTAAAGCTGTAGATTTAGGCTACCGTATTATGTTTGATCCCTGTTTTGGAACAAGCATCTACAAATCCTTGAGCTAATGTGTTCAAGTCGATGATTGACCTTGGTGGAATGTTTTGGAACCATCTCAATGCTTTTCCTTCTAATGTCATTCCAAACCCCTCGAATTGAGTATGGAAATTGAATATACGCTCTACTGTTAGCACTTGCTTAGAGCTTGCTAAGTGGTCGTATGGATCTTCTGATCCACTGTATTTTCTAACCCATTTCTGAAAATCAGCTGGTCTGACACGTCTGTTTGGTTCAACTCTAGGTCTTCTGGGAGTTGGTCTTGTTTCGAGTCCTTCAAACCAGTCTGTTGGAAATAGTGACTCATGTAGCCCTGGATTGTCCTTAGTGTCACCCGGTTTTCTACGTGATGAGGTAATTTCTAGTTTCTTCACATTACTCTCAGATGATCTCTCACGGTGTTCATCTCTTGGAATTGTTTCTGGTCCTTGCCCCAATATCCAATCCCGTATGGAATACCCTTGGTATTTGGTTTATTCTATCTCCTCAGGAGTCATCATAACAAAGTTGTTGTTTTAACAATCCCTAAACACGTAGGTTGGTAGGTCTGATGATCCCTTATCTTTGATCTTAAAGATATAGATGATCTTCATGGCCGTTAATTGTCCTTGTTTGACATGAGAAGTCCACAGAAGATCTTTTATGTTTCTATCTTCCCAACAATAGACTCCGATCCTAGGATTATCTGTACTAAGCCATTTCAACGGCTTCAAGTCTACTTGATCCTATCCCTCGAATTCTAAATTTGGTGGTCCTTCTTTTGCTGACAAATCTGGATTATGGTGTTTATTTCTAATCCCCATTTGTCTATCACGTCAGGGTTTTCCACCTGTAAATACTGAGTTCCATTTCGATCCATGTACATTTTCCTTGTTTGTTTACCCTAATCTCTTCTTCGAACTCAATACCATGGTCATCAATGCGAATAGCATACTCCTCGTTAGGGTCCAAGTAAACATGGGCTCCATGACGGTTAGTCTTGTAAAAAGATAGTATATGCTTATAGCACACTGTTGTTCCAGTTTTCGAGTGAGTCGAGTAAGAAGACATTTCGGATGTTGAATCTGAAAAAGTGTCTGGGAATTGCCTTGATCCACGTTGTCTTCGGTAGATACTCTACTAGAGGTTTCTCCGAGTATGCCCTAATTTCCTAGTACACGACCAGATCTAAGGTTCATATAGACTTATGAAGCCCTCGATAGAGTACTCACCTTTGGATTGACTTGTTCTCAATTTTCACTTAATTCAATTACAACTTTCTGTCAAGCCATGGACTCCTCGTCTGCAACCTGATTCCTGTACAAATTGGATCAAGTTAGCTATTCCTCTATAAAGATAGTAGAGTTTTTGCTATTCTCGTGATTGGTATTTGTGTATCACTTCAAATCCCGCTATCAGAGTCAAAATTTGACTTTCAAATTTGACTTTAGCAAGAATCAAAGGTTTGATCTGCAACCTGAAAACTGGGTGTACATGTATCAATTTTGATTTGATTGAACCCAAAATTGCTCTATGGATTTATATTATATCGGTCTATCACTGTATAAGTTCAAAAGTCAAAATTGATGTCTCTGGATAGCAGAAGTAAATAATCACGATTATTTACTTTTGTCAGTTTTTTGTACTTTTTTGATAGGTTTGGCAAGTATAAAACTTGAAAAGTCCCTGGACAAGTTTCAACAAGTTTGGACAAGATCTGATCAAGTTTATCAACTGTTTGGTGTCCGTAGACTCTGATTTCAAGATCTAGCTTAAGTATCACTTTTGGGATCCAAATTTCAGCAAAATTGATTTGTGAGGTCTACTTGATATGCTTGACCTGTGGTATACTCAAATTTGCAAAATCATCAAGTTTTGAAGCAAATGTAAATAATCACGATTATTTACTCCAGCTAGATTTTTGCAAGTTTTCTCCCCAACTTTGACACAAATCTATTAAGCACCTTAAGTTAAGGTCACTAGCCAATTTTCATTAAGTTTGGACAATTTTTTGTCAAATGGTCATCAATTATCTGTCCTAAAACTAACTTTGCAATTTTAGTAACAAATTTCACTCCACTGGTCCAAATCTTACCAAATTTGGTTTGTGGGCTTATTACAACATGGTGAAACTAGTTGTATGCTGACTTGGTCAAAAAAGTTGGAAAATAGGGTAGATGTAAATAATTGCGATTATTTACTTCTGACAATTTTTTGTAAATTTTTTATCAACTGAGCATATACACATGTTTATCACATCAACATAAGTCTATGAATCAAATTTCAACAAGTTTGGATAAATTTTTTTCCAATTTATATTGAAGATTCAAAAAGTCAGTACAAACGTCAGTTTTTACCCTGTTTATTGCCAGTTTAGTGATCCAAATCTCTTGGGCCTTTACAAAAGTTGTTTGTACACATGCAATGAGTCAATGGTATGAACCTTGGCCATTTTAGAGCAAAAAGTTAATAATCATGATTATTAACTTTAGGCTTGAAATGAGCACTTTTTTGCAATTTTCTCAAAGACAATCTGTCTTTACATGATGCATTTTAAGCCTATGAATCAAGTCAAAACTTAATTTGGCCTAAAATATCAAGAAAAAGTAAATAATCTGAGTTTTGGCCAACTCTTGAAATTTTTTACCTCGAAGTGTCTTTGAGCTTAACCATTGGTTCAGACAACTCTTACGCTTACTCTCCAATCGGATTGAGTGGATTCGAGTCTTTTCAAGCTATTTCTAGCCGTAGACCTGAAATTTTGCAACTTCCAATAACAACTCACACTTGATTCTTTCAAAGAGAGCAATGTTCTGAAATCCACCTCGGATCCTACTTACCCTACTCCTCGATTCTCATGCAATGGGGTTGTGGAAAGTGTCCACAAACACTCGTTTTCTTATGTTTTTTTTTTTTTAGAGCCTTGATCTTAAGATTTGTCTCGTCTACCAATCATTCTCCAAATCCTAATCTACATCTACAATCCTACAGTCCTAAAGGTACTCAGCAAGTACTATTACTTCCAAGCTACCTCTACACAGCAAAAGACGATAATCTTAAGCTATATGGTTTCTAAAAGAAAGTTTTGAACTCTAGGCGAACCTAGAGGAAGTTAAAGGACAACTACACAAGACGCTCATGTTTTTCTCTAGTTTAGGTCTCTTTGATCCCCGACAACGGCGCCAAATGTGGGACGCATGTCTAACCTCACCATCCTATCTTATTGTAGTATTAGCAAGAACTGCGATTAATTTGTCAAACCATGGAATGAAGCTGACTCGACTAGTGCATAGAGGCTACAAGAGGTTGTCAATCTCTGGAAAAAAAACTAACAAATCGCATCTAACTCAAGCTACACTCAAGTGTCTGAAATCACCAAAAGCCAATCGCTCATCGGCAAGCAAATCACATCCATTACAGCATCAAATGACATCCAAATGTAACGAAACTTCTAGGACACGTTTATAATACCTAAGCACACATGCCTATGGTCTCAAACCCCACTTTAGGTCAAGTTCCAGAATCGCGACTACTAACAGCAGTGGATTTTTGACCTAGTTGTTTTCAACCTAGAATGCATATAAATGCTTAGCAGTGATGCCTCAATACCCCGCCTATGCTTAGTTTTTGATTTAAAAGTATAAATTCCTAGTTATGATGAAATTAGGCCGTGGTTCGGCGATGCTAAAAGCTACGAAATACTGTGAATGGCTTACGTCAATGCGTAGAGCTCTTACTTGCGGTTGCAATGCAACAATCGCAATGTGACAACCGGAGAGAGAGTAGGAAGCGCGAGAAGGAGAGAAGTAAGCACCATTAGCTCACACTGTGTATTTCTTATCCAAAACTTATAAAAAACTTACAAAAATTGGCTTTTATACCTTAGCCAAGGTTTTTGGGTGGTCAAAACTAATAATATGGAGTTCTACCAAAGCTGGGTGACAACTGGCTGATACAATCTGGAAGCTTGTAGCCCCCGGCTCATTAATTACAGAGTTTATTCAAAAAAGTAAGAGTTACAATATTCCCGATTCATCAAAATAATAAATGTTTTACAAAGAGAATTTCGAAAAATGGTGTCCGTGTTAGCTTGTTGCTAGCAGAAAGCAGTGGCTATTCTCTTAGAGAATACAAGAGGAGAGGACATTCCAAATCCTATCCTGCTTGAAAAAGGTCCCACAAGATTAAGAAGTTCAAAGAGGGAGGAAAGAGTATCTCTTTTCTCACCTATGATGGCACTTTGTGCTACTGACAAAGTATTGGCCTTCATCCAGAAATTTGATGCGGCATTTAGAGTTGAGAGCTTCACTTAATCCTCCAAGCTACCTTATGTAACTATGTACTTTCAAAAATCTACTTGCCAATGGTGGGATAGTCTTTGTGGCAACAACAATGGTCCAAAGACATGAAAAACTCTACGCGTTTCCATCGTGAAGCAATTCCTTGCAAGCGACGCCAAAGATAAAGTGCTCACCAAATGGTGGAGTTTGAATATATAGACAAGTTTTATGATTTAAATCTCAAAGCTACAGTCTTTTAGAAGATAGACTTTGTTGAGCAAAAAAAAAAAATTTGTGCAAGAGCCTCTCTGTAGCATAGTGGTAATGCACATCAATGTGCTTTGTGCAAGCATGAAATACTAGGTTCCTCGCAATTGCCAATACACTCTGACTATCAATGTAGATAGTGTTAGTCGTGTCCTGTCCAACACCCAAATCAGCCAAATAAGGCGTCTAAGCCATACACACTCAATCATACCTGTGAAGACTTCCTTATACTTAGCCTCACAATTGGCAGTGGCCATGGTAAGTTTCTTCTTGCTCAACCATGATACGCATGAATTTCCAAGCATGAAACAAAAACCACTTGTGGACATTCTTGTGTCAAAACAACCAGCCCAGTCCGAGTTTGAAAAAGCATGTAAATTTGGTGGCAATGATCCCCTCTTAGAACAAAACACTCCAAGATGTAAAGTGCCACTCAAGTAGCAAAAAATCTTCTTGACAACTTGCCAATGCTTAGACCCTGGGATATGCATGAATATGCCAATATGTAAGATTGAAATTTGAATATCCAACCACGTGTTGCATACATAAATAAGGTATCTAGCAGCAATTTGGTAAAGAGTGACATCGCAAGATCACCAACATTGAAGACATTAGGGACAAAAACGACTCAAAAAGGGCTGTTTGTTAATCGAAGGATTAAGGAATAGTACAATAGTTATTTGAAACGTACACAAAAGTATGGCACTCTTGTCTCCTCTATTGTGGGTTTTGGTGGTCCTATTTTGACGGAGAACCGCTAAATGTCTTGATCATAAGGCTGAAACTGCTATATTTGGGTGCTTTCGGTGAGAGATCTCATTAAATTTGCGGCTCAAAGTAATGAAGTTTCGTCTTTTATTCTATTTAGTATTTCACAAAAGCTTTGTCAAAAGATATGAAATCTATGTCAGAAGGCTCTCAAAACTCTTCTCGCTCTCGAGTTTGTGAGAGGTTTTAAGTCTTTCCATCTATACTTTCTTTCTTCTTCTCTAATCTCTGAGTTTCCATGGCGTCTTTTGCACATCGCGCTTCATATAACATAACTTCTTGTGACTTTCATAACTTTAGAGAGGATGGTCTTTGGAAGCCCATATCTTTTCGTATGAATGACTGGGTAACAATGCTTCCTTCACGCAAAGGTGTAAACAGAGTGAAGAGAACTAAACACGATAAAGTAAAAAACCATTGGAAAGTTCGTGTTCTTGCTTTCAAAGTGACCGACAATGGTTGGCTAGCTAAGGTTCAATATGTGTTGTCATAATATCTTATATCTAACCAACCCAAATTATTTTCTCATATTAAATTGATCACTTAATGTGGGAGAATAAATGGGAACAAGTGTTAAGATATTATAGATCTATCTCAATACGGGGCCAATAGTAAAGGGGCCCAAATGGGAGATGGTCTATCAAGAGCAAGGCTAACCAATGGAGCATAAGACCTTAGGGTTAGATTCATTGAAGACCTCCAATAATGTGTGTAAAAGTCCTTTGACCTTAGGTAAGCTAGGGCTGAGCTTGAGGTGGGAACCCGGCCCAAGCTCAAGGTGCTTGTCGTGCTTGAGGTGCTTGTCCTGCTTGAGGTGCTTGATTAAGATGCTTGAGGTGCTTGACTAGCTCCATGCTTGAGGTGCTTGACTTGGTGCATGATTAAGGTGCTTGAGGTGCTTTGAGAAGGTTGCCTGAGATGCTTGTGGGAACAACCCCTACTTCAAGTGCTTAGTCATGCTTGATGACTAAGGGGCTTGCTCATCCAAAGTCAAAAAGATCCCTACAAGGAGGGGGGCGAGCCTACAAGGGGGGGGGGGGGGAGAACACACACACACACACACACAAGGGAAGCCCCAGCTTGAAGAGGCAGCAAGGACACTTGTCAAGTTCCTCCCCATGTTGCCCTCATGGTGTGCTTGAAGCCTATTGGTTGGCCACCCAAGGGGTCCAATGATAATTTAGGATATTTAATTAGTTGATTTTGCATTTATCAAGTCCTCTCTCTCAAAGGGGAAAGGGGGACACTTGTCCCAAGGCTACCCATGTTGCTTGTAATGGCTCCTACTTGTGATTGGCTAGGCCTGGAGGGGTCCAATGAGCTTCAAGCATGAGCTACAAGGGGGGGTCGATCCAAAAAAGCTAGGGGGGTGCTTAGGGGGTATACTCACCCACACACACTCACAAACACTCTCATTGTGTACTATCCAAAGTGCAAGAACTCCCTCTCTCTCTCCAAGCAAGTAGAGGTTGAGAGCCTACACCAACACTCTTGGCTATGAAGTGCAAATCCATCCAAGATCCATGCTTCAATGCTTGAGCTTGCCATCTATTTCTTCTTCATTACTATGCTATTATGTATGCTAGCACAAGAGTTATGATAAGTGAGGAACTAGCTCTTTCTCGTATGAAATGTTTCCTCTTCCTCTTCCCTACCCTCATTCCCTGCTAGCTCTCTCCACCTTCGAAGGTGTTTGAGGTCTTGGGAATGAGGCTTGGGAATAATTAAATGGTGGGCTAGCCTTCGTGGCAATGGAGAAGCCCCAAAGACATGGAAAACTCTACGAGTTTCCATCATGAAGCAATTTATTCCAAGTGATACTACAGATAAAGTTCTTACCGAATGGAGCGGCTTGAAGCTTCTCTCTCATGAGTCTATCAACAAGTATGTAGACAAGTTTTGGGATTTACATCTCAAAGCTACTGTCTTTCAAAAGATAGACTTTGCCGAGCAAAGACAGCAATTCTGTGCGGGATTAACTGAAGAGATGGCCGAATACATCAACTCTCAACGGCCTGGTACTATTACCGAAGTAATCCATCACACCGTGGTTGCTTCACGCATCAATTTCCATCAAGGGGCTAGACGTAATGTCAAGCCCATGGAAAACAAAGATAAAAATGATGCAAAGGGGAAATCCAATGCTCAAAATAATTCCCAAGGCACTTCCAACAACAACAATAACAACAACAACACTCGGTCCAAGGAGAAGGGAGTTTACAAAGGTAAAAACATTCTCTCTCCTGAAGAGCTTGAAGCTTTTCGCAAGGACCATAAATGTTTCAAGTGTGGGGAGCAAGGACATGGCTATCGTTCTTGCCCCAAGAAGAATACTCGCAATGAGACTCCTAGGGCTTCCACCATCGAAGCTCCAAAAGAGGATGCTCATTGCAAAGGATCGTCACTCTCCTATGCTTGGGGAAAGGTAAGAGAGCATTATGCCTTCATCTTGTTTGACCCTGGCTCTACTCTCAACTTCATATCAATAGAGTTGGCCACCAAGTTGGGCATTCAAGCTTTTGAGATGGGAGATATAGTAACAGCTAATGCAGCTTTCAAGGGACAACAAGCCTCTGTTACTCCCTTGATTGGGAAGTTGAGGCTTCATGTCCAAAGCTATGTTGACAAAGAAGAATTCTTCATCTCTCCTCTCCAACATCAGGATGTTATCCTAGGGGCACCATGGTTTGATCGCATGGCTGCCAACATGAAGTTCCCTGAAAGGAGAATTTACTTCACCTATAGGGGAAAGAACATGTATATAGATGCTAGTGAGCGTGGTGGCACTATTCCATTTGTAAATCCTCTTTCTTTTGATAAATCAATGAAGGGCTCAGTTTCTGTGTACATGATTTATGTCAAAGAGTCTCTAAAAGCTAATTTATGTCCAAGAGTCTCTAAAAGCTAATAATGTTTCATCAAATGAAAATGATAGGAATTAAGAAGAGTTAGACTTGTCTACTTTTCTAAAAGGATTCAAAGATGTGTTCATCGATGATATCCCTATGGACCTACCTCCAAAACGAGGGGATGATGACCATCGTATTGAGCTCCTTCCAGGAAGCTCACCGCCTAACAAACCTCCTTATCGAGTCTCACAAGCTCAACAAGAGGAGATTATGAGGCAAGTACACGAATTGGTAGACAAAGGGATGGTGAGGCCTAGTTCCTCTCCCTTTTGTTCTCCAGTCCTTTTAGTGCAAAAGAAAGATGGTACATACAGTATGTGTGTGGACTATCGAGCACTAAACCATATCACTATCAAAAATAGATTTCCCGTGCCTCGGGTAGAAGATCTGTTTGATAAGCTACAAGGCTCTAACTACTTCTGTAGGATTGACCTTAAGAGTGGCTATCATCAAATAAGGATAGTGGATGAAGATATCCTAAAGACCCCGTTTCGCACAACATTTGGTCTTTATGAATATCTAGTCATGCCTTTTGGCTTGACTAATGCACCAGCTACTTTCAATCGTCTCATGGAGAAAATTTTTAGACCATATCGTAAATTCACTCGAGTGTTCTTTGATGATATCATCATCTACTCCAAATCTTTGGAGGAACATAAGCAACATCTCCAAGTGATTTTTCAAGCCTTGAGGGAAAACAAACTTTTTCTCAACCAAAAGAAAAGTGAATTCTTCCTTCAAGAGATTCAATATGTAGGTCATATTATCTCTCACGATGGTATTCGTATGGATCCATCAAAGTTAGAGGTAATAAAATCATGGCCTAACCCAAGGAATCTACATGAGCTAAAAAGCTTTATTGGTATGTGTGCATACTATAGACGCTTCATAGCAAAATTCTCTCAAGTAGCAGGACCACTACACGACTTAACAAAGAAGAACGTTAAGTTTGTATGGACTGCTAAGGAGAAAAATGCTTTTGAAAAACTCAAAGAGAAGCTTACTTCCCAACCAGTCCTCGTGCTTCCGGATCTCTCAAAACCATTTGAGGTCCAATGTGATGCTTGTGGTGATTGCCTTGGAGCGGTTTTTCTTCAAGAAGGGCATGCCATAGCATATGAGAGCCAAAGGTTCAATAGTGATGAACGAGTCTTGGGAATTTATGAGAAAGAGCTTTTAGCTGTTCTACATGCCCTAGATACATGGAAGCACTACCTATTGGGGACTCCATTTATCCTACGAACCGATCACCAAAGTCTCAAGTATTTCATGACGCAAACCAAACTTGTCGACAAACAAATGAGGTGGGCAAATTTTCTTTCGCAATTTAATTTCCATATTGCTCACATAGCTGTTAAGCACAATCAAGTTGCCGATGCACTTTCACAACGACCAAAAGTTAATGCGGTGTCTATAGCTACTCACAATGATCTATCCTCTATGATAGATGAGTATGCTACTGACCTTGACTTTAGAGACATAATGTCAGCCCTTGCTTTGGGGAAGAAAGAGGAACCATTCACCTTGCAGGATGATTATCTTCTCCACGGAAATAGGCTATGTGTTACCCATTCCCTTCGTGAGAAGGTTATGTATGAATCCCATGCTCCTCCATATGCAGGGCATAGAGGTATTCAACCTACTCTCCGAGGAGTAGAGACGTATTTCTATTGTCCTACCATGAAAGTGGACATACAAGAGTATGTTTCAAAATGTGTAGTATGCCAAAAGACCAAGTATGATAGAGGGAAGCAACCTGGATTACTCCAGCCATTGCCTATATATTCCAAATTCGCCATGGGAGAGTATATCCATGGATTTCATCTTTGGATTACCCAAGTCTATCCATGGGTATACAAGAATATGGACAATAGGCGACAGGTTTAGCAAGCAAGCACATTTTATTCCTGTCAAAAAGACTATTAAGGCACATCAAATGGCAACTCTCTTCATATCTCAGATTTTCAAGCACCATGGATTACCCACATCCATCATGTCAGATAGAGATCCTAGAATGACCAGTAATTTTTGGAAAGGTCTCTTTGAAAATCTAGGAACAAGATTGAATTTCTCTTCGGCCTATCACCCACAAACGGATGGCCAAAGTGAGATAGCCAATCTTATGATACTCGATCTACTCAAGACTTATGTTACCGAAGTAGATCAACGCTCACAATGGGAAAAGTATTTACCTCTAGTAGAGTATGCCTACAATAATACTGTCCATACTTCTACGGAGAAAGCACCTTTCAAGATCATAGAGGGAAGACCTAAAGGTCCCTTGCTACTCAAAGTACATGGGAAGATCTTCGCCTCCGATGAGTATAGCCGTGACCTACAAGAATCTTTTCAAAAGATTAGGGAGGCTATAGCCATCTCTCAACAAAGGCAAAAAGTTGCTGCTGATAAGCACAGAAGAGCCTTAATTTTCAAAGAAAATGATTGGGTCTTACTCAAGTTTCCTAAGGCCCGATTAAGGCAAACGACGGGCAAAAATCCTACGGGCCATCAAAGTATTATGCTAAACTAGCAAAAAGATACTATGGTCCTTTCCAAATCTTGAAACCCATCAATGAGACGGCTTATCAACTCAAGTTGCCCAACCATTGGCTTATACACAATGCCTTTCATGTAAGCCTACTTAAGCCCTACAAAGGAGAGCCACCAAGTGAACCAATTATTGAAGACCCTCCCGAAGTTGAAGACCAAGAAGAGGTGCTACAACCTGAAGCTGTCCTTCGGCATGAAGACAAGGTACTACGACATGGTAAGATAATCCGACGGTATCTTATTAAGTTCAAAAATTATCCTTTTGAAGATGCTAAATGGATGCAAGGAGTACAACTTAAGGATAGTATGAACCTTGTCAATGCTTACAATGCTACATTAGAGTAAGCAAATGTACAACTCTCTTTTAAATGACTCATGTTTTTGTCTTATAAGACTAATCTTTTTTTTAATTGTGCACAAATTTAACTAGTATGCATGCTTAGAATCATGTTTGTGATGACGACGTCTCTCAAACATCAAGTAGAATTTGTCACTCTACTTTGGGAGAATGAAATGGACTAAAGAGCAGACATGCTTGCGGCTGCTATGTCTCCCAAGCACCAAGTGGATTAGTCATCCATCTTGGAAAGATATCGTAGGGTAAAAAAGGGATCCTCTATCCGCTAAGTAAAATTGACTAATGACTAAGTCGTACAATTGACTAATGACTAAGTCTTTATCTCTTCTACCTCATAGTCGAGGACGACTATGATTTCCAGAGAGAGGTAATGTCATAAAATCTAATATCTAACCAACCCAAATGATTTTCTCATATTAAATTGATCACTTAATGTGGGAGAATAAATGGGAACAAGTGTTAAGATATAGATATGTGCTTATAGATCTATCTAAACACGGGGCCAATAGTAAAGGGGCCCAAATGGGAGATGGTCTATCAAGAGCAAGGCTAACCAATGGAGCATAAGACCTTAGGGTTAGCTTCATTGAAGACCTCCAATAATGTGTGTAAAAGTCCTTTGACCTTAGGTAAGCTAGGGCTGAGCTTGAGGTGGGAACCCGGCCCAAGCTCAAGGTGCCTGTCGTGCTTGAGGTGCTTGTCATGCTTGAAGTGCTTGATTAAGATGCTTGAGGTGCTTGACTCGCTCCATGCTTGAGGTGCTTGACGTGGTGCATGATTAAGGTGCTTGAGGTGCCTTGAGAAGCTTGCCTGAGATGCTTGTGGGAACACCCCCTACTTCAAGTGCTTAGTCATGCTTGATGACTAAGGGGCTTGCTCATCCAAAGTCAAAAGGATCCCTACAAGGAGGGGGGCGAGCCTACAAGGGGGGGGGGGGGATGAGAGAGAACACACACACACACACACACACACACACACACACACAAGGGAAGCCCCAGCTTGAAGAGGCAGCAAGGACACTTGTCAAGTTCCTCCCCATGTTGCCCTCATGGTGTGCTTGAAGCCTATTGGTTGGCCACCCAAGGGGTCCAATGATAATTTAAGATATTTAATTAATTGATTTTGCATTTATCAAGTCCTCTCTCTCAAAGGGGAAAGGGGGACACTTGTCCCAAGGCTACCCATGTTGCTTGTAATGGCTCCTACTTGTGATTGGCTAGGCCTGGAGGGGTCCAATGAGCTTCAAGCATGAGCTACAAGGGGGGGTCGACCCAAGCAATCTAGGGGGGTGCTTAGGGGGTATACTCACCCACACACACTCACAAACACTCTCATTGTGTACTATGCAAAGTGCAAGAACTCCCTTTCTCTCTCCAAGCAAGTAGAGGTTGAGAGCCTACACCAACACTCTTGGCTATGGAGTGCAAATCCATCCAAGAGCCATGCTTCAATGCTTGAGCTTGCCATCTATTTCTTCTTCATTACTATGCTATTATGTATGCTAGCACAAGAGTTATGCTAAGTGAGGAACTATCTCTTTCTCGTATGAAATGTTTCTTCTTCCTCTTCCCTACCCTCATTCCGTGCTAGCTCTCTCCACCTTCGAAGGTGTTTGAGGTCTTGGGACTGAGGCTTGGTATAGTTAAAACTTTCTTCAAGTTTAGGTTATTCTATGATGGTGATGCATGAAGCTTTCCATCTTCATTGCTTCACCTAGGTCACAAGGAACAAAAAGAATGTATTGTAACAAGTCTCTCTTTATGGGAGAAATCATAATACAAATGCCTATTGGAGGGGGGACCGGCTCCACATAAATCCGGTCCTCAACTGTTATCATGTTCTCTAAATTCTCTCTCTTGCAAAAGTATTGTCTATGCCAAGTTAACTAATTTCTATGATTATGTTACTATCTTCAATTATGTCAACCCGCTATGCTCACAAAATCATTTCTTGAAAGTACTCTCATTAAATTCCGCTACTCTCAAATTGAATAGGCAAATTCCATTACATGTGTACATGGCCAAGGATATGGTGTTAGACTGGGAAGAACATCCCACGTTGCATTCTTACTGTAAGTACAAAAAGAACTATTTGATACAGTGAAATTTTTTCATTATCCCATTATTTTTCTCATTTTTTGATTCCATTCCAGATATATTTCCTTCAACAGCTGTTGAATGGCAGCCTGTGGAGAGTCTAAGTGGGACGTTCAAAGCAATGCATAAAGGGATTGCAGATGCTATGTATGCTGACAAGCCACCTTCCTTTAACAAAACAATGGATTTGTTTGTTTATTTTGCAGAATACAAAGTTCCATCACGAGAAGGTGCATATAGAGAACTACATCAGTTACCCGCTCCTACCATAAGTTCACTTGACTGGGAAGCTTCTGATACATGTACTATATCAAGATTCAAATCCAAGATCAAAGAAGACATCCTTAAACCTATGTCTCCGGGCAGGATATCAAGAAGGATTAAAGTTCAATGGTTCTTGCCTATACATGTCTTTGTGGCATGTTCCAAAACAATGGATTTGCAGAGAACAAAGACGACGTGGCTTAATAGAATAATTTCTATGACTGAACTGGATAGTGTTCTTGGAGATGGATGAAGCACCAAAGAAACTTTCCATATTGGTGACAATATTAGTTGTAGAGTAAGCCCAAATTCTATGTCTATCTCATATCAACTATGTCGTCAATCATTAGTTATGGGCTACGACTATAGGAGATGGAGAAGCAAATTAGGTAGCTGGGTTCCTCTCGACTCTGAGGAAAATTGTCCAGAGTTTGAACTAAAGGTCACAGTCCATCCACACACCAAGTATAGAAGCCTGATACTAACAACAAACTAGAGACTAAATGATGTTAGAGAATCTTTTGAGTTTCTTGATGAAACATCTCCCGAGTATAGATTCAAAGTGGATGAAATTGTGGTGAGCACAAGGATGGAGAATTCAACCTCTTGCATCACATGCCTTCCCCCAAAAAGAGTTGTATTTGAGCCACTTGCAAGGACTTGAAAAAACAAGTTCAATATTGTAATCATTTCGCAAATATATTTATCTTTTCTCTACCTTATTGTGAACATTACTTATGTTGTTTTAAACTTACAAGACATCATGATACACATTTAAGAATCGACAGTTGGTATTAAGTATTTGAAGTACAAAATTATGAATCACCAAAGGGTATATATATATGTTCATGTGGACAAAATGAACAAAAGTGTACATAGCTTTTGTGGACTAATCAATCATGAAATTCCACTTTTCTTTTTTCCTGAGAGGATTCTTCATCCTCAGAGACCCTTTTCCTTTTGTGTTCAGAAGGGGGTGAAAGTTTAGGAGTGGGTGGTGGTGGTGACTTGGCAAGGGTTGGTGCTTTGGGCCCCTTAGGTCTTGGCACGGGTGACTTGGCAGGGGTTGGTGCTTTGGGCTCCTGAGGACTGGCTTGCTTGGGTGATTTGGAAACCTCCTTTGGCAACATGAATGGTAGCTTCAAAGGTGAGCTAGGTGCCTCCCCCTTACTGTTCTTAAGGGTACGACGCTTTTGAAACTTTAATTTCAATGGTGAGTGGAATGGATGGCCCTTTGTATCTGCTCTTTTTTCTGCAGGGCTCTTAGTGGGACTCTTCCCCTTGGCAGTCTTCTTGGTGGGACTCTTCCCCTTGGCAGGGATCTTCTTTTTGGTAGGACTCTTCCCCTTGGCAGGGATCTTCTTCTTCGTGGGACTCTTGCCCTTGGCAGGACTCTTCTGGTGATCCTTTTTCTTTGTATGGATCTTCTTTGCAGGACTTTTCTTCTTTTGATCCATTTTCTTTGCATCCAAACCTTTGGTGGATCTACCTTTCTTTGGTGTCAAAGGAGATTCTGGATCATTTGGATTTATTGATCTTTTACAAAACCATAGAAACAACCTTCTCTCTCACCCACGTGACCCAAGACTCTGGATAGTCATGCAGTTGAAAAAAATAGAAAAAGGAACTAAAGGACATGAGTACATACATACATAAAACATCAAAATAAATACATGAGCCACACTTACAGTGAGTGTAGTCATCCGGAACCTTGACTCAAGATATCTCCATGCATTTGCAAGCACCCTCCATCCACAAGATGTTGAGTCTGTCTGTAAAGGCACTTTTTGATTGTAGTACTTGAAAGCTTCTATATTGTAATCCTTATTTGTGGTACTCAGGTGACCAACAATAAGTTTGGCAGCACTGCAAGAAGACATTGAATCAAAAAGCTACTAGTAGAAAACAATGGGCCATCATCAAGTATAGATTATGCTTCATAGTTACAGTTTACTTTTCCCATGGATACTTGACAATGAATTCATAAATATAATATCTTTCTCCAAAAGATTGAAGATAATAAGACTCCAATTTCCTCTACAAAATAAAAAACAATTAGCTAAGAATACCACAAAATGTTAAAAATAACATGTAAGGAGTTAAGAATTACCCTTCAACATAGAAGTATAATATGTAATTGCAGGTCAGCATGTTAAAATCATCAAAAAAACTTGAAAGGGTTCCTTGCTTGTTAAAAAGGCACTGTGTCACTAGAGGGTCAAGTATGGAAATTTGCATAGCTAGAGCCTCTAAACGATCCCTCATAAGAAAATTGGAAAATAAAACACAAGCCCCAATGAGCCCCTTGTGCCTCTCTACCTTGCACATGCACTAATAATTAGCAAAGGAGAAACACATACCTGATACAGATATAGAGCACAGTGTCACCAAGCTCAATGTTGGGATTTACAAGCATACTTGTGTCTTGAGGGAATATGTCCAAATACGCCTCAATATCTCAAAACAAGGAGACATCCACCACCATTTGGCCTATGAATTTCTCATCAAGAAGAGAGTTGGATGCTCTTAAAATTTCAGCTTGCTCTTTAAGGATAGCATCCTCTGATTATCATGTCTTGCTCCCTCTTAACTTCCTTTCCTGCTTTGATATCCCGAGCCTTTCTTGTCTTGTACTCATGTGTAACATCCTCAATGCCACAACCCCAGAATCTTTCTGCTGCCTGGAAGGAGAGATGTTTAAAATTTGGAAGGCTCTAACATCCTCACTAGGAATGAGCTCAAGAGCCTTATCAAACTTTTACCTTAGCCTTGACACAAGCACAAAATCTTTGCTCATAAGTGTGACCCTATGAGCAAATGCAGCTGTAATGTAGCTATCATTCATAAAGTCTATGAGAAAATCCTCAGCAGCTTCCTGAAGGCACATCACAGCTTGAGATTGCCACCTTACTGAGACAAAAGTTTTGATATTCATCATGCTTACAAGTCTATCTGATATCTCTTTGACAACTCTCATGAAAGAGAGCTTTGGAATCAGTAGACAAGTAGACTTTTGTGCTTTTCTTATCTCTCTTACGGATTTCCCCTGATAATTCAATATTTTTTGAGCATTGGGCCTTTGACGAGGTAGTGGAGGGGCTGCTTTCTCTGCATCTTTCTCAATATCTATTTCCGGATCAATTGGGGCTTGGTAGACCTTCCTTGCAGTATGCTTAGTCCTCGCCATTTGGGTAAAAAAACACAGCACCACTTGATAGACGCGTCACCCACAACCTGCAAGATGTTCTTATCGCGCCGTGTGTGAAGAGAATGGCATTGGGGAGAGATAGAAGGGTGACACCAACACAATGCGATAGAAGGGTGACCCAAGCTCTAGAATACGTCTTTATCACGTCATATGTGAGCACTGGAACCTCTAAAGAAAACTCACAAAACGTCCTTATGACACAATAGAGGGCACACCCACACCCTAGAACATCACCGTATCGCGTCGTACATGAGCTCTGGAAATTTTTAGTAAGCCGAGCAAAAACACCTGCACGACGCGATAAGAGGCTCACCTAGACGTTGCAACATGCCCGTATCGCGTCGTATGGGATGCTTAGACTTTTTCAAGAAATAAGACCTTCCTGAAGCGATAGAAGGTGCACCCACATGCTTGGACACATCCGGGTCGCGTCGTTTGAGAAGAAGCTTGGCTTGGCTTAGTGGACGTTTATGCACAACACGGAAGAGTCGAAAGTGAGGATGAGTGGAAGTGCGAGTACTTGAGGACGACATGAAGTGAATGTGGAGTATGGGAGAAATCAAAGAATGAGCACGTGACAAGGCTTTATATTCATACGGTTCTCCATACCATGACCGTTGTATGCAAGCCACGTGGCACGTATGCATGGCTGACACGTGTCAATAACGGTCATATTTCGGATCCTATATAAAGCTTGGTCTCGAATTTTATTAATGTTGCACGTTTACTTGTCCCATACGTCGCGAGTTATTACTAATTTTTGTGTACTAATCCTCTCGTCCTACAAAACACGCCTGTTTGCATTTTCACATCGGTGGTCCATCCTCCATCGCGTCGTTCGGGGTTCTTGTTCACTTTGGTGTGGCTTCGTTCCACACGACGCACAGGTAGACAATTTCACAGGCTGGGTCCAGGGCCTATCGCGTGGTTTGGGTTTGTCATTGGCACTGGTATTCATTTGCAAACGTTGGGGTCAGCCTCTCATTGGCACCGACACGACGCGATACGAGAAAGTTGCTAGTCTTGGAACCCACCCCTGTCGCTTCGTGCTAGTGAGGTTCTGAGACCCAATGTCGGGTGCTCTGTTCTCAATTTATCCCTCCCCCTCCTCGCTCTATATTGCTTTGGGCATATTTCCCGACCTTGTACCTAGCTTCACCTGTCGACTTTTCCTCTACCATGAATGAAGGCCGGGAGGAGATTTTGGAGGAGAGTCCAAGTGAGAAACTATTGGTAGCTGTGATGGATGGTGGTGACATGGAGGTGTACACCAAAGCATATGAAATATTCAACCCTGGGTTTGATCTTGCAGCTTTGTTAGACCATTTGAAGGACTTCTTGGCAGAAAAATTCAAAGAGTTTGAAGAGGCAGTTGAAGGCAAGTGTTTGTTTTTAGATGGTGATAGCTGTTTTTTGGCTCTCCATAATTGCCATACTAAGTTACTCCACCCTACCAAATTCACCCAAACGCTATGGCTATCCCTACCATTTCACTGTACATAGGCGTGTGTGAGTTAGGGGGCTTTTCCCATATCTTCTTAAAAACCCTCAGCTAGCTAGTCACTGGGCTAGTTGAGCCAAAAAAATAAAAGTATATTATGGCCTCTTTGTGTGTAAATATTTCATTGTATATATGGCCTAAATATAGGGATTTTTTATTATTATTTTGGTATTTTATTTAAATATTTCTACTCAGGTGTGTGTTTTATTAAACCTATGTACACCTTCTTTCATCCTCTTACACCATAATTATATTTTTTGTAAATATGTACATACTCTAACCTCATATTTTTCCTTTATACAAATCACTCCCACATTTTCCCCCTCACCCTTGTGAAAACAAAAAATTGATTTCTACTCATTGGTTACGTTTATTATATTATTCACTTGCATACCTTTTCCTCTTTCACCCAAAATAATTCAAGGAGGGACCATATCATATGATTCCAATATCTTTCCATATCCATAACCTCTCCATATTTTTATTATTATTTTTACTCATTATTCTAACACCATGTGCTCATTGAGCTAAAGTCCATGAATAGTCCATACACTAGTCCCACCATGTATATATTTCTTTATTCACCAATAATCCTCCTCCATGCATGGGTCAAGGATAACTTGAATGCTTTGTATTATAATATGACAAAGGAGGGGCTCACTCTTGGATGCATTGTACAAATTCAACAAAGGAGGGGGCCACTAAAAGACTTTTGCAGGCATAAAAACAGTCTTTTTTGGTGAGAATTTTGGCACCTATCTCCCCTCCGAATTTGGACCGGTGGTCATTAGAGAAAATGTAGCCCACGCTCTGAATAATCACCTCAAATTTTTTCATGATTTTGGAGCTATCAGCGGTGAGCTATGATTTCTTGAGTGGACCCCAGTCTGCCCACTTTTCTCACAAGTAGCCCTTAGTCTTCTCTCACCCTTCTACACACCTACTCACTCTTACACATCCCTCCCTCTCCTTCCCTCACTCAAACCTGCAATTTCCATGGCTTCTCCCACCCTCTTCACCATTACCCTTCTCTCTCATCCCTATAGTTCTTTTATGAACCTCTACATACATACACCCTCTTCATGTCTCTCTCTATTGCTTCTATGTTACAATTTCATTTACCTCTCCTAAAAATATCTAAAATTCAGCATCTTAACCATGATAACTTCTGCAAATTGAGAATTTTTCATCAACAAATCCTCTTTTCATCGTGGTGGTCAACCGTGGCGGCGGCGTAAAGAAGCGAAGAAGAAGAAGAAGACCAGTGGTCATTTTTTCCACAATCTACACAAGAGTGAGTTCAAGCTTCTTCAAAGCTTCACCATTTCAATGATTCTCTTTTAATTCACCCCTCTTACTTCATCAAATCAACTCATCCTACCCATTGTAAATGTATCACTAACAATTCTAGTGATTATTACCACTAACAACTAACTTCTCTTGTAAAAATGCACCGACACTATCAACATATGGAGTAGGCAACCGCACAAGTAAACCAGATTCACTCACTCCCATGGAAGTTTCTCTCCTTTCACCACATCAATAATTCTGTTACTTGACCTCACATCCATGTGACTCAAGAGAAAAGAGAGACACCATTCTCATTTGAAATTCATAAAAATTCATAATCCTTGATCTTTCCTAATAAAATTGATTAGGCTTAATCCTAATCAAGGCTTCTAAAACCTATAAATAGAACCCATTCCTCCTTGTAAAAGACATCACTATACCATTGCACACTAGATTGAGTGTATCACATGCCAGTTCTATCTTGGTTGTAAAGAGAGAGTAAGCTTTCTATACACTATCACCTTGGTGCATAGAAAAGCTTGAGCTAGTTTGAGTGAGTGCGAGTAGAAGATATTCTTCCTACCATTGTTGTATCTACCCCAACATCAATGAATTGGTAGTTTTGGGTGCAATTCATGTCCAAAGGCTCACGCTTCTCCTCCAATTTGGCTTGGCAAAATCATTCAGCTTCATAAGGTGACTTGTTTCATTGAAGGTTGTTGTTTTGTTGCTTGTGATTCATTGGCTATTGTTTGGCTACCATTGTAAGAGGGTGAATGGTGAGAGGGCTCCCATAACCCTAAGACAATGTGCTAGTGATGCTATAACCAAATCTTGTCACTTGATTCCGCAAGCTCTAAGTTCCTTTTTGTGCAAAATATAAAGTTGAAGCTAAGTTGTACACCATCTCTCTCTCTCTCTCTCTCTCTCTCTCTCTCTCTCTCTCTCTCTCTCTCTCTCTCTCTCTCTCTCTCTCTTGTTTTAGTGTGTGAGAGTGTTCCATTGGTGTTAGGGGTAGTGTAAATTCCTTGCTTGTTTGTGGGTTTCTCTAACGATTCTCCTCTTTTGCGTCCTAGTTCACTCTTAACCTAGGCGGTGCCCCTTGTGTAGTTGGGATTTGGCTGTGGGTTTGTTGTTTTGGTTTGTGTTGTGATGTGCCCCAGCCCCATTGAGCAGCACGGGAGCCTTGAAGGGTGTCTAGAGGTTGCTCTTCTTGTTGCCCACCTCGGACCGCCTCAATTTTGGTGCCCCCACTGAGGAACAGGCTTGTGTATGTTTTGTGAAGGCTCAACCTTTAGCATAATCAAGTAGCTTTCATGAATCACGAGAATTTGTATGATCCCTTCATTCTCATTGCAAGGCAAAAGGTACACATAATTGTTTGTACTAAGTTGCAATTTCAGCGAGTAATTCGTAGAATTTTAGGTCCTCTTAGGTTGGTAGAGATAAACGCATCAGTAAATCCTTTTATTTTGCCTCTCATTAGGTACGACCTTAGTTTGGACGTCTATATTTTTGTTTTGTTTTAAGAATTAGGTCATGCATAGACCATGGATAATGGCCCAGGAATACAGGTTTTTCCCTTTCATTTCACTCCACACATTAGAGTAAACATTGCAATTAGTAGAAAAATCCATTTTCAACAACCTATGGTATTCATGTTTGGTGCCCAAAGAGTAGGAGAAATTCTCGCGTCACCAAACCCTGTCATTCTACCTCTTATTGATTATCATAGGTCATTTGATGTGAATATTTTTATTTTGTTGTAGAATAGATTGCAATTTAGAAAATATTATTGTGTAAATCTTTTAAAGAAAGAAAAAACAAAAACGCGTCACTTTGAAATAAATTCAATGGAGAGCCAATGCCAAATGTCTGGATATCCTCTTTTCTTGGAGAGCCTGGAGAGGATGCAGAATTATTTCTAGCGAATTTCAAGATGTCTTGCCGTATCAAGAGGATAGTAACTGATCAAGAACGTGTAGAAATGTTTGAGGTGGTCCTTAGGAAAGATGCTAGCACTTGGTTTGACTCTTTGCCTGAGGAAGTTAAAGGGAATTACACAGAAGTTTTGAATCGTTTCAAGAAATACTTCTTTGATCCCCAAAACACTCAGAAATTATGGCAAGACATTGTTTCTCATCAGCAAAAAGACTTAGATGACTACTACTTGTACAAGCAAGAGTTCCTACGTCTTTGGGCTCTATGGATACGAAATGTTGCTAACCCTGGTGATGGTGCAGAATTTCTAAAGAAGGAGAGGTTCATAGCCGGACTCTTTCCTGACCTTAAGGTAAAAGTTAAGGCGGGGGCACCTACTACCTTTGATGCAGCTGAAACTAGGGCTGCTGAGAAATATAGGAAACTCAAGTGCTTAAGGGGGTAGGTTCCAATAGAAGGTCTTAGACCCAAAGGTAAGTCACAAGCATCAACATCTAAGGAGCTTCCTGAGGTAATGGCGGAAGTGATTGAGAAGTTAAATGAATCTTTAAGCAGCTTGTCAATTCACCTTGCACAAGCCGTAGGTCCAAAGGGACAAGCAAAGAAGTCTGAAGAGCGAGACCCATGACCTAGGAGAGTCTTGTAATGTTGGAATTGCGGTGAGTCTCGACATGGGATATATAATTGTCCTTGGCCCCGTGGGGAGCCAGGGAGACCTAACTTGAATTAACCAGTGATGAATGCAGGTGAAGGAACTAGTCAGGAACCACGGCTTATACAAATGCCAAATGGAGCAAGACCACCTCCACAAGGAGTGGAAGGAGTTCCACCTTTGCCAGACCCAAACGTGCATGTGGTAGAGGTGACAAATTCAAGAGAGGTTGACATGGAAGCAAATGGCATTAAGCGTGGCCAAGGGAAAGGTAAGGAGAAAGAAGGAGTTACATCACAAAGTGACCATGGAGGAGAAAGGAAATCAAAGGAGACCAAGGAAGCTAAGAGGACTCGACATCGTATCAACCTCCAAAACTTTCCTCTTGGACATGGTATGGCTCCGTACAATTTGTTGGAAGACATGAGAGGTAAGGGTCCTGATATTTCATGGCCTCAATTTCTTGCATTATGTCCACAAGTTAGGAGGGATTTAACAAGTGTAGTTAGCACTAGGAGAAAGGTAAAAGAGAGTGTGCCTGTTGTAAAAATTGCACAAGCTGAAATGAATGAGGACATTACACCGGTTCTAGACTGTTACATCAAAGGAAGATTGGTTAGGAAAGGTCTAGTGGATGGGGGTGCACAAATTTGCATCATGATAGAGGGACTCATGCAAAGACTAGGCATGCACATCCATGAGACACCTGAAATCAAAGTCAAGATGGCAAACAATAGCAAGGCTAGGTGTGTAGGCATTTGTAAAAATGTCTTTGTAGAGGCCTTTGGCATTAGTAAAGCGGTGGATTTTTATGTTATGTCGACCAAGGGAAGTGGTTATCCATTTATCCTAGGAAGACCATGGCTAATGAAAATGCAAGTTTTGCAGGATTGGGAGAGTGGGAAATTAATTTGCAGGAACGACAATCATAAGAAGGTTGTCTTTGAAATGAAGGAGCAACGCCAAGAGGAGATCCATGAAGAATCATCTCAAAGTGAGACGGAAGAAGGTTGGACCGATAACACTTCAGAAGAAGAAAGTAGCGGCAGCATTACAGAAGAGGAGTCTTCCATCGAAGTCATGGGGGTAAGGTTTAAGCCAACCAACCAAGAGACCTCTTGTCAAGGTTTGGAGGAGGTAGGTTCCCAAGAGAACCAAAAAGTGGAAGATGAAAGAATGCTAGAAGGTATGCTATCTACAACACTTACAAAGGATGAAATAGAGTAGTTCAAATGTGTGCTAAGGAAATTTCCTAGGTTTTTTTGCGAAAGACTACACCGATGTGCATGGAGTAGATGCTGTTCAACACAAAATTGAGTTGAAGCCAGAGGCCACACCTAAGGCTCAGAAGCTACAAAGGCTAGGATTCATCAAGGAGCAGGCTTTACCCAAGGAGGTAAGAAAGCTTCTAGCAGCAGGTTTCATTTATCCAGTGGAGAATTCAGAGTGGGTCTCTCCCGTTGTTGTCACTCCTAAGAAAAACAGAAAGTGGAGGGTGTGTGTGGATTACCGTCCACTCAATGAGGCAACAAAAAGAGATCACTTTCCCCTCCCATTTCAGGATGAGATACTAAATGAGGTAGCTGGTCATGAGAAGTACACTGTGTGTGATGGCTACTCAGGCTACTTTCAAATAGGTATCGCATTGGAAGATCAATTGAAAACAACCTTTATCACTCCTTGGGGTTGTTATGCTTTTAGAGTCATGCCATTTGGTCTGACAAATGCTCCTGCAACATTCCAACGTTTCATGAACATGGTGTTTCAAGCATTCTTTGGAACGTCAATTAGGGTGTTCGTTGATGATTTCTGAATTTATAGCTCAAAATCATTGCATGTACAAAGGGTAGAAGAAGGTTTAAAGAAGCTCTACGACATGGGAGGTCAACTCAACCCCGACAAGTGCCACATAGGTGAGGATGAAGTGATCTTGCTCGGTCACAAGGTTTCCTATAAAGGCATTGAGGTGGATCCTTCAAAGGCAAAGGCTCTTATTGAGCTACCATCACCGAAGAGTCTTAAGGAGGTCATCTCTTTCATTCAGAAGGTGAAGTATATGTCACGCTTCATTCACTTAGCGTCGGAGTTGCTTCATCCTTTGCAAAAGTTGACACAACAAGTAGAATTTGCATGGTCTGATGAGCTTGAAGAGTATTTTTGTAACATTAAAGTCATTTTGTCAGAGCTACCAACACTCATGCCTCCTTGTTGGGAGTACACATTCTTTGTTAGCTCTAGTGTTGGAAGGGAAACAATTGGTGCTATGTTGCTACAACAAGATCCCCATAGTACAAGGATGCGACCCATCTACTTTGCTAGTAGGGTCATGAATGCTTTTGAGAGAGACTACACAGAAGCAGAACTCATAATGCTTTCTCTCATGTTTGCGGTGAGAAAGTTTAGATCCTACCTGCTACCAAAACCTTTTGTGATTCTCACTGCAGAAAATTTGTTCCCTTGGGTGTCATCTCAAATGAATCTTAGTACTAGGATCTCAAAGTGGATTATGGAGTTGCAAGAGTTCCAATACTCTTTCAAGGTAGAAGATAGTGTGAGTGCACAATTGGCAAGGATTCTCACTTATAGGGTACATGAGAAGGAAATTAAGGTGCCTCAAGTAAAGACCCTACCATTGCCACCACCAAAAAGTATTCCCAATGCTTTTACCTTGTTCTTTGATGGAGCTTTTCGATGAGCCACATAGAAAGCAGGGGGAGGGCTAGTGTTGCTCAACCCAAGTGGAGAGGTGGTCATTGAAGAGAAGGTCAATCTATCAGGTTCAACTAGCAACAATGAAGCAGAATACGACACACTACTTCATGGTTTGAAGATGTGCATTGGCCAAGGGATAAAACGTGTCATGGTAAAGGGAGATACACTTCTCATTGTTAAACAGATTTTAGGCATTTGGGCATGCAAGAATGAAAGCTTAAGGACCAAATTTCATACCATCCGTAGGCTATTTAATCAATTTGAGGAGGTGCAATTATATCATATTCCTAGGAAACAAAATGAAAATGCTGATTTACTTGCACAACAAGCCGTTGCATGTGTAAAGAAAGAAGTGCAGGTCACCATGGTGGCGGCTGCTGTGAAGCAATCGAGGTACCAGGGATTGGAGTCATTGGCTACGTTTTGGAGGGTGAGTTTCCACCAGACTTCACAAAAGATCAGAAGAGGAGACTCATGAAGAAGGCAAGCATGTATCTCTTCCTAGAAGGCTCCCTCTATCAAAGAGGGAAGGATCAAGTGTGCAGAAGAGTACCAACTATCTAGGAAATTCCAGCCATTCTAAAAGGTTTGCATGAAGAGGCATGTGGTGGTCATTTTGCCCAAGAATCAACTGTGAAGAAGATTTTGATTGCGGGGTATGTTTGGCCAAGCTTGCATGTGGATGTTCAACATTGGTGTAAAAGCTGTCACAATTGTCAGATAAATGGAAATAGAAGGTTGGTGCATGGCCCGAGGCAAATAGTGCTTGCAAATGGACCCTTTGAAAAGTGGGGCATTGATGCTATGGGTCCTCTGCCTAGGACAAAAAATGGTAAACTCTACATTCTAGTGGCTGTAGACTATATGACTAGGTGGGTGGAAGCTCAAAGTGTGGCAAGAGTGAATGAGAGGACAGTTAGCAAGTTTGTGTACAATTACATTTGTTGCAGATTTGGCACACCTTTGGAGATTGTTTCTGATAATGGTCCAGGGTTTAGGAAGGGCTTGCTCACAGAAGTTTGTGTAGAGCTTCACATTCTACATCGTCATAGCACACCATACTACCCACAATCAAATGGTTTGGTGGAGAAGGCTAATGGTGTCATTGCAGGAATCATTAGAAAGATGGTGCAAAACAAGACAAAATTATGGGATGACTTCTTGGATGGTGGCTTGTGGGCATATCGAACCACATATAGGGAGCCACTGAGTTCACACCATTTCACTTGGTCTATGGTCAAGAGGCTTTGCAGCCTATCGAGCTCAACATTCCAACAATGCGACTTCATGGTAAAGGAGCAAAAGATGATCAAGAGGTATGGATGGATCGACTTCTTACGTTAGTGGAGCTTGAGTGGAAAAGAGAAGCAGCATATGAGTGCTACAAGAGGAAAGCCACACAAGCAAAACAAACGCACGACAAGAAACTGAAGGACAAAGGCATCAAGGAAGGAGAGCTTGTGCTAAGGTATGACAATCGACTTGACAATCGTTTTGATGCCAAGTTTGAAACTAGATGGCAAGGGCCATACATAGTCAAGAAGGCTTTCAATTCTAATTATTATCAGCTTATGGACTTGAATGGTAAAGAGCACTCCAGGAAGGTAAACGGGTATCGCTTGAAGCTCTATTTGAGTCGCCTTCTACCAAAGGATCTACCAAAGATCTGTCCAACGGCCGTTGTCTCATGTAGGTATTGTTACATGAAGCATGAGTGTAACTCCAACCAAAATTCTGAGGGGCCAAACAATGAAGATCTCGTCAAGGACTCTGAAGCACTCGCTTTGGAAAAGATGCTCTATGATGGTACATGAATATACCATCATCCTGGGGGAGGGCTAATGATAGTTGTTTTTCGGCTCTCCATAATTGCCATACTAAGTTACTCCACCCTACCAAATTCACCCAAACGCTATGGCTATCCCTACCATTTCAGTGTACATAGGCGTGTGTGAGTTAGGGGGCTTTTCCTATATCTTCTTAAAAATCCTCAGCTAGCTAGTCACTGGGCTAGTTGATGAGCCAAAAAAATAAACTTATATTATGGCCTCTTTGTGTGTAAATATTTCATTGTATATATGGCCTAAATATAGGGATTTTTTATTATTATTTTGGTATTTTATTTAAATATTTCTACTTAGGTGTGTGTTTTATTAAACCTATGTACACCTTCTTTCATCCTCTTACACCATATTTATATTTTTTTGCCAATATGTACATACTCTAACCTCATATTTTTCCTTTATACAAATCACTCCCACATTTTCACCCTCACCCTCGTGAAAACAAAAAATTGATTTCTACTCATTGGTTACGTTTATTATATTATTTACTTGCATACCTTTTCCTCTTTCACCCAAAATAATTCAAGGAGGGACCATATCATATGATTCCAACATCTTTTCATATCCATAACTCCTCCATATTTTTATTATTAGTTTTACTCATTATTCTAACACCATGTGCTCATTGAGCTAAAGTCCATGAATAGTCCATACACTAGTCCCACCATGTATATATTTCTTTATTCACCAATAATCCTCCTCCATGCATGGGTCAAGGGCAACTTGTATGCTTTGTATTATAATATGACAAAGGAGGGGCTCACTCTTGGATGCATTGTACAAATTCAACAAAGGAGGGGGCCACTAAAAGACTTTTGCAGGCATAAAAACACTCTTTTTTGGTGAGAATTTTGGCACCTATCTCGACTCCGAATTTGGAGCGATGGGCATAAGAGAAAATGTAGCACAGGCTCTGAATACTCACCTCAAATTTTTTCATGCTTTTTGGCGCTACCAGGGGAGAGCTATGATTTTTTGAGTGGACCCCAGTCTGCCCACTTTTCTCACAAGTAGCCCTTAGTCTTCTCTCACCCTTCTACACACCTACTCACTCTTACACATCCCTCCCTCTCCTTCCCTCACTCAAACCTGCAATTTCCATGGCTTCTCCCACCCTCTTCACCATTACCCTTCTCTCTCATCCCTATAGTTCTTTTATGAACCTCTACATACATACACCCTCTCCATGTCTCTCTCTATTGCTTCTATGTTACAATTTCATTTACCTCTCCTAAAAATATCTAAAATTCAGCATCTTAACCATGATAACTTCTGCAGATTGAGGATTTTTCATCAACAAATCCTCTTTTCATAGTGGTGGTCAATCGTGGCGGCGGCGTAAAGAAGCGAAGAAGAAAAAGAAGACCAGCGTTCATTTTTTCCACAATCTACACAAGGGTGAGTTCAAGCTTCTTCAAAGCTTCACCATCTCAATGATTCTCTTTTAATTCACCCCTCTTCCTTCATCAAATCAACTCACCCTACCCATTGTAAATGTATCACTAACAATTCTAGTGATTATTACCACTCACAACTAACTTCTCTTGTAAAAATGCACCCACACTATCAACATATGGAGTAGGCAACCGCACAAGTAAACCAAATTCACTCACTCCCATGGAATTTCTCTCCTTTCACCACATCAATAATTCTCTTACTTAAGCCCACATCCATGTGACTCAAGAGAAAAGAGAGACCCCATTCTCATTTGAAATTCATAAAAATTCATAATCGTTGATCTTTCCTGATAAAATTGATTAGGCTTAATCCTAATCAAGGCTTCTAAAACCAATAAATAGAACCCATTCCTCCTTGTAAAAGACATCACTATACCATTGCACACTAGATTGAGCGTATCACACGCCAGTTCTATCTTGGTTGTAAAGAGAGAGTAAGCTTTCTATAGACTATCACCTTGGTGCATAGAAAAGCTTGAGCTAGTTTGAGTGAGTGCGAGTAGAAGATATTCTTCCTACCATTGTTGTATCTACCCCAACATCAATGAATTCGTAGTTTTGGGTGCAATTCATGTCCAAAGGCTCGCGCGTCTCCTCCAATTTGGCTTGGCAAACTCATTCAGCTTCATAAGGTGACTTGTTTCATTGAAGGTTGTTGTTTTGTTGCTTGTGATTCATTGGCTATTGTTTGGCTACCATTGTAAGAGGGTGGATGGTGAGAGGGCTCCCATAACCCTAAGACAATGTGCTAGTGATGCTATAACCAAATCTTGTCACTTGATTCCGCAAGCTCTAAGTTCCTTTTTGTGCAAAATATAAAGTTGAAGCTAAGTTGTACACCATCTCTCTCTCTCTCTCTCTCTCTCTCTCTCTCTCTCTCTCTCTCTCTCTCTCTCTCTCTCTCTCTCTCTCTCTCTCTCGTGTTTTAGTGTGTGAGAGTGTTCCATTGGTGTTAGGGTTAGTGTAAATTCCTTGCTTGTTTGTGGGTTGCTCTAACGATTCTCCTCTTTTGCGCCCTAGTTCGCTCTTAAACTAGGTGGTGCCCCTTGTGTAGTTGGGATTTGGCTGTGGGTTTGTTGTTTTGGTTTGTGTTGTGTTGTGCCCCAGCCCCATTGAGCAGCACGAGAGCCTTGAAGGGTGTCTAGAGGTTGCTCTTCTTGTTGCCCACCCAAGACCGCCTCAATTTTGGTGCCCCCATTGAGGAACAGGCTCGTGTATGTTTTGTGAAGGCTCAACCTTTAGCATAATCAAGTAGCTTGCATGAATCATGACAATTTGTATGATCCCTTGATTCCCATTGCAAGGCAAAAGGTACACATAATTGTTTGTACTAAGTTGCAATTTCAGCGAGTAATTCGTAGAATTTTAGGTCCTCTTAGGTTGGTAGAGATAAACGCATCAGTAAATCCTTTTATTTTGCCTCTCATTAGGTACGACCTTAGTTTGGACGTCTATATTTTTGTTTTGTTTTAAGAATTAGGTCATGCATAGACCATGGATAATGGCCCAGGAATACAGGTTTTTCCCTTTCATTTCAATCCACACATTAGAGTAAACATTGCAATTAGTAGAAAAATCCATTTTCAACAACCTATGGTATTCATGTTTGGTGCCCAAAGCGTAGGAGAAATTCTCGCGTCACCAAACCCTGTCATTCTACCTCTTATTGATTATCATAGGTCATTTGATGTGTATATTTTTATTTTGTTGTAGAATAGATTGCAATTTAGAAAATATTATTGTGTAAATCTTTTAAAGAAAGAAAAAACAAAAATGCGTCACTTTGAAATCAATTCAATGGAGAGCCAACGCCAAATGTCTAGATATCCTCTTTTCTTTGGAGAGCCTGGAGAGGATGCAGAATTATTTCTAGCGAATTTCAAGATGTCTTGCCGTATCAAGAGGATAGTAACTGATCAAGAACGTGTAGAAATGTTTGAGGTGGTCCTTAGGAAAGATGCTAGCACTTGGTTTGACTCTTTGCCTGAAGAAGTTAAAGGGAATTACACGGAAGTTTTGAATCGTTTCAAGAAATACTTCTCTGATCCCCAAAACACTCAGAAATTATGGCAAGACATTGTTTCTCATAAGCAAAAAGACTTAGATGACTACTACTTGTACAAGCAAGAGTTCCTACGTCTTTGGGCTCTATGGATACGAAATGTTGCTAACCCTGGTGATGGTGCAGAATTTCTAAAGAAGGAGAGGTTCATAGCCGGACTCTTTTCTGACCTTAAGGTAAAAGTTGAGGCGGGTGCACCTGCTACCTTTGATGCAGCTGAAACTAGGGCTGCTGAGAAATATAGGAAACTCAAGTGCTTAAGGGGGTAGGTTCCAATAGAAGGTCTTAGACCCAAAGGTAAGTCACAAGCATCAACATCTAAGGAGCTTCCTGAGGTAATGGCGGAAGTGATTGAGAAGTTAAATGAATCTTTAAGCAGCTTGTCAATTCACCTTGCACAAGCCGTAGGTCCAAAGGGACAAGCAAAGAAGTCTGAAGAGCGAGACCCATGACCTAGGAGAGTCTTGTAATGTTGGAATTGCGGTGAGTCTCGACATGGGATGTATAATTGTCCTTGGCCCCGTGGGGAGCCAGGGAGACCTAACTTGAATTAACCAGTGATGAATGCAGGTGAAGGAACTAGTCAGGAACCACGGCTTATACAAATGCCAAATGGAGAAAGACCACCTCCACAAGGAGTGGAAGGAGTTCCACCTTTGCCAGACCCAAACGTGCATGTGGTAGAGGTGACAAATTCAAGAGAGGTTGACATGGAAGCAAATGGCATTAAGCGTGGCCAAGGGAAAGGTAAGGAGAAAGAAGGAGTTACATCACAAAGTGACCATGGAGGAGAAAGGAAATCAAAGGAGACCAAGGAAGCTAAGAGGACTCGACGTCGTATCAACCTCCAAGCCTTTCCTCTTGGACATGGTATGGCTCCGTACAACTTGTTTGAAGACTTGAGAGGTAAGGGTCCTGATATTTCATGGCCTCAATTTCTTGCATTATGTCCACAAGTTAGGAGGGATTTAACAAGTGCACTTAGCACTAGGAGAAAGGTAAAAGAGAGTGTGCCTGTTGTAAAAATTGCACAAGCTGAAATGAATGAGGACATTACACCGGTTCTAGACTGTTACATCAAAGGAAGATTGGTTAGGAAAGGTCTAGTGGATGGGGGTGCACAAATTTGCATCATGACAGAGGGACTCATGCAAAGACTAGGCATGCACATCCATGAGACACCTGAAATCAAAGTCAAGATGGCAAACAATAGCAAGGCTAGGTGTGTAGGCATTTGTAAAAATGTCTTTGTAGAGGCCTTTGGCATTAAGAAAGCGGTGGATTTTTATGTTATGTCGACCAAGGGAAGTGGTTATACATTTATCCTAGGAAGACCATGGCTAATGAAAATGAGAGCTTTGCAGGACTGGGAGAGTGGGAAATTAATTTGCAGGAATGACAATCATAAGAAGGTTGTCTTTGACATGAAGGAGAAACGCCAAGAGGAGCTCCATGAAGAATCATCTCCAAGTGAGACAGAAGAAGGTTGGACCGATAACACCTCAGAAGAATAACGTAGCGGCAGCATTACTGAAGAGGAGTCTTCCATCGAAGTCATGGGGGTAAGGTTTAAGCCAATCAACCGAGAGACCTCTTGTCAAGGGTTGGAGGAGGTAGGTTCCCAAGAGAACCAAAAAGTGGAAGATGAAAGAATGCTAGAAGGTATGCTATCTACAACACTTACAAAGGATGAAATAGAGTAGTTCAAATGTGTGCTAAGGAAATTTCCTAGGTTTTTTGCGAAAGACTACACTGATGTGCGTGGAGTAGATGCTGTTCAACACAAAATTGAGTTGAAGCCAGAGGCCACACCTAAGGCTCAAAAGCTACAAAGGCTAGGATTCATCAAGGAGCAGGCTTTACTCAAGGAGGTAAGAAAGCTTCTAGCAGCAGGTTTCATTTATCCAGTGGAGAATTCAGAGTGGGTCTCTCCCGTTTATGTCACTCCTAAGAAAAACGGAAAGTGTAGGGTGTGTGTGGATTACCGTCCACTCAATGAGGTAACAAAAAGAGATCACTTTCCCCTCCCATTTCAGGATGAGATACTAAATGAGGTAGTTGGTCATGAGAAGTACACTGTGTGTGATGGCTACGCAGGCTACTTTCAAATAGGTATTGCATTGGAAGATCAATTGAAAACAACCTTTATCACTCCTTGGGGTTGTAATGCTTTTAGAGTCATGCCATTTGGTCTGACAAATGCTCCTGCAACATTCCAACGTTTCATGAACATGGTTTTTCAAGCATTCTTTGGAAAGTCAATTAGGGTGTTCATTGATGATTTCTGCATTTATAGCTCAAAATCATTGCATGTACAAAGGGTAGAAGAAGGTTTAAAGAAGCTCTACGACATGGGAGGTCAACTCAACCCCGACAAGTGCCACATAGGTGAGGATGAAGTGATCTTGCTCGGTCACAAGGTTTCCTATACAGGCATTGAGGTGGATCCTTCAAAGGCAAAGGCTCTTATTGAGCTACCATCACCGAAGAGTCTTAAGGAGGTCATCTCTTTCATTTAGAAGGTGAAGTATATGTCACGCTTTATTCACTTAGCCTCGGAGTTGCTTCATCCTTTACAAAAGTTGACACAACAAGTAGAATTTGCATGGTCTGATGAGCTTGAAGAGTATTTTTGTAACATTAAAGTCATTTTGTCAGAGCTACCAACACTCATGCCTCCTTGTTGGGAGTACACATTCTTTGTTAGCTCTAGTGTTGGAAGGGAAACAATTGGTGCTGTGTTGCTACAACAAGATCCCCATAGTACAAGGATGCGACCCATCTACTTTGCTAGTAGGTTAATGAATTCTTTTGAGAGAGACTACACAGAAGCAGAACTCATGATGCTTTCTCTCATGTTTGCGGTGAGAAAGTTTAGATCCTACCTGCTACCAAAAACTTTTGTGATTCTCACTGCAGAAAATTTGTTCCCTTGGGTGTCATCTCAAATGAATCTTAGTACTAGGATCTCAAAGTGGATTATGGAGTTGCAAGAGTTCCAATACTCTTTCAAGGTAGAAGATAGTGTGCGTGCACAATTGGCAAGGATTCTCACTTATAGGGTACATGAGAAGGAAATTAAGGTGCCTCAAGTAAAGACCCTACCATTGCCACCACCAAAAAGTATTCCCAATGCTTTTACCTTGTTCTTTGATGGAGCTTTTCGACGAGCCACATAGAAAGCAGGGGGAGGGCTAGTGTTGCTCAACCCAAGTGGAGAGGTGGTCATTGAAGAGAAGGTCAATCTATCAGGTTCAACTAGCAACAATGAAGCAGAATACGACACACTACTTCATGGTTTGAAGATGTGCATTGGCCAAGGGATAAAACGTGTCATGGTAAAGGGAGATACACTTCTCATTGTTAAACAGATTGTAGGATTTTGGGCATGCAAGAATGAAAGCTTAAGGACCAAATTTCATACCATCCGTAGGCTATTTAATCAATTTGAGGTGCAATTATATCATATTCCTAGGAAACAAAATGAAAATGCTGATTTACTTGCACAACCAGCCGTTGCATGTGTAAAGAAAGAAGTGCAGGTCATCATGGTGGCGGCTGCTGTGAAGCAACCGAGGTACCAGGGATTGGAGTCATTGGCTCCCATCATTGGCTACGTTTTGGAGGGTGAGTTTCCACCAGACTTCACAAAAGCTCAGAAGAGGAGACTCATGAAGAAGGCAAGCATGTATCTCTTCCTAGAAGGCTCCCTCTATCAAAGAGGGAAGGATCAAGTGTGCAGAAGAGTACCAACTATCGAGGAAATTCCAGCCATTCTAAAAGGTTTGCATGAAGAGGCATGTGGTGGTCATTTTGCCCAAGAATCAACTGTGAAGAAGATTTTGATTGCGGGGTATGTTTGGCCAAGCTTGCATGTGGATGTTCAACATTGGTGTAAAAGCTGTCACAATTGTCAGATAAATGGAAATAGAAGGTTGGTGCATGGCCCGAGGCAAATAGTGCTTGCAAATGGACCCTTTGAAAAGTGGGGCATTGATACTATGGGTCCTCTGCCTAGGACAAAAAATGGTAAACTCTACATTCTAGTGGCTGTAGACTATATGACTAGGTGGGTGGAAGCTCAAAGTGTGGCAAGAGTGAATGAGAGGACAGTTAGCAAGTTTGTGTACAATCACATTTGTTGCAGATTTGGCACACCTTTGGAGATTGTTTCTGATAATGGTCCAGGGTTTAGGAAGGGCTTGCTCACAGAATTTTGTGAAGAGCTTCACATTCTACATCGTCATAGCACACCATACTACCCACAATCAAATGGTTTGGTGGAGAAGGCTAATGGTGTCATTGCAGGAATCATTAGAAAGATGGTGCAAAACAAGACAAAATTATGGGTTGACTTCTTGGATGGTGCCTTGTGGGCATATCGAACCACATATAGGGAAGCCACGGAGTTCACACCATTTCACTTGGTCTATGGTCAATACGCTTTGCAACCTATCGAGCTCTACATTCCAACAATGCGACTTCATGGCAAAGGAGCAAAATATGATCAAGAGGTATGGATGGATCGACTTCTTACGTTAGTGGAGCTTGAGTGGAAAAGAGAAGCAGCATATGAGTGCTACAAGAGGAAAGCCACACAAGCGAAAGAAACGCACGACAAGGAACTCAAGGACAAAGGCATCAAGGAAGGAGAGCTTGTGCTAAGGTATGACAATCGACTTGACAATCGTTTTGATGCCAAGTTTGAAACTAGATGGCAAGGGCCAAACAATGAATATCTCGTCAAGGACTCTGAAGCACTCTCTTTGGAAAAGATCCTCTATGATGGTACATGCATATACCATCATCCTGGGGGAGGGCTAATGATAGCTGTTTTTAGGCTCTCCATAATTGCCATACTAAGTTACTCCACCCTACCAAATTCACCCAAACGCTATGGCTATCCCTACCATTTCACTGTACATAGGCTTGTGTGAGTTAGGGGGCTTTTTCCATATCTTCTTAAAAACCCTCAGCTAGCTAGTCACTGGGCTAGTTGAGCCAAAAAAATAAAAGTCTATTATGGCCTCTTTGTGTGTAAATATTTCATTGTATATATGGCCTAAATATAGGGATTTTTTATTATTATTTTGGTATTTTATTTAAATATTTCTACTTAGGTGTGTGTTTTATTAAACCTATGTACACCTTCTTTCATCCTTTTACACCATAATTATATTTTTTCCCAATATGTACATACTCTAACCTCATATTTTTCCTTTATACAAATCACTCCCACATTTTCACCCTCACCCTCGTGAAAACAAAAAATTGATTTCTACTCATTGGTTACGTTTATTATATTCTTTACTTGCATACCTTTTCCTCTTTCTCCCAAAATAATTCAAGGAGGGACCATATCATATGATTCCAACATCTTTCCATATCCATAATTCCTCCATATTTTTATTATTAGTTTTACTCATTATTCTAACACCATGTGCTCATTGAGCTAAAGTCCATGAATAGTCCATACACTAGTCCCACCATGTATATATTTCTTTATTCACCAATAATCCTCCTCCATGCATGGGTCAAGGGCAACTTGGATAATTTGTATTATAATATGACAAAGGAGGGGCTCACTCTTGGATGCATTGTACAAATTCAACAAAGGAGGGGGCCACTAAAAGACTTTTGCAGGCATAAAAACAGGCTTTTTTGGTGATAATTTTTGCACCTATCTCCACTCCGAATTTGGAGCGGTGGTCAAAAGAGAAAATGTAGCCCACGCTCTGAATAATCACCTCAAATGTTTTCATGATTTTTGGCGCTACCAGCGGGGAGCTATGATTTTTTGAGTGGACCCCAGTCTGCCCACTTTTCTCACAAGTAGCCCTTAGTCTTCTCTCACCCTTCTACACACCTACTCACTCTTACACATCCCTCCCTCTCCTTCCCTCACTCAAACTTGCAATTTCCATGGCTTCTCCCACCCTCTTCACCATTACCCTTCTCTCTCATCCCTATAGTTTTTTGATGAACCTCTACATACATACACCCTCTCCATGTCTCTCTCTATTGCTTCTATTTTACAATTTCATTTACCTCTCCTAAAAATATCTAAAATTCAGCATCTTAACCATGATAACTTCTGCAAATTGAGGATTTTTCATCAACAAATCCTCTTTTCATCGTGGTGGTCAACCGTGGCGGCGGCGTAAAGAAGCGAAGAAGAAAAAGAAGACCAGCGGTCATTTTTTCCACAATCTACACAAGGGTGAGTTCAAGCTTCTTCAAAGCTTCACCATCTCAATGATTCTCTTTTAATTCACCCCTCTTCCTTCATCAAATCAACTCATCCTACCCATTGTAAATGTATCACTAACAATTCTAGTGATTATTACCACTAACAACTAACTTCTCTTGTAAAAATGCACCCACACTATCAACATATGGAGTAGGCAACCGCACAAGTAAACCAAATTCACTCACTCCCATGGAAGTTTCTCTCCTTTCACCACATCAATAATTCTCTTACTTGAGCCCACATCCATGTGACTCAAGAGAAAAGAGAGACCCCATTCTCATTTGAAAATCATAAAAGTTCATAATCCTTGATCTTTCCTAATAAAATTGATAAGGCTTAATCCTAATCAAGGCTTTTAAAACCTATAAATAGAACCCATTCCTTCTTGTAAAAGACATCACTATACCATTTCACACTAGATTGAGCGTATCACACGCCAGTTCTATCTTGGTTGTAAAGAGAGAGTAAGCTTTCTATACACTATCACCTTGGTGCATAGAAAAGCTTGAGCTAGTTTGAGTGAGTGGGAGTAGAAGATATTCTTCCTACCATTGTTGTATCTACCCCAACATCAATGAATTGGTAGTTTTAGGTGCAATTCATGTCCAAAGGCTCACGCTTCTCCTCCAATTTGGCTTGGCAAACTCATTCAGCTTCATAAGGTGACTTGTTTCATTGAAGGTTGTTGTTTTGTTGCTTGTGATTCATTGGCTATTGTTTGGCTACCATTGTAAGAGGGTGGATGGTGAGAGGGCTCCCATAACCCTAAGACAATGTGCTAGTGATGCTATAACCAAATCTTGTCACTTGATTCCGTAAGCTCTAAGTTCCTTTTTGTGCAAAATATAAAGTTGAAGCTAAGTTGTACACCATCTCTCTCTCTCTCTCTCTCTCTCTCTCTCTCTCTCTCTCTCTCTCTCTCTCTCTCTCTCTCTCTCTCTCTCTCTCTCGTGTTTTAGTGTGTGAGAGTGTTCCATTGGTGTTAGGATTAGTGTAAATTCCTTGCTTGTTTGTGGGTTGCTCTAACGATTCTCCTCTTTTGCCTCCTAGTTGGCTCTTAAACTAGGTGGTGCCCCTTGTGTAGTTGGGATTTGGCTGTGGGTTTGTTGTTTTGGTTTGTGTTGTGTTGTGCCCCAGCCCCATTGAGCAGAACGGGAGCCTTGAAGGGTGTCTAGAGGTTGCTCTTCTTGTTGCCCGCCCCGGACCGCCTCAATTTTGGTGCCCCCACTGAGGAACAGGCTTGTGTATGTTTTGTGAAGGCTCAACCTTTAGCATAATCAAGTAGCTTCCATGAATCACGAGAATTTGTATGATCCCTTCATTCCCATTGCAAGGCAAAAGGTACACATAATTGTTTGTACTAAGTTGCAATTTCAGCGAGTAATTCGTAGAATTTTAGGTCCTCTTAGGTTGGTAGAGATAAACACATCAGTAAATCCTTTTATTTTGCCTGTCATTAGGTACGACCTTAGTTTGGACGTCTATATTTTTGTTTTGTTTTAAGAATTAGGTCATGCATAGACCATGGATAATGGCCCAGGAATACAGGTTTTTCCCTTTCATTTCACTCCACACATTAGAGTAAACATTGCAATTAGTAGAAAAATCCATTTTCAACAACCTATGGTGTTCATGTTTGGTGCCCAAAGAGTAGGAGAAATTCTCGCGTCACCAAACCCTGTTATTCTACCTCTTATTGATTATCATAGGTCATTTGATGTGAATATTTTTATTTTGTTGTAGAATAGATTGCAATTTAGAAAATATTATTGTGTAAATCTTTTAAAGTAAGAAAAAACAAAAACGCGTCACTTTGAAATCAATTCAATGGAGAGCCAACGCCAAATGTCTCGATATCCTCTTTTCTTTGGAGATCCTGGAGAGGATACATAATTATTTCTAGCGAATTTCAAGATGTCTTGCCGTATCAAGAGGATAGTAACTAATCAAGAACATGTAGAAATGTTTGAGGTGGTCCTTAGGAAAGATGCTAGCACTTGGTTTGACTCTTTGCCTGAAGAAGTTAAAGGGAATTACACGAAAGTTTTGAATTGTTTCAAGAAATACTTCTTTGATCCCCAAAACACTCAGAAATTATGGCAAGACATTGTTTCTCATAAGCAAAAAGACTTAGATGACTACTACTTGTACAAGCAAGCGTTCCTACATCTTTGGGCTCTATGGATACGAAATGTTGCTAACCTTGGTGATGGTGCAGAATTTCTAAAGAAGGAGAGGTTCATAGCCGGACTCTTTCCTGACCTTAAGGTAAAAGTTGAGGTGGGTGCACCTGCTACCTTTGATGCAGCTGAAACTAGGGCTGCTGAGAAATATAGGAAACTCAAGTGCTTAAGGGGGGAGGTTCCAATAGAAGGTCTTAGAGCCAAAGGTAAGTCACAAGCATCAACATCTAAGGAGCTTCCTGAGGTAATGGCGGAAGTGATTGAGAAGTTAAATGAATCTTTAAGCAGCTTGTCAATTCACCTTGCACAAGCCGTAGGTCCAAAGGGACAAGCAAAGAAGTCTGAAGAGAGAGACCCACGACCTAGGAGAGTCTTGCAATGTTGGAATTGCGGTGAGTCTGGACATGGGATGTATAATTGTCCTTGGCCCCGTGGGGAGCCAGGGAGACCTAACTTGAATTACCCAGTGATGAATGCAGGTGAAGGAACTAGTCAGCAACCATGGCTTATACAAAGGCCAAATGGAGCAAGACCACCTCCACAAGAAGTGGAAGGAGTTCCACCTTTGCCAGACCCAAACGTGCATGTGGTAGAGGTGACAAATTCAAGAGAGGTTGACATGGAAGCAAATGGCATTAAGCGTGGCCAAGGGAAAGGTAAGGAGAAAGAAGGAGTTACATCACAAAGTGACCATGGACGAGAAAGGAAGTCAAAGGAGACCAAGGAAGCTAAGAGGACTCGACGTCGTATCAACCTCCAAGACTTTCCTCTTGGACATGGTATGGCTCCGTACAACTTGTTGGAAGACATGAGAGGTAAGGGTCCTGATTTTTCATGGGCTCAATTTCCTGCATTATGTCCACAAGTTAGGAGGGATTTAACAAGCGCAGTTAGCACTAGGAGAAAGGTAAAAGATCAAGAAAACACGTACTTATACTCCTTTAGAAGGATTATGAGCATCTCTTCTTCTCTCAGACTCAAATCAATTTCTTTATAGACCAGCCTAGGATCTTCTCCTTGTTTTTCTAAGTCTATCTTCTTTGCATCCTTTGGCCTATCATATCACTCCTTGTTCTTTCACTCTCATATGGGTTATTTCATCACTACCTTTCTATATTGGATTGTGAATTTTCCATAGTGGGCAGGCACGCTCATTTTATCGTCATTTTTCTCACCCTCTTCTCCACTTTCTATTTTCATTATCAGATGTGATGGATTCAGAAGCAACAAAGAATCTAATGACCTATGGAAAGTGGATCATGATGGGAAAGCCACCAATCAAAGTGTGCCTATTGTAAAAATTGCACAAGCTGAAATGAATGAGGACATTACACCGGTTCTAGACTGTTACATCAAAGGAAGATTGGTTAGGAAAGGTCTAGTGGATGGGGGTGCACAAATTTGCATCATGACAGAGGGACTCATGCAAAGACTAGGCATGCACATCCATGAGACACCTGAAATCAAAGTCAAGATGGCAAACAATAGCAAGGCTAGGTGTGTAGGCATTTGTAAAAATGTCTTTGTAGAGGCCTTTGGCATTAAGAAAGCGGTGGATTTTTATGTTATGTCGACCAAGGGAAGTGGTTATCCATTTATCCTAGGAAGACCATGGATAATGAAAATGCGAGCTTTGCAGGATTGGGAGAGTGGGAAATTAATTTGCAGGAACGACAATCATAAGAAGGTTTTCTTTGACATGAAGGAGCAACGCCAAGAGGAGCTCCATGAAGAATCATCTCAAAGTGAGACGGAAGAAGGTTGGACCGATAACACTTCAGAAGAAGAAAGTAGCGGTACCATTACTGAAGAGGAGTCTTCCATCGAAGTCATGGGGGTAAGGTTTAAGCCAACTAACCAAGAGACCTCTTGTCAAGGTTTGGAGGAGGTAGGTTCCCAAGAGAACCAAAAAGTGGAAGATGAAAGAATGCTAGAAGGTATGCTATCTACAACACTTACAAAGGATGAAAGAGAGGAGTTCAAATGTGTGCTAAGGAAATTTCCTAGGCTTTTTGCTAAAGACTACACCGATGTGCGTGGAGTAGATGCTGTTCAACACAAAACTGAGTTGAAGCCAGAGGCCACACCTAAGGCTCAGAAGCTACGAAGGCTAGGAGTCATCAAGGAGCAGGCTTTACTCAAGGAGGTAAGAAAGCTTCTAGCAGCAGGTTTCATTTATCCAGTGGAGAATTCAGAGTGGGTCTCTCCCGTTGTTGTCACTCCTAAGAAAAACGGAAAGTGTAGGGTGTGTGTGGATTACCGTCCACTCAATGAGGCAACAAAAAGAGATCACTTTCCCCTCCCATTTCAGGATGAGATACTAAATGAGGTAGCTGGTCATGAGAAGTACACTGTGTGTGATGGCTACTCAGGCTACTTTCAAATAGGTATCGCATTGGAAGATCGATTGAAAACAACCTTTATCACTCCTTGGGGTTGTTATGCTTTTAGAGTCATGCCATTTGGTCTGACAAATGCTCCCGTAACATTCCAACGTTTCATGAACATGGTGTTTCAAGCATTCTTTGGAAAGTCAATTAGGGTGTTCATTGATGATTTCTGCATTTATAGCTCAGAATCATTGCATCTGCAGGGTAGAAGAAGGTTTAAAGAAGCTCTACGACATGGGAGGTCAACTCAACCCCGACAAGTGCCACATAGGTGAGGATGAAGTGATCTTGCTCGGTCACAAGGTTTCCTATAAAGGCATTGAGGTGGATCCTTCAAAGGCAAAGGCTCTTATTGAGCTCCCATCACCGAAGAGTCTTAAGGAGGTCATCTCTTTCATTCAGAAGGAGAAGTATATGTCACGCTTCATTCACTTAGCCTCGGAGTTGCTTCATCCTTTGCAAAAGTTGACACAACAAGTAGTATTTGCATGGTCTGATGATCTTGAAGAGTATTTTTGTAACATTAAAGTCATTTTGTCAGAGCTACCAACACTCATGCCTCCTTGTTGGGAGTACACATTCTTTGTTAGCTCTAGTGTTGGAAGGGAAACAATTGGTGCTGTGTTGCTACAACAAGATCCCCATAGTACAAGGATGCGACCCAGCTACTTTGCTAGTAGGGTCATGAATGCTTTGGAGAGAGACTACATAGAAGCAGAACTCATGATGCTTTCTCTCATATTTGCGATGGGAATGTTTAGATCCTACCTGCTACCAAAACCTTTTGTAATTCTCACTGCAGAAAATTTGTTCCCTTGGGTGTCATCTCAAATGAATCTTAGTACTAGGATGTCAAAGTGGATTATGGAGTTGCAAGAGTTCCAATACTCTTTCAAGGTAGAAGATAGTGTGCGTGCACAATTGGCAAGGATTCTCACTTATAGGGTACATGAGAAGGAAATTAAGGTGCCTCAAGTAAAGACCCTACCATTGCCACCACCAAAAAGTATTCCCAATGCTTTTACCTTGTTCTTTGATGGAGCTTTTCGACGAGCCACAGGGAAAGCAGGGGGAGGACTAGCGTTGCTCAACCCAAGTGGAGAGGTGGTCATTGAAGAGAAGGTCAATCTATCAGGTTCAACTAGCAACAATGAAGCAGAATACGACACACTACTTCATGGTTTGAAGATGTGCATTGGCCAAGGGATAAAACGTGTCATGGTAAAGGGAGATACACTTCTCATTGTTAAACAGATTGTAGGATTTTGGGCATGCAAGAATGAAAGCTTAAGGACCAAATTTCATACCATCCGTAGGCTATTTAATCAATTTGAGGTGCAATTATATCATATTCCTAGGAAACAAAATGAAAATGCTGATTTACTTGCACAACAAGCCGTTGCATGTGTAAAGAAAGAAGTGCAGGTCATCATGGTGGCGGCTGCTGTGAAGCAACCGAGGTACCAGGGATTGGAGTCATTGGCTCCCATCATTGGCTACGTTTTGGAGGGTGAGTTTCCACCAGACTTCACAAAAGCTCAGAAGAGGAGACTCATGAAGAAGGCAAGCATGTATCTCTTCCTAGAAGGCTCCCTCTATCAAAGAGGGAAGGATCAAGTGTGCAGAAGAGTACCAACTATCGAGGAAATTCCAGACATTCTAAAAGGTTTGCATGAAGAGGCATGTGGTGGTCATTTTGCCCAAGAATCAACTGTGAAGAAGATTTTGATTGCGGGGTATGTTTGGCCAAGCTTGCATGTGGATGTTCAACATTGGTGTAAAAGCTGTCACAATTGTCAGATAAATGGAAATAGAAGGTTGGTGCATGGCCCGAGGCAAATAGTGCTTGCAAATGGACCCTTTGAAAAGTGGGGCATTGATACTATGGGTCCTCTGCCTAGGACAAAAAATGGTAAACTCTACATTCTAGTGGCTGTAGACTATATGACTAGGTGGGTGGAAGCTCAAAGTGTGGCAAGAGTGAATGAGAGGACAGTTAGCAAGTTTGTGTACAATCACATTTGTTGCAGATTTGGCACACCTTTGGAGATTGTTTCTGATAATGGTCCAGGGTTTAGGAAGGGCTTGCTCACAGAAGTTTGTGAAGAGCTTCACATTCTACATCGTCATAGCACACCATACTACCCACAATCAAATGGTTTGGTGGAGAAGGCTAATGGTGTCATTGCAGGAATCATTAGAAAGATGGTGCAAAACAAGACAAAATTATGGGATGACTTCTTGGATGGTGCCTTGTGGTCATATCGAACCACATATAGGGAAGCCACGGAGTTCACACCATTTCACTTGGTCTATGGTCAAGAGGCTTTGCAGCCTATCGAGCTCAACATTCCAACAATGCGACTTCATGGTAAAGGAGCAAAAGATGATCAAGAGGTATGGATGGATCGACTTCTTACGTTAGTGGAGCTTGAGTGGAAAAGAGAAGCAGCATATGAGTGCTACAAGAGGAAAGCCACACAAGCGAAAGAAACACACGACAAGAAACTGAAGGACAAAGGCATCAAGGAAGGAGAGCTTGTGCTAAGGTATGACAATCGTTTTGATGCCAACTTTTAAACTAGATGGCAAGGGCCATACATAGTCAAGAAGTCTTTCAATTCTAATTACTATCAGCTTATGGACTTGAATGGTAAAGAGCACTCCAGGAAGGTAATCGGGTATCGCTTGAAGCCCTATTTGAGTTGCCTTCTACCAAAGGATCTACCAAAGATCTGTCCAAAGGCCGCTGTCTCATGTAAGTATTGTTACATGAAGCATGAGTGTAACTCTAGCCAAAATTCTGAGGGGCCAAACAATGAAGATCTCGTCAAGGACTCTGAAGCACTCTCTTTGGAAAAGATGCTCTATGATGGTACATGAATATACCATCATCCGGGGGGAGGGCTAATGATAGTTGTTTTTCGGCTCTCCATAATTGCCATACTAAGTTACTCCACCCTACCAAATTCACCCAAACGCTATGGCTATCCCTACCATTTCACTGTACATAGGCGTGTGTGAGTTAGGGGGCTTTTCCCATATCTTCTTAAAAACCCTCAGCTAGCTAGTCACTGGGCTAGTTGAGCCAAAAAAATAAAAGTATATTATGGCCTCTTTGTGTGTAAATATTTCATTGTATATATGGCCTAAATATAGGGATTTTTTATTATTATTTTGGTATTTTATTTAAATATTTCTACTTAGGTGTGTGTTTTATTAAACCTATGTACACCTTCATTCATCCTCTTACACCATAATTATATTTTTTGCTAATATGTACATACTCTAACCTCATATTTTTCCTTTATCCAAATCACTCCCACATTTTGACCCTCACCCTCTTGAAAACAAAAAATTGATTTCTACTCATTGGTTACGTTTATTATATTATTTACTTGCATACCTTTTCCTCTTTCACCCAAAATAATTCAAGGAGGGACCATATCATATGATTCCAATATCTTTCCATATCCATAACTCCTCCATATTTTTATTATTAGTTTTACTCATTATTCTAACACCATGTGCTCATTGAGCTAAAGTCCATGAATAGTCCATACACTAGTCCCACCATGTATATATTTCTTTATTCACCAATAATCCTCCTCCATGCATGGGTCAAGGGCAACTTGGATGATTTGTATTATAATATGACAAAGGAGGGGCTCACTCTTGGATGCATTGTACAAATTCAACAAAGGAGGGGGCCACTAAAAGACTTTTGGAGGCATAAAAACAGGCTTTTTTGGTGAGAATTTTTGCACCTATCTCCACTCAGAATTTGGAGCGGTGGTCAAAAGAGAAAGTTTAGCCCACGCTCTAAATAATCACCTCAAATGTTTTCATGATTTTTGGCGCTACCAGCGGGGAGCTATGATTTTTTGAGTGGACCCCAGTCTGCCCACTTTTCTCACAAGTAGCCCTTAGTCTTCTCTCACCCTTCCAAACACCTACTCACTCTTACACATCCCTCCCTCTCCTTCCCTCACTCAAACCTACAATTTCCATGGCTTCTCCCACCCTCTTCACCATTACCCTTCTGTCTCATCCCTATAGTTCTTTTATGAACCTCTACAGACATACACCCTCTCCATGTCTCTCTCTATTGCTTCTAGGTTACAATTTCATTTACCTCTCCTAAAAATATCTAAAATTCAGCATCTTAACCATGATAACTTCTGCAAATTGAGGATTTTTCATCAACAAATCCTCTTTTCATCGTGGTGGTCAACCGTGGCGGCGGCGTAAAGAAGCGAAGAAGAAGAAGAAGACCAGCGGTCATTTTTTCCACAATCTACACAAGGGTGAGTTCAAGCTTCTTCAAAGCTTCACCATCTCAATGATTCTCTTTTAATTCACCCCTCTTCCTTCATCAAATCAACTCATCCTACCCATTGTAAATGTATCACTAACAATTCTAGTGATTATTACCACTAACAACTAACTTCTCTTGTAAAAATGCACCCACACTATCAACATATGGAGTAGGCAACCGCACAAGTAAACCAAATTCACTCACTCCCATGGAAGTTTCTCTCCTTTCACCACATCAATAATTCTCTTACTTGAGCCCACATCCATGTGACTCAAGAGAAAAGAGAGACCCCATTCTCATTTGAAATTCATAAAAATTCATAATCCTTGATCTTTCCTAATAAAATTGATTATGCTTAATCCTAATCAAGGCTTCTAAAACCTATAAATAGAACCCATTCCTCATTGTAAAAGACATCACTATACCATTGCACACTAGATTGACCGTATCACACGCCAGTTCTATCTTGGTTGTAAAGAGAGAGTAAGCTTTCTATAGACTATCACCTTGGTGCATAGAAAAGCTTGAGCTAGTTTAAGTGAGTGCGAGTAGAAGATATTCTTCCTACCATTGTTGTATCTACCCCAACATCAATGAATTGGTAGTTTTGGGTACAATTCATGTCCAAAGGCTCACGCTTCTCCTCCAATTTGGCTTGGCAAACTCATTCAGCTTCATAAGGTGACTTGTTTCATTGAAGGTTGTTGTTTTGTTGCTTGTGATTCATTGGCTATTGTTTGGCTACCATTGTAAGAGGGTGGATGGTGAGAGGGCTCCCATAACCCTAAGACAATGTGCTAGTGATGCTATAACCAAATCTTGTCACTTGATTCCGCAAGCTCTAAGTTCCTTTTTGTACAAAATATAAAGTTGAAGCTAAGTTGTACACCATCTCTCTCTCTCTCTCTCTCTCTCTCTCTCTCTCTCTCTCTCTCTCTCTCTCGTGTTTTAGTGTGTGAGAGTGTTCCATTGGTGTTAGGGTTAGTGTAAATTCCTTGCTTGTTTGTGGGTTGCTCTAACGATTCTCCTCTTTTGCGTCCTAGTTCGTTCTTAAACTAGGCGGTGCCCCTTGTGTAGTTGGGATTTGGCTGTGGGTTTGTTGTTTTGGTTTGTGTTGTGTTGTGCCCCAGCCCCATTGAGCAGCACGGGAGCCTTGAAGGGTGTCTAGAGGTTGCTCTTCTTGTTGCCCGCCCCGGACTGCCTCAATTTTGGTGCCCCCACTAAGGAACAGGCTTGTGTATGTTTTGTGAATGCTCAACCTTTAGTATAATCAAGTAGCTTGCATGAATCACAAGAATTTGTATGATCCCTTCATTCCCATTGCAAGGCAAAAGGTACACATAATTGTTTGTATTAAGTTGCAATTTCCGTGAGTAATTCGTAGAATTTTAGGTCCTCTTAGGTTGGTAGAGATAAACGCATCAGTAAATCCTTTTATTTTGCCTCTCATTAGGTACGACCTTAGTTTGGACGTCTATATTTTTGTTTTGTTTTAAGAATTAGGTCATGCATAGACCATGGATAATGGCCCAGGAATACAGGTTTTTCCCTTTCATTTCACTCCACACATTAGAGTAAACATTGCAATTAGTAGAAAAATCCATTTTCAACAACCTATGGTATTCATGTTTGGTGCCCAAAGAGTAGGAGAAATTTTCGCGTCACCAAACCTTGTCATTCTATATCTTATTGATTATCATAGGTCATTTCATGTGAATATTTTTATTTTGTTATAGAATAGATTGCAATTTGGAAAATATTATTTTGTAAATCTTTTAAAGAAAGAAAAAACAAAAACGCATCACTTTGAAATCAATTCAATGGAGAGCCAACGCAAAATGTCTGGATATCCTCTTTTCTTTGGAGAGCCTGGAGAGGATGCAAAATTATTTCTAGCGAATTTCAAGATGTCTTGCCGTATCAAGAGGATAGTAACTGATCAAGAACGTGTAGAAATGTTTGAGGTGGTCCTTAGGAAAGATGCTAGCACTTGGTTTGACTCTTTGCCTGAGGAAGTTAAAGGGAATTACACGGAAGTTTTAAATCATTTCAAGAAATACTTCTTTGATCCCCAAAACACTCAAAAATTATGGCAAGACATTGTTTCTTATAAGCAAAAAGACTTAGATGACTGCTACTTGTACAAGCAAGAGTTCCTACATCTTTGGGCTCTATGGATACAAAATGTTGCTAACCCTGGTGATGGTGCAGAATTTCTAAAGAAGGAGAGGTTCATAGCCGGACTCTTTCCTGACCTTAAGGGTAAAAGTTGAGGCGGGTGCACCTGCTACCTTTGATGCAGCTGAAACTAGGGCTGCTGAAAAATATAGGAAACTCAAGTGCTTAAGGGGGGAGGTTCCAATAGAAGGTCTTAGACCCAAAGGTAAGTCACAAGCATCAACATCTAAGGAGCTTCCTGAGGTAGCGGCGGAAGTGATTGAGAAGTTAAATGAATCTTTAAGCAGCTTGTCAATTCACCTTGCACAAGCCGTAGGTCCAAAGGGACAAGCACAGAAGTCTGAAGTGCGAGACCCACGACCTAGGAGAGTCTTGCAATGTTGAAATTGCGGTGAGTCTGGACATGGGATGTATAATTGTCCTTGGCTCCGTGGGGAGCCAGGGAGACCTAACTTGAATTACCCAGTGATGAATGCAGGTGAAGGAACTAGTCAGCAACCACGGCTTATACAAAGGCCAAATGGAGCAAGACCACCTCCTCAAGGAGTGGAAGGAGTTCCACCTTTGCCAGACCCAAACGTGCATGTGGTAGAGGTGACAAATTCAAGAGAGGTTGACATGGAAGCAAATGGAATTAAATGTGGCCAAGGGAAAGGTAAGGAGAAAGAAGGAGTTACATCACAAAGTGACCATGGACGAGAAAGGAAGTCAAAGGAGACCAAGGAAGCTATGAGGACTCGACGTCGTATCAACCTCCAAGACTTTCCTCTTGGACATGGTATGGCTCCGTACAACTTGTTGGAAGACATGAGAGGTAAGGGTCCTCATATTTCATGGCCTCAATTTCCTGCATTATGTCCACAAATTAGGAGGGATTTAACAAGTGCAGTTAGCACTAGGAGAAAGGTAAAAGAGAGTGTGCCTGTTGTAGAAATTGCACAAGCTGAAATGAATGAGGACATTACACTGGTTCTAAACTGTTACATCAAAGGAAGATTGGTTAGGAAAGGTCTAGTGGATGGGGGTGCACAAATTTGCATCATGACAGAGGGACTCATGCAAAGACTAGGCATGCACATCCATGAGACACCTGAAATCAAAGTCAAGATGGCAAACAATAGCAAGGCTAGGTGTGTAGGCATTTGTAAAAATGTCTTTGTAGAGGCCTTTGGCATTAAGAAAGCGGTGGATTTTTATGTTATGTCGACCAAGGGAAGTGGTTATCCATTTATCCTAGGAAGACCATGGCTAATGAAAATGCGAGCTTTGCAGGATTGGGAGGGTGGGAAATTAATTTGCAGGAACGACAATCATAAGAAGGTTGTCTTTGACATGAAGGAGCAACGCCAAGAGGAGCTCCATGAAGAATCATCTCAAAGTGAGACGGAAGAAGGTTGGACCGATAACACTTCAGAAGAAGAAAGTAGTGGCAACATTACTGAAGAGGAGTCTTCCATCGAAGTCATGGGGGTAAGGTTTAAGCCAACCAACCAAGAGACCTCTTGTCAAGGTTTGGAGGAGGTAGGTTCCCAAGAGAACCAAAAAGTGGAAGATGAAAGAATGCTAGAAGGTATGCTATCTACAACACTTACAAAGGATGAAAGAGAGGAGTTCAAATGTGTGCTAAGGAAATTTCCTAGGCTTTTTGCTAAAGATGGGAAGTGTTGAAGGCAAGTGTTTGGTTTTAGATGGGAAGGCTTATTGTCATCCAACCGAATATACTACAAACTTAATTGAGAAGAGCAAAGTAACAAGGAGGTTTGGAAGATTTTCTAAGAAGACTTCCTTTGTTTGTCCACCTACCATTTCTTGTCAATTACATTTAAAACCTTGTAACCTTGTTCCAAAAGAAGTTTCTTTTCTTTTCTTTTTGTTCCTTAAAGTTGACATGCAAGGCAAAGCTGATAAAGTGAAAGATACAGATGAGGCAACAAATAAAAATGTTTCCACATTTTTTCAGCTTGAGAAAAGTGAAATTCTAGAAGAGGAGGAAGTTGATGTTGCAGCTTAGGAGTAGGAGAGTGCAAATTTTGATGTGTCTCAATTTAGAGCTAGTACTGTCATTGATGAGCCAACAAATGAGGTAGAGGTATCTGAAGCTTCCCTTACTATTCCAAACCTTCCCTACTTCTTTATCAATGAGAAAGAGTATATCCCTCTCCATCATATCTAGTGTCTGCTTAATATGAGGGAGGACTACTGTATTCCAACCATTTCTGAAGCTTTTGAGGTGGCCAAAGATTTTATTGACACAGAAGAAGAGTCAAAAGAGGAGTTTTTGGCACTTGATCTTCATACATCCAATAAAGATTTTTTGCCTGCTCCTAATGCACTTGATCTATGCATGAGAAGAGTGGAAGAGGAAAAACCTTCCCTCAAAGATGAGGATTTTGAGAAGAGTCTTGTTGAGCTTGGCATCCAATCTTTTGGCAGAGACTTTAAGCTGAAAAAAATTGGAAAGGAAGTTGACATAAGAGAGATGATCGGATCATGCAATCTCCTTCAAGAAAAATTCATTGCCGAAGATGAGTTGCAAAAGGTGATCTCCCTACTAGGATCTTTCTTTTTTTTCAAGTTTGTTTTAATTACTCATTGTCTTGTTTTGCAGATTGAACTCCTTGACAAAGACAATTTTCTTGGGAGAGCTAAAGGATCGAGAGGGAAAGCAATAGAGGGCTCTTCAAGAAGGGATGCCTCCTCTCTCATGCACTACATGCCTACATTGGATAGTGCCACCTTCTATGCTTTCCACATGCAGTATTCTGAAGATCCTAAGTTGCCAATGTTTGCAGTGAAGATATTGTCACGGTTTTTAGGGTACACTCCCCTTCAAATCAATGCAAACAAGATCATGCTACTTGAGAGAGCAGCAGCACTTCGAATGTTTGGATATGTTGCAGGATTCAATGCCTCAAGAGTAGGATACTTTCTTTGCTACTCTAGCTATGCAGCAACAGCTGAGGAGACAAATGTCAACCTTCTTGGGGGCTATAAAAGAAGAAAGGTTTTGAGATATAGGGGTGACATGCCTAGAGATATAAAAAATCAAAAACTGATGTAAATTTGATAATTTTGTGCACCAAAATATCTTTTTTGAATTTAGATCTCTTTAGAAAGATTCAGTACAAAGTTTCAAAGTGAAGCATTAATCTCCATCTGTGGTTGAGCAGCATGGTTGTTTGATGTCATCCATTGTAATTGCCTCCTATAGAACCAATTAAATAATTCCTTTAGTGCATTGCTCCTTCTTTGTCCACCTCCCTTTCTCGTACATTTGAAAAAAGAAGCCCTTGCTTGATAGTGAGATTTTTCCATTCCCTGAGTATTCCATGTTGCGAGGGGTCCTTGTTTTGAAAAATATGGTCCACGCAAGTACAGAATATGCTAAAAAAAAAAAAAAGTTAGTTGAACTCAATAGGATGCAAAGTAAAATACTATCCAGACTTTAGAAAGTAATTGAATACTCACCAAGTAATATGTGATGTCTTTTGCTCCCCAAGCATCTGTAATCGTAGTTATTAAAAGATTTATTGTCTTTTTAAAGTCATCTGCATAAGTAGCAGAGCTAACTTGTTGTCTCAAAACTTTCAAAAAATTGTCGATCTTCTTCCACACTTCCATGCGTTTGTTGGCTACATCTGGTCTACTTTTGACATTGGTTGTTATAACACAAAGATCCTTCCAGCAGTTCCACATAGCATCAACTTGTTTGTTGTCATGGTTACTCAAAAATCTTCTGGCTTTTGCTCCACCCATTGAAACATCTTACAAAACATCACCGGTTCCTTTTGAAAGAGTGGGATCTTTTTTTAGATGCACTTGACCACCATGTAAACCCATTTGAGAGAGCAAAGCCTCGCATTTTTCTATGCACTCGTCTGCAAGTTTAGTTGGCTTAATAGAATATGCATAGTCAAGATGGAGTCGAAGCAATTTGTCCAAGATTCTAATCTCTGCATGCATTGTGCATATATGTACATTTTTTAAATCTATTATTAGAATTGGATCCAAAATCATAGAAGACGATGGGTAGTCGATGACATTAACACTATTCCTCGATGGTGCTTTTCCAACCTCGTGTTCCGCAAGCCATTCTTTTGTTCCAGTGCTTGCCATGCAATATAGACATGGATACTTGGTATTGGCACCTCCACATACACCAAACATGCACTTTAATGCTTTTAGGTCGGCACTCAAGTGCCATTCTACAAAAAAGTCACCCATGCCATCTACACAGAGTTTTTCACCTGCATTTTGGTCCTGTATAACAAAAGGGATATCGGTTTGCAAAAATAGCCATTTCAATGTATCGCGATTTTGTATTGGTATTTGAGCTGCTCCGATCCACCAAATTTTCATTTCTGATTGAGTTTTGTGGTATGGGGAATCAAGCTTACCCTGGCTATAGTCCAATGCTCTATTCATAAGGGATATGGATACTCTTTCCATTTTTTGACATTTTTGAATTTGACTTCATCCAATTTCAGAACAAATATAAGTTTTCCTTCACAATCTACTTCTTGCATATTATAGTATCTCACCATAGCAGATTGAACATTTTTTTATACTCATCCAAATGTTATTAAAAACATTATACTCAAAAGAAGATTTTTTTTTGTTTTTCATATGGCATCATTCCTTCTATATGATAGTACTCTCCAAAATGTTCGGGTATTTCTTCGTTTAATAGAGTCCTAACTTTCCCAACATTATGAGGCCTAGGCAACCCAGAAGCTTTAATCTTGTAATACTTTAAAACCTGAAACCAGGTTTTAGAGATGGCCTTGTAACCCCTTCTACTCACCCCCGCTATGTCACAAACTTCTTGCATTTGAGAAGGTTGGACCAGTAAACCCATATCTTTCAGTAAACTTTGAAATACCAATTTTTTCTGAGTTTGATTTTCAGGAAGTTTCAAAAGTTTAAGAATATCACTTTTGTTCATTACCTCATTCAAAAATCTCACCCTTTCTTGAACATTGGACATATCAAATCCTAAAAGACTAGTCACATGTTCTCTAGTAATCTTTAATCTTTTGTTTCTTTGTCCAGAACCTTCTGTTAAGTTTACTACATATTTCATTCGTTTTACTCGTGCTCTTAATCCTATTGGAGTTTCTTTTAAAGTCCGAAGTTGGTGATTTTCTTGTTTTATAGATGTTATTTGGTTTTCAAGTTCTAAAATTCTTATTGCATTTGAAGACAAAACAGTTTTGAGATATTGAATGTAATGTGTATGCTCAATGTGTACATGAGATAACCTAGAACTATATCCTAGTAAGCCATCAATCCCATCACCAACAAATCTCATCAAATCATGAGGTGTGTGAAAAGATGGATACCTTCCAGTGCTAGGATTCGGTGGATACAAGCTCCCATCTGTCCATATATCAATGTGTTTCTTTCCCTCATTGCAAATTTGTTGTGCTTCATTTGCAGTTGTAACTGGTCTTTGATAGACACTCCTCGTAGTAGCATATTCCTAGCTTAGCTTAATGTTCAAGTGAAACTTGTAGTTATCACTAATGGAAGATGTATTAGTCATTGTAAGTAATGAAGGAGGAGAAAGTATAATGGAAATAGCGTAGCAGCAGAACAAGGTGCATCAGAGAAGAAGAGATAAAGCTCGCGAAAGGTGAGAGAAAAAAGAGAGATTCAAAAGTGGAAACAACTATTTGCCGCCAAGTGAAGTAAACGAAAACAAATTTCGAGGTGAGCCACAAAGGAATGTGAAGAGAATGCTATCTTTTTTAATATTTAGAGATATGTACCTAGATATGCTTTAGATTGCGTAGATATGCTTTAAATGACCAAAACGGACAAATTTGGAGCCGTTTTGACCACAAACGACTCTGCTAATTAGTAATTTAACCAATTCCTTACACAACCCTTTTTGAGTCGTTTTTGGCCCTAATGACTCAACTTCCAATTACTTTCCATGGGAGTGGAAATAGATTTGCAATCTCAAGTCCAAACTTACATAGCAATGTCTGTATGTAACTTGTCTCACACAAGGCAATACCACCAGCACACTGCATAAACTGTATACCCAAGTAATAATGCAACGACCCCAACCCTTTCATCTTAAAAGTAGCATTCAAATCAGTCTTAAATATAGCAGTATGTTTCTCATTTGGTTCAGTGATCAACAAATCATCCACAAAGAGAGTGAAAATGAGAAGTACATCACCCTCACAATTTGCATACAATGCACTTTATGTTGGACAGCTATGAAAACATTGTTTGACCAAGTGTCATCCTTCTCATGCCAAGCACGAGGAGATTGATTCAACCCATACAAAGCTTTATTACATTTACACACTTTGTTGGGGGTACCATCATAGCATAGCTCTCCAATGACCAACAAAATTATCAATCCAAACAGATGAGCTACCCAGCTAGGACATGAAAACACTCACATGATTAGTGAGCTAATCATGGCAACACAAATGGTGACTTTGTGAGATGAGCTTCTCAGCCTATGGAGGAGCTAAGCCACAATGATTGGCAATCTCCACATCCACTTCTCTTCACCTCCAATCAGCCCAATCACACACACTAATGATTGCAAGATGCACACAACACTAGTCCTATCATGCAACACACTAATCACAAGCACACACACATAGCTCTATCGAGCATCACACTCCAATAAAACCTACATGCACACACAAGCAAAAGAGGAAAATCTGTTAAGTATGGAGCCTGATTTACCCTTGTAATTTTCTGTGGTAAAAGCGCACATTTGTAAGGCCCCCATTATGAGGAGAAGCCATCGTGCATGAAGGAAAATCACTCACCGGAAACCAAAATTTTCACGAACAAGAATCAGGGGCAACTTTAAAGGCCGGAATATTCTTTTTCGCCGGAATATTATGGCTGGAAGGCGGCCGGAAAGTGGTCGGACAACAACCGGTCGGTTGGCCGGTGGCCTGTAGTCAATGGCCGATGGCCGGTGGCCGGAAGTCAATGGCCGGTGGCATGTGGCCGAATTCAATGGCCAGTGGCCAAATTCAAAAGCGGACTTGTCTTCTCAAGGGCGGCCACACATGGGCGGATTGGAGGGTCCGATTTGGACTTATTCGCACAAGGGCGGCTACACATGGCTGTCTCTCATAAGAGAGGGCAGCCCTTTTGGCCTATAAAAGGAGGCCATTTCTACACACATTTCATAGTGTGAAGTTGCTGCAACAAGGTGAGTGTGAGGTGGTGAGAGTGAAGCAAGGCGGGAGCTCCATTAAGGGTATAATCCCTTTGTAAACTACTTCTTGTTTTGAAGTACTAAAGCCATTGAGTGGCTGCTTTCCCGTGGACGTAGCCCACATTGGGTGAACCACGTATATCGTGTGTACTCTCTCTCTCTCTCTCTCTACTCTATAATCTCGTGTATGTAAATCTGTCTCTCTCCATTAAGTAATCTACTCAATTATCTATTTAGCTACGTCTTATTTCCTAACAAAATCACACAAGATTAGAGCGGGATTAACCAATAATTAGTTAAGATCTAGCTAATCAAAGCATCATAGACAATCACAAGAAGTTTGAGAGAGGCATAGTGAAAGAGAATTAAGCATTGATTAGTGTTAATTAAGTCACATGAGAAAGGATGATCTCAAGGACTCCATAGCCACACGCCTCAAGAGCTCTCACCAAAGAGTGGTCTCAACAAATGAGCTTAAGAGCCCTAATTTCCTTTACACACTGCCTTATATACCTAGGGTAAAATATGCAATGTCCAGGCACCCAAGGCCTTTAGGGCTCCACCATTTACTAAATGTGCAACATGCGCACACTAGCTGACATATTCTTTATAGCTTGGAACTCCCATTGAGCCCGTAAAAAATTAAGAATACTACAATGGCTTGAAATAAATCGGAAATTTACAATACATGGCCATTTTTGAAAATGTAAAAAAATGTGTAACTCCAATTTATACGTTGTTGGTCTTTAGCAACTTTTGTTAACTCACATTGGCTCAGTTAGCATTCCCCCCTCCAATTTTAGTGCCCGTCCTTGGGCACTATTGAAAAGTGTTCGTGGAGGCTCTAGAAGGTTTTTGATTAGTTTTTTATGGGTTGATCATCTTCATTTGTTGTTGAATTTGTTGATGAGGTTCAATTTTCTGCAACATCGTGATTGGTCCAAATATGTATGATGTGAGAGATGATGTTGCATTTGTAATAGCATAATGATCAGGCTACTGTTTATTTATAAAAAGTATGTAGAAGGCAAGTAGAGGAATAATGCTTTGGGATTAGTATTAGCTTTGGTACTAATGATTTGCTCATTAATGGCTCAACAACCTGACTCTACCTATGCAAAAGAGTATTTTTTGCACCCTGGCGACTTGACTTTTTATATTCTTGTGCTCACTACAAACATTTCTTCAGGTAAAAGTAAGCTTGAATCCTCAAAAAGAGGATTAGTGAAAGACCAAGTTGGCATTAAAGGTTTCTTTTGCCATACCTATTTTATCATCTTTGAATCAGAAGCTTTGTTGGTTGGCTTGTCCTTCTTTGACTGTAAAGACTCCATTATCTGCTTGATTCTCCAATTAGGCATGTTGATAGGAGTCTTTGATGTTGTTGTAAAACTTTGTTCACTGTCGGCATTTGGCTTTTGACTAGGAGCATTGGAAGACTTAGGAATCCAAATCTCTTTGACGACCTTTGTATCTCCTTTGTTGATTTTGCTTCACTCTCAGTCTCGTTGAGTTATTGATATATCCATGCAAGTCTGGTGTCGTTGCAATTGGCTTGTGGTTGACTGGTAGCCAAATCTTTGTATAACCTATGTAGAATCCTTGTCCAAGAGGAAGATTATTTGAGATCCGTCTTTGTTTTGTATCTTCTTGAGAGTTGTGGTATAATTTAGCATCTTTTGATGTTGTTCTATTGTATACCCGCTTCTTAGGTATCCTGGGATATTGTCAAGGTTGATACCTTGTGGGCCTTCTTTCTTGGGAGGGACTTCATGCTACTTCATATGCTCTAGCCTGCGGTTTTGGTACCTATATTTGTCTATTACCTGTATAGTACTCCTGCTCTTTTAAGCTCCATCATGATGCCACCATCCCATGTGTTTGTTTTTCTATGTTGATTTCTTGTCCTTAATCCAAACTGGATCATTGACTTTGACTAAAATGCTCGAAACAAACACTTTCTTGACTTTCCTTTGCTTTCTTGAGTACTTGGTTGATATACCCTTGATTTGTTGGGTGTCCTTAGAGGTTTCAGTTGGGTCAACAATTGAGTTGAAGTTTTGAAAGCTTGACTTGCTTGAAGAAGCTGATCCATGAGGGTTCTTTGATGTAGAGCCATATGTTGTCACATCTTCTTTGCTAGTCGGTGGAAGTTCCACTTTAGCTTTACCATTGTCTACAAAATTTTCCTTTAATTCTTGTGGCTTTTGCAACTCTAAATCTAGCATTAACAGTACCTGTAAATGTTGTTGGATACCTCTTGGAAAAGAGAGTATTAGCATTTTATCTTCTTTGTAGGCCTTGTGTTGTCTAACCACTGATGTCCAAGGATGACATCTGCAAGCATTTCCTTTGAAGGATTTACCTAAAACTTTACCTGCTTTTCATGTAGTTGGATGCTAAGAGTAGCAACCATTTCTTCTTGACCTGTATGAATATACATGATTTCTCTGTTACCTGGCTTGCCCCAAGTAATCTCTAGAATGCTCTGAATATTGTCTGCAACTATATTGCACTTTGCTTCTTTAGAGCATTGCATCTGACACTCGCTCCAATTGCATTATGGAGGACTATAGCTATTTGCATTGTTGGTTCTATTGAAGATCTCTGTTCTGCATTTTCCATGGTCTCATCATGATCTGGTTGTGTCTTTATGTAGGGTGGTTTGAGACTTTGTTTTCCAATCTGACTTTCATCACCTGGTCTAGCTAGAAATGTCTGGATCTTTGGACTTCATATTGCTTTCTGGATGTCTACAATTTTGAACTTCTTTACTTTTTGTCTTGGTGACATTCTCTGCTCAATAGCTATCGTGGTTGCTCTTTGTTTTGTTTGATCTACACGTCCTGATGTCCGATCTACTTTGAGGTTAAGTTCGATGGATCTAGATTATCTTCAATAAGGTCTTCTTTAATATTAGTCTCATTTTAACTGTGCTTGAGAACCTTGTGCTGTCGTTCGCGAGTGACCAATCTTGGTTTTGATTCTTTGTTGAATCTTTATTGAACTCTGTATCTCTAGGACCTTTTGAGCCAATGGCATTCCTAATATGATGTTATCTGGTACATCTTTTGCTGTTACCACATGAAATTGGGCTATGATGATCTGTGGACCTATTTGAATGGCGATGGAGATGATTCCCAAACATTCTGCTTGTTTGTCTCCAGATATGCTCACAAATTTAGGAGCATCTTCCAACTGTGGCTCGTAATTTTTTTTCAAGTGCAGAAATACATGAGACTCAGCTTTGTACTTATTGAGTTTGTTGTGGCAGTGTCCTTGGGCTGAGCTTTTTCTACATGTTCTTTGCTTTGACCACTTGCTTCAATTGATGTTGACTCCATTGGCTGTAACATCGCATCTTTTGATTTCAACTGATGAGCATTATCTGCGTGCATCTAAGTAGCCTTTGATCTTAAATGATCCACTGTACTTTCTGGTAGAATTTGTCTCTTTGGAGGAGATTTTGGTGGTGACCTTTGTGTAGCTTTCTGGACTTTAGCTTCTATTGACATTGACTTTTTTGTCACCTGTTCTGGCAACTTGAGGCTTTGTTTCATCTTTAGTTAGTCTTTGATTTCAGTTGTACTATACATAGGGATTTGTACAAGGTCATGATCTTGCTGATATTTGTTACCCTGTGCATTTAGATATGCATATGTGAGCTTGGTCACATGTAACTGTTTGAACACTATTGGATTTGTTGGCTTTTGACTTTGACTTGTGGAGACCATCTGAAACTTTTATCCTTGATGATCTTCATATAATCATTTGTCTGCAGATTTTGAGGGAGCCTAGGTTAACTAGAGACTTCCAACAACCATATGATCTTTCAATGGTTTCTGCTTTGAAGGGGTCTGTCGGCTAGAGGCTCTAGAGCTTCTAACTGACATTGCAGTTCCTTGTACTAGAACTGAGCCGGATGGATTTAAAACTCCTCCCTTCCTAGGGTGATCGTTATAACCTGCTTCATTATGAGAGTTAAAAACTGTCTCCCTCTGGTTTAGTCTCACCTTTTGAGATTGTGAAGGCACACTTTGGGTAGTATTGTTGGTTTTTGATATCTGCAAACCTTCTGCATAGTTTTCTATGTATCTACGTGAAACATGACAAAATATTCCCCAAGTCAAGCTGTAGATAGCATTATCTTTGCCCTAATATTGTCTATCCCATGGGTCTCCTCTGATATGAGCTTTTGTTGTTTTAAGACCCAAGGCATCATAGATCTTAGACTCTTGTCTATATCTACGATTGTTTTGGTCAAAGTATGTGCTTGTTTGGTTACAACATCGAAGCTTGATTTTTGATGGAGGAGAGTTTGGCTTTGAATAAATTTTTGGGTTCACTCGGGTAATATACTCCAGCTCTAGAGAGGATGGGCTATAACAGATTCTATCCTCTGAAATGAACCATCCTTTTTTATCTATCATTGGACGCACTTCTATGAGCTGCTATGTGGGACATTCAAACGTTGTTTGATCTATTTTGTATAGCTGCTGATTGGCTTAATCATTTTAAAAGAAAGGACCATAGTATCTTTTTGCTATTTTAGCATAATACTCTTAGTGGGTCGTAGGATTCTTGTCCGTAGTATGCCTTAGATGAGCCTTGAGAAACTTTAGTAAGACCCAATCATTTTTCTTAAAGGCTAAGGCTCTTCTTGCTTATTAGCAGCATCCCTTTTTGCATTTTCTTTGAGATGGATATAACCTCTTTAATCTTTGGAAAAGATTATTGCGAGTCTCGGTTATATTCATCAGCAGCAGCGAAGATTTTCCCATGTATTTTAAGTAGTAAGGGACTTTTGGATCTTCCCTCTTTAACCTCGAAAGGTGCTTTCCCCATAGAAGTATGCACAATGTCATTGTACGCATACTCTATAAGAGGTAGGTACTTGTCTCAGTAAGAAAGTTGTTCTACTTCCATGACGTAGGCTTTTAATAGATTCAAGAATCGTTAGATTAGTTATTTTAGTTTGATCATCCGTTTGTGGGTGATAAGCCGAAAGAGAAATTTAATCTACATCCTAATTTCTCAAAGAGATCCTTTTAGAAATCACTGGTCATTCTAAGATCTTTGTCCGACACTATGGATGTTGGCAAGCCATGATACTTGAAAATCTGAGATTTAAAGAGGGTTGCCATTTGATGTGCCTTAATAGTCTTTTTGACAGGCATAGAGTGCATTTTCTTGCTAAACCTATCGGCTGAAACAATCCAAGGTACTTCTCTCAATCAAATTTTAATTTTTGGTGCACCACGCATTTTGAAACATACTCTTGTATGTTTACTTTCATGGTACACCAATAGAAATACATTTCTACTCCTGAAGAGTAGATTATGGAATCCCTCTTTGCCTTGCATAACGAGAAGCATGGGATTCATACCTGACTTTCTTATTGTATTGGTGAGTAACACATAGCCTATTTCCATTTGGAAGATAACCATCCTTCAAGGCGAATGATTCTTTTTTTTCTTCCCTAATGCAAAGGTTTTGATTACCTACTTAAATTCTTGGTCAGTAGCATACTATCTATCATAAAAGATAGATCATTGTGAGTTGCTATAGACACCACATTTACCCTTGGCCGTTGTGAAAGTGCATTGACCACTTAATTTTGCTTGCCAGCAATGTAAGAAATATGAAATTTAAACTGCGAAAGAAAATTTTCCTACCTCTGTTTGTTGGAAAGCTTGGTTTGCATCATGAAGTTTTTGAGGATTTGTGATCTATTCGTAGGATCAATGGAGCCCCCAAGAGATAGTGCTTCCATGTGTCTAGGGCATGTAGAATTGCTAAAAGCTCTTTTTCGTATATGCCCAAGATCCATTCATCGGCATTGAGCCTTCGCTCTCATATACTATGGAATGCCCTTCTTGAAGAAAAACTGCTCCGAGGTAATGACCACAAGCATCACATTGGACCTCAAATGGATTTGAGAGATCCTGAAGCATGAGGACTGGTTGAGAGGTAAGCTTCTCTTTGAGATTTTCAAAAGCATTTTGTTCTTAAGTAGTCCATGAGTACTTAACGTTCTTCTTTGTTAAGTCATGCAATGATTCTACTATTTGAGAGAATTTTGATATGAAGCGTCTATAGTATGCACACATACCAATAAAGCTTCTTAGCTCATGTAGATTCCTTGGATTAGGCCATGCTTGTATTACCTCCAACTTTGATGGATCCATACGGATACCACCTTGAGAGATAATGTAACCTAAATATTGAATCTTTTGTAGGAAAAATTTAATTTTCTTTTGATTAGTGAAAAGCTTCTTCTCTCTCACAACTTGAAAGATTACCTGGAGGTGTCACTTGTACTCCTCAAGAGAAGTTGAGTGGCCTTAAGATTTTTGTCCATCTTGAGTTTGAATACGGCTAAAGCATTTGTCAGGCCAAAACTTGCAACTTATCAAATAGATCTTCTAGCCGTGACACGGGAAATCTTTTTTTTATAATGATCCTATTTAGTGCTCTATATTCGACACACATGTGATATGTGCCATCTTTCTTTTACACTAAAAATATTGGTGAGCAAAATGGAGAGAATCTAGGCCTCACCATCCCTTTTTCCACCAGGTCGTGCACTTGCCTCATGATCGCCTCTTGTTGAGCTTGTGAAACTCAATAAGGAGGTTTATTAGGCGGTGAGCTTCCTAGTAGAAGCTCTATTGCATAGTCATCATCCCCTCATTTTGGAGGTAGCTAGGCACGTCATCAATGAAAACATCTTGGAATCCATTTAGGAAATTAGACAATTCTAGTTCCTGTTGATTCCCATTATTGCTACTTGTGAAAACATTAGATTCATTTATAGATTCTCTAACAAAAATCATATATGCAACAATAGATCTTTTCATTGACTTATCAACAACAAGCGTATTTACCAGGGATATGGTGTTCCCCAAATCATTAGCATCTATGTACATGCTCTTTTCCCTGTAGGTGGAATAGATTCTCCTTTCAGGGAGCTTCATGTTGGCAACCATGAACTTGAACCATGGTGCCCTTAGGATAACATCCTCATGTTGTAGAGGAGAGATTAAAAAAAGTATTCTTTGTTGACGTAGCTTTGGACATGAAGCCTCAACTTCCCAATCAAGGGATTAACGGAGGCTTGCTATCCCTTGAAAGATGAATTTGTAGTTACAGTATCTCCCATCTCAAAAGCTTGAATGCCTAACTTAATGGCCAACTTCATTGATATGAAGGTATGAGTAGAGCCAGGGTCGAAGAGAATAAGGGCATCATGCTCCCTTACTTTTCCCCAAGCATAGGAGAGGCATGAGCCTTTGCAATGAGTATCCTCTTTTGGAGCTTCAACCATGGAAGCTCTAGGAGTGTCATTGAGTACATTTTGTTTTGGGACCATGTCCTTGCTCCCCACACTTAACACTAGGTTTGTGTTTGAGCCACTTAAGTGTCTTGAGCCACAATAGTGGCTTGGCACTTCATACTATAAAATTGGCTCTAAGATTGTCTATTTTTCAAGAAATCCTGATCATAGAAAATCATTGAGGTCCTATGACATAGAGGAAAATTCTAGTATATTGAATCCCAAAATAGTGTAAAATTTAGAAAATTAGTTTTTTAAAAATAGTAAGAAGCCACAAAACTGGCTTTTAAATTTAACAACGTACATATTTTTGAGGCCTAAAACAAGTCGCCAGTTGTTTTTCTAAAAATAGTATATGCATAGGTTCTCATTGTATACATATCCATGTATTTTTCAAAAAAGTTTCAATATGATTTGAAGGTTTTTAAAGGGTCTACAAGGGATATATAAATATTTGAGCGATTTTTGTTCAGTTGTATCGAAAAGACGGCTCTTATAAAATAACATTTTTTTCATGATATTAGTTGTTTCTATTTTTTTTAAACTCCCGACATGCCTTGGGAGAAAATCCTTGAAAGGTTTTGATGAGGTTTTTTGTGGTCTATGAGAACAAGAATTTACAAAAAAGTTTCTTATAGCCATAGAAGTGGCTAATATTCCCACAGCCCTAGTGTTAAAACATTTATGGTCTTTACAGAAGGCCTCTAATTCTTTGGGAGAGAGCTTATTTTTACCTTTGTAAACTCCTTTCTCCTTGTCCTTATTGTTTTTGGTGTTGGTGTTGCATTGGGAAGAGTTTTGAGCATTGCTCTTCCCTTTAGCTTTATTTCGATCCTTGTTTTCCATGGGCTTGAAATTTCTTCTCACCCCTTGTTGGAAATTGATTCTTGAAGCAACCATAGTGTGGTGGATGATAGTGCTAGGCCATTGTGAGTTGACATACTCGGTCATTTCTTCAAGTAATACCGCACAAAATTGTTGCTTTTTTTTGTGAAGTCTATCCTTCCAAAGACTGTAGCTTTGAGATGTAAATTCCAAAACTTGTCTACATATTTGTGGATACACTCGTTGAAGAGTAGCTTCAAACTTCACCATTCGATGATCACTTTGTCCTTGGCATCGCTTGCAAGGAATTACTTCATTATGGAAACTTGTAGAGTTTTCCATGTCTTTGGGGCTTCGTTGTTCCCACGAAGGCTAGCCCACCATTGACCAACATATATCTAGAAGTACATAGCTACATGGAGTAGCTTGAGGACTCCGTGAAGTCCTCATCTCCAAAGGCTGTATCAAATTGTTGGATGAAGGCCAATACTTTGTCGGTGGCACCAAAGGTGCCATAATAGGTGAGAAAAGAGATACTCTTTCCTCCCTCTTTGAATTTCTTAAGCTTTTGGGACCTTTTCCATGCTGGGTAAGTTTTGTGATGTCCTTTCCTCTTGTATTCTCTAGGAGAATAACTATTGCTTTTGTCGAAGATGAGGAAGGTGAAGAAGAAGAAGAAGAGAGTGACCTCTTTCTTGCCTTTTTCTCTCTTTGTTTCCTCTCTTCCCTTTGGAGTGACAAGGAGAAGGACTATGGGTTGACTGTTTCTTCTTGGGAGGAGTTGGCGATAGTCTAGACCGTTATCTTCATGGAGCCACATCTTTAGAGGAGCTTAGGGATTCACTTATTTCTCGCTCTTTGGATTCCTCATCTCTTATGGGAGAGAGTCTTCTTTTGTGAGTCTCATCAAGAGGCCTCCTAAACTCTCTTTCCTCTTGGAGAGAAAGGCAAAACCCATAAGCATGAAGCTGTTGAGTAACTTCGGGTTGCAAAGTAGGGTTGCCCATAGCTTGATGAAACTTATTACCAAGATAATTGATAAACATGGGGGCATCATCATTAGCACCTCCATGTGCAAAATCAAAGTTATCAATGTTCATTCTACTCTCTTGGTTATTGTCAACCATGCTAATTATACTTATGTGTTTACTTAGTGTATTCTTTGGCAATTTGAAACCTTAGTTGTTACTCTTCTTAGCCTTTGAAAATAAGCACTCAAGTATCTCATGCTTGGGTAGGATTCCCACCTCATGCTTAGGTAGGATTCCCACCTCAAGGTCATCCCTAGCTTGCCTAAGGTCAAATGACTTTTTAACACTAACTTTTGGAGGTCTTTAATGAAGCTAACCCTAGGGTCTTTTAAGTCCATTAGATGCATGTTGCTCTTTGGTAGACTACCTCATTTTGGACCCCTATTGAAATGTAACCATCTCTCCTCTTGGTCCCTTGCTGAGGTAAATCTAGAAGCACTTATTGCACATTGCTCTTTGGTAGACCGTCTCCTTTTAGACCCCTATTGAGATGAAACCATTTTTCCTTTTGGTCCCCTGTTGAGATAGGTCTAGAAGCACATATCTATATCCTAACTCTTGTTCCCCTTTTATCTTTCCATATTAAATGATCGATTTAATATGAGAAAATCATTTGGTAAAGTTAAATATTACATTTTATGACATTAACACATTGCTTCATGCACACACATCCAAAATACACAAAACCATAAACACACAAGTTAAATTAGTGATCAAATTAGTGAGGAAACACATCCGCCTATGCCATAATTACACTCCCATTACACTAGCGTAGGCCATCATCCCTAGCAACGGCACCAAATGTTGGGGGTATAGCATAGATCCAATGACCAAAAAAATTATCAATCCGGAGAGATGAGCTACCCGGCTAGGGCATGGAAACACTCACACAATTAGTGAGATAATCATGGCAAGATGAATGGTGACGTTATGAGATGATCTTCTCGGCCTATGGAGGAGCTAAGCCACAATGATTGGCAATCTCCACGTCCACTTTCTTTCACCTCCAATCAACCCAATCACACACACAAATGATTGCAAGATGTACACAACACTAATCCTATCATGAAACACACCAATCTCAAGCACACACACATAGATCTATCGAGCACCACACTCCCATCAAGCCTACATGCACACACAAGAAAAAGAGGGCAATCACACAAGATTAGAGCGGGATTAACCACTAATTAGTTAAGATCTAGCTAATCAAAGCATCACAGACAATCACAAGAAGTATGAGAGAGGCATAGTCAAAGAGAATTAAGCATTGATTAGTGTTAATCAAGTCCTCATAGACTCCATAGCCACACACCTCAAGAGCTCTCACCAAAGAGTGGTCTCAACAAATGAGCTTGAGAACCCTAACTGCCTTATAACCTAGGGGGAAATATGAAATGTTCGGCCGCCCAAGGCCTTTAGGACTCCACCATTTACTAAATCTGTAACCTAGGCACACTAACTGACGTGTTGTTTATAGCTTGGAACTCCCATTGAGCTCGTAACACATTAAAAATACTACAATGGCTTGAAATAATTCGGGGATTTACAATACATATCCACTTTGGAAAATGTAAAAAATGTATAACTCCAATCTTCACTGCTTCTTTGTATTTATCCTAGATATGCATTTATACGTCTTTTCAATCTTCGGCAGCTTTTGTTAGCTGACGTCGGCTCAATTCACACACTTTATCTTCCTGACCTTTAATGAAAAAACCACAAGGATGCATTACATAAACTTCCTCAAATATGTCACCATTCAAGAATGCAATGACAATGTTTGATTGATGTACATCCCAACCAAAATGAGCTGACAATGCACATTATTCATATGGAAACTGGGAGAAAAAGTTTCTTCATAATCTATGCCTTTTTGTTGTGCATAACCCTTTGCAACAAGTCAAGACTTATAACGATCAATCTCACCATTCGGCTTGCGGTTCAACTTGTAAACCCACTTTGTACCGATGGCCTTTTTTCTAGAAGGCAAATTACATAAATTCCATGTGTCATTCTCTATAAGTGCATCATATTTTGATTGCATGGCAACCATCCAGTTTTTGGAATTTTTTGCTTCATCAAAAGATAGAGGTTCCTCAACATCATATAATCTAGACACAACCAAAGCACAACAATCCGATGCATAAGATGCGTGGTGAGAACTTGAATGAGTACGGCTAGACAAAGGTGCATCCAATTTACTAACGTGCAAAGTATTCACCAGTCATTTTGGCATACCTCTAGCGTGTTCATTCTCAACCCTTTCCTCATCAAGTACATCATGTACGTCTCCATTAGTAATAGGCTGATTTGTAATATTTTTAGAAACCCCTATAGGTTGTACATTTGCCTCATTGGAATTTACATTCTAACTTCCACCACTAAAAGGAGGCAACAAAGTGTGATAAATGTCTTGTGAGCTTACACTATTGTCTCTAGTACGTGACATCAAGGACTGAACAGAATCTTCCACAAACATAACATCCCATGAGACCAAGATATGTTTTTTTTGTGGATGATACAACCTATAACCTTTGCTTTCATCACTGTAAACAACAAAAATACATTTGAAAGCTTTATCATCCAATTTTTTGCGCTGCATTTGTGGCACCAAAGCATATGCCAAATAGCCAAAAACACACATGTGCTCAATAGAAGGCTTATCATTCCATGCTTCATATGGAGTCATAGACTACAAATTTTTGGTAGGACACCTATTAAGTGCATAAGTGGCACACTTGATGGCCTCAAGCTAAAATGAATGCGGCAAAGCTTGACTTTTGACCATACATTGTGCCATTTTTGTAGACCTATTTTTTCTCTCCGCAATATCATTTTTTTGAGGCATATACCGCACTGTATAATGGTGTTTTATCCCATGATTAGCCAGAAATACATTAAATTCATGAGACAAATAATCCTCCCCTCGATCTGAACGGAGGATGCCCATAATACATTTCAAGACATTTTCAGCCATAGCCATAAATTCTTTGAAGAATATAAACACTTCAGACTTTACTTTAAATGGATATACACGTGCATGCCTGGAGTAATCATCAATGAAAGTCACAAAGTAAAGGTAATTGCCAAAGGATGGAGTTTGCATGGACCCACAAGCATCACTATGCACAAGCTGCAACATGCATGTGGACCTAACTGAACCATCCTTTGGAAACTTTGAACACTGCATCTTACCCAAGATACATCCTTCACAAACATATTTGATAGGTGCTTTAAGAGGCGTCAAAGAAGAAACCATATTAGATTTTTGCAAACATAGTAAACTGGAAAAATTTAGATACCCAAAACGTGCATGCCAAGTTTTGCATCTGAAACAGTCTTTGAATCCACAACATCATTTGCAAAATTATACCTACACATGTCATACAAAATGAGCTTATACAGACCACTGCATAAAATGCGAGATGCAACAATTTTATCACCAAAACTGCGATCATGTATTGTACATATGTCATCCACAAATTTAACTCAAGACCAAGTATAGCAAGTGTAGATACAGACAAAAGATTCTTCTTGATTCCAGGTGCATACAATGCATCAACAAGTGTGAAAGAACTACCATTTGTAGCAGTAAGCACAATCTTTCAAGCTCCCTTAACCGGATAAAAGGCATTGCTGGCACAAGTGACTGAATTCCCATGAGGGACATCCTCGAGATAGGTAAACAAGTCACGACGAGAGGAAATGTGATTTATAGCACAATGACTATCAAAGTACCACACATGAATATCTGCAACAACTGACATACATGCATCATGTATAGAAGGATCATAAGTGCACTATGCACTAAAGGCCCATTCTTCATTAGCATCAACATCACAATCTCCTTTCACAGAAGACTCAACAATAGATGCACTTGTAGTGGAACCAATCTCTTTCTTTCTAGCCTCTTTTGCCATCAATTTTGGCCACTGCTTGATCAACTGATCATTAGCTTTATAATAATGTCAATGCATCTTCCTTTTGTCCTTTTCACCAGAATTCCAAGACAAATTTATGCCAGTAGAAGCATTAGGAACATGTGATTTACCACTTTTGCAGAAGAACCATGAGAAGTGGCTACATTGTTGCTACCACCTTTTTTTTGAGCAGCAATAATACGTGTTCAATTGCACACTGTTTAGCCTTTTTTTTTTTGGAAAGTGACTCTTGCAACAACATTGTTCATAATCATCAAACTTGACAACTTCTGGATCTCCTTGGGCCATAAGCCTCCAAGTAGTACTAACAAAAGTCTGGTAAGATCTGGCAAAGCATTAAGAACACTCTGCACAAGGGAACTGTCAAAGAGACTTTGCCTACAAAAATAAGTACTCATTGATATCCTTGACAACAAAAACAACGAAAGTGTCCATCTCATCTTCCTGATGCATAATCTTTGACTCTAGCTCTTTATGCAGCAATGCAATTTTAGCCTCATTGCGACTTGCATAAAGACCAACTAGAATATCCCAGGCCTGTATTGAAGAGTTTGCTGAACGAATATGAGGATTAATAGTCTGCTTCATAGACAATGCAATCAAAGCATCAGCCTATGCATCTTTTACATCCCAAACAAGCTTGCTTAGTTGTAAGCTGTTTTGCTTACAGCTTGCTTATCTATAAGCAAAATAGCTATAGCAATAGCAATCCTGCCACCAAAACCTGAAACATCCTCAATATTGTCTACACATCCTCAGAACCAAGACGTGCATCAATGCCTTGCAAAATATTCCAAACGCCCTTTGACACAAGGACATATTGCATCATATAAGCCTACATAGTGTAATTGTTCCCATCCAATCTATCCTTAGCCTACATAGTGTAATTGTTCCCATCAATGCCTTGCAAAATACTCCAAACACCCTTTGACACAAGGACATATTGCATCATATAAGCCTACATAGTGTAATTGTTCCCATCCAATCTATCCTCACCACACAGCAAACATTTTGAACACATCTGTGTTCTTGTGAGCCATGGAAAATATTGCACCTAATGTGAAAACTACCCGAAAAGAGGAGAAACGAAGCGGGAACAATTGCTATATAGCACAAACTATAGAAGCTTGTAAGGGACCTGTTATGCAAAAAATGACACTGACAAAAATTCTACACAAATTTCCAAAATAGCATGTGTAGTAATGCCTATAGTGGAAACGAAGGCCAAAATGAACCCGAATGAAAATTTTGAGCAGACCTACTAACTCTCACTAAAGCTCACAAAAATTTGAGAAAGTGAGCCGACGTGTGCTGATGATTAAGCCCGGGAGGATGCAACTTGCTCTGATAAAAATTGTTGAAATTAGGGATGCAAGAAAATACGCACAACTTGGAGAAGACGAAGGAAGTTCAAGGCACACAACACGGATTGTATTACTTGATGTGCAATGGAAAGATCAGATAGCTCTAGAGTGATGGGCATATATGCAATGTACGGGGAGAAAAAACCTCCTAGTGAGGCAAAAAAGGAACCCATGGTCCTAACTGTTTTCACATACATCACTACCACATGTATATGGTAACACTTATACAGTTACAAACTAGAATACTGGTAGAAATTTATAGATTTGCAAGATGTTGAACTATTTTCTAGTATATTTTATCGGGGTATTTTCCTTTACCATCCTTTGTAGCTGGCTTATCTTGATTTCCAACCAGCTCAAGGCTAAGCTAAGGCACACCTTTCTCGAACATTGAGATCCTGTCATAATAATCAATATCTAATTCTCCTAAATAATTTTCTCATATTAAACTAATCATTTAATATGGGGAAGTGCAAGGGGAGAAAAAGCTACAATATTGGTTAAGCTAGCAGACCGGCCACATTAGGGATCCAAAGGGGAGGCCATCTGCAAAAGATGCATGTGCAACAATGGGCTAAACAGACCCTAAGGTTCAGCCCATTAAGACTTCCAAAATGCTAAGGTTCCAAAATTCAAAGGTTGTGTCCAAAGGGTTAAAGCTTACGATAAATTGGGTGGTTTGTGTACTCTCCAAAGTCAACACACATCCCTACACATGAGGGGGCGAGCCCTAAAGGTAGGGGGATGAGAGAGAAAGACTAAAATACTTACACACACACACAAGCTCCCATTTGAACACAAAGGGCATAAAGGACACATGTAGATGCCTAAGCTAGTTGCTCCCAAAGTGTGCTCAATTCCTATTGGATGACCCTTGAAGTGGACCAATGAGAATTAGGCTAGAGTAAATTTAGTCTAATTAATTTTAAAACACTTAATAAAAAGAACCAATGAAAATTAAGTCTCCTAGATGATTATTGGATAGCCCGTGAAGGGGTCCAATAGGAATTGAGCAGCCCAATGGGCTACTTAATTCCTATTGGCCAGAATGGGGAAAGGTCCAATGGGGATTTAATTCATTTAAATCAATTAAGTTTAATTGATAAAGCTCTCTCAAAAAGGGAAAGAGGGACACATGTCAGAAGACTCTTCAATTTACCCCTATTTTCCTATTGGCTAATCTTGGCACTGTCCAATGGGGAGCCTGCAAGATCAAATAGCAAGAGGGCTCGCCCAAGAGAGAGAGAGAGGGGGATGGTTCTTTCAAAACATTATCACACACATACTCACACAATCTCATGTGTGAAGAAAGAGAAGACTCTCTTCCCAAGTTTTAATGGAGAGCTCATCACCTAATCTAGGCTTGTGAGATAGAAGCCTACATCGACACACTCTTGGCATGTGGATGCAAATCCAACCAAGAGCCAAGCTTCAATGCATGCTCATCTCCTCTACCATGCTAATTACTAAGATAAGCTATGATAATATGAGTGATTATGTGAGGAGATGTACATCTTTCTCGTAGATACTCCTTCTTCCTCTCAATCTACTCTCATACCCTGCTAGCTCTCACCATCTTCGAAGGTGTGTGAGGTCTTGGGTCTGAGACCGGGGATAATTAATGTTGTGATTGCTAAGTGTTTTGCTTAGTGCATGAAGCTTTCATCTTCATTGCACTAGCTAGTCTTGAAGGAACACAAAGAACTGTATTGTACAATGTCTCTCTTGATGGGAGAAACCATAATACAAAGCTTTTTCGAGGGGGGACCAGCTCCATGCAAATCCGGTCCTCAACTGTTGTCAATAGCTTAATTTCTCTCTCTTTTGAAAGTATTTTTCATGCTATCTAACTAGGTGTTATGCTTTTTGTTGCTCTCTCCACCCAAGCACTCTTGTAATTCTCATTAGGAATCTATTCTAATAAAACTCCCAGTATGTTCATGCTAATTTCCGCTACACACAAGTTCTTTGGCCATTAAATGTTACATTGGTATCAGAGCACAAGGTTTCTCTTTTCTGGCTTAAGAAGGGAGGTCCTCAAGCTAGCTATAAATGGTTGGTATTATTACCTGCCTGTGAGTAAGTAGAATAGGGATTTTTCAGCCTTGTAGTGCACCTGCCTTCGTGCAGTTAACGGGGCATCACCGTCGAGAGCTATCGTCTTAATAGTGGAGTCCTACGGGGCTTGCCTACGGCTTAATCACTATTGAGCTATTAGAATCTTGACAGGAGCTGGTGCTGTTTTGGTGTTGAAAGAACCTCTCTTCTATTCCTTGCAAGTAATGGTATTCGAGCCTCGGGTACAGTAGCTTGAGTGCTTTTTCTAAAGGGGTAAACAGGAGTAGCAACTAGGGCTTGAAGTGCCAAAGTACACCTAAAAAGTTTACACCTAAAAGTTGTTAGAATGGCTAACAATAGTAAAGAGAGTGAAATTAATGTTGATAACTTTGATTTTGCTAATGAGCAAGCTACTAATGATGCTCCGATGCTTGTTAACTATCTTGTTTCTAGGCTTCAACAAGCCATGGGAAATCCATCTCTCCAAAGTGAAGTGCAACGGCAGCTTCGTGCTCACGGGATTCTCCAAGCTCATCACCATGATGAGAGAACACCTAAGAAGCCTCCTTGTGAGACTCCCAAAAGAGGTCTCTCTCCGATTCGGGAAGAAGAAGAGAATCCATACGAAGGGCTCAAGAATTTACTTCTTGATGATGCATCTCCTTCCCAAAGGAGAACTCAAGAGCCTCCACCGAAGGAACGAGAAAGAAGTGAGTCTCCCGCCACCTCGGCGGAGATGGCTCCACGAAGACGGCGGGCTAAACGCTCTCCATCTCCACCTAAGCGGAGAAGACCATCTCACTCTTCTCCACACCATAATTCAAAGAGGGATGATAAAAAGCAAGAGAAGAAAAAGGCGAGAAAGAGGACACCCTCTTCTCCATCTTCTTCATCCTCTTCCTCTTATGAAAGTGATGGTGAAGACGACAAAGATCAAGACAAGAAAAAGGCGAGAAAGAGGTCACCCTCTTCTCCACCTTCTTCAAATTCTTCACCTTTTGAAGAAAGTGATGGTGTAACCTTTGAACCATCAGAAAGAAGAGGCCATAGGAAATCCTATGCCGCATGGAAGAGGTCATCCAAGCTCAAGAAGTTCAAAGAGGTAGGGAAGAGCATCTCTTTCCTTACCTATGATGGCACCTTTGATGCTACGGACAAAGTCTTGGCCTTTATCCAACAGTTCGATGCGGCGTTTGGAGATGAGGGCTTCACGGAGTCCTCTAAGCTACGTCATGTAGCTATGCACTTTCAAAACAAATTTTCTTTCACAATTTCATTTTCATATTTCTCACATTGCTGGCAAGCATAATCAAGTAGCCGATGCACTCTCAAGACGGCCGAGAGTGAATGCGGTTTCCATAGCAACTCACAATGATCTATCTTCAATGATAGATGAGTATGCTATTGATCCCGATTTTAGAGATGTGATTTCAGCCCTTTCATTAGGGAAGAAAGAAGAACCATTTACTTTACAAGATGGTTATCTTCTCTATGGCAATAGACTATGTGTTACTAACTCACTACATGAGAAAGTAATGTATGAATCTCATGCTCCACCTTATGCGGGGCATAGAGGGATTCAGTCTACCTTAAAGGGAATTGAAACATATTTCTATTGGCCTACCATGAAAGTGAACATACAAGAGTATGTTTCTAAATGTGTGGTATGCCAAAAGACAAAATTTGATAGAGGGAAGAAACTTGGATTGCTTCAACCCTTGCCAATACCTAATTTACCATGGGAGAGCATATCCATGGATTTTATCTTTGAATTGCCTACGTCTATCCATGGGAATATGGGAATATGGACGATAGTAGACAGGTTCAGTAAACATGCTCATTCTATACCTGTCAAAAAGACTATCAAAGCCCATCAAATGGCAACCCTCTTCATTTCACAAATTTTCAAGTACCATGGCTTGCCAATGTCCATAGTGTCGGATAGAGATCCTAGAATGACCAGTAATTTTTGGAAGGGTCTCTTTGAGAATTTAGGGACAAGGCTAAACTTCTCTTCGGCCTATCATCCACAAACGGATGGCCAAAGTGAAATAGCTAACCTAACCATTCTCCATCTACTAAAAGCCTATGTGACGGAAGTAGATCAAAGATCCCAATGGGAGAAGTACTTACCCTTAGTGGAGTATGCTTACAATAACACCGTACATACTTCCACGGGAAAAGCACCTTTCGAGGTAATTGAGGGGACATCAAAAAGTCCCTTTCTACTTAAGGTACATGGGAAGATCTTCGCTGCAAATGAGTATAGCCGAGACCTACAAGAATCTTTTCAAAAGATTAAGGATGCTACCTCTATCTCACAGCAAAGGCAAGAGGCTGCTGCTGACAAGCACAGAAGAGCCCAAGCTTTAAAGAAAATGATTGGGTCTTATTAAAATTTCCCAAGGCTCGATTAAGGCACACGACGGGCAAGAATCCTACGGGCCACCAAAAGTACTATGCTAAACTAGCAAAAAGGTACTATGGTCCCTTCCAGATTCTTAGGCCAATCAATGAGATGGCCTATCAACTCAAGTTGCCCAATCATTGGCTCATACACAATGCTTTCTATGTGAGCCTATTAAAGCCTTACAAAGGAGAGCCACCTCAATAACCAACTATTGAAGACCCACCGGAGATCGAGGACCAAGAGGAGGTGCTGCAGCCCGAGTCCATTCTCCGACATGAAGACAAGGTACTAAGAGGCGGTAAGACTATCCGACGATATCTTCTTAAGTTTAAGAATTATCCTTTTGAAGATGCTATATGGATGCAAGGCATACAATTAAAGGATAACCTAAACCTTGTCAATGCTTACAATGCTTCCCAAGAGTAAGCAAATGTACAAAATGTTAAAAATGAACAAAGTTTCTTTTGTCTTATAAGACTCTCTTTTTCTTAATTGTGCATAAAAATGAAGTAGTATGCATGCTTAGATCAAGTTTGCGGAGACGACGTCTCCCAAACACCAAGTAGAGCTTGTCACTCTACTATGGAAGAGTGATAGGACTAATGTGCAGACATGCTTGCGGTAGCCTCAGGCTCTCAAGCGCCAAATGGACTAGTCATCCATTGTGGAATGATGTCATAGGGTAGCATAAGGATCCTCTACCCGCTAAG